>NW_020955325.1:962890-1290995 GCF_003031625.1 Empidonax traillii | reverse complement strand
TTATTTAATATTGCATTATCTCCCACTCCTTTAGATTTACAGAATGAGAAAGTTAAACAGAGGGAACTGTATTCAAGTCAATAGAAACAATATTCCTTCTTCCTAATTATTATCGTGTACCTAAGAAATAGTTGGAGGAAATATTTTGGTGAGACAGATTCATCTCTTTCAGCTTTGAAATTCTGTAATGAAAATATTGAACGGCAATAAACCCATCCCTCAGTTTGTTTATTTTTACTACAATGCCATTTTAATGCACCCAGGCATGGGGTTCCTATCTCCACTGTGTGGAGCTCAGTTTTACATCTAAGAGAGACAAGAGACTGATCCCACATCTAAGAAAGCTTCTTTGATGCAAGCCTAATTTATAGCACTTAGATTTTCTGTTTTGCTCATACTATCTTACTGCTTAAGAATGAACTACAGCTGATCTTAAGATTACACTGTTTAAATACTAGCAGGCAAAAAATAAAATGTGCCTTAACCAGCGTTTGGCCAAAATTCTCCTAAACCCTTCTGTTTAACTGGACTTTCCATTTATTTTAGTCATTTAAGTCCCAACAACCTTTTCCTACCTTTACTGAGCATTGAGACACTACTGTGTCAGTAGCAAACAGTCCTAGAACATGGTGAACTTCCATTTCTGAACTCACCTACTTTGGAGGAGTAGGTTGAGAATGGGACTCTGCTCTTGTTATTACCCAGCCCACATTGACCAGGATATAGAAATGATTGTTCTACTTATGTGGCACTCAAAGAACACACTGTGTCTCCTCTATGGCAGTTTTATTTTCCTTGCACAGAGCAAGCACTGTCAAAAATAGTAAAATACACAGAAACCAGTCAGCCATTCTTTTTCTAAAATACCAAGAAATGTTGTCTGCGTGTTATATTGGCCACTGGAGGAAAAAAGAAGGGAATAAGAGGAAATGGCTGACATAGTCACAAAGCTTGAAAAAAAATCCTGGAAGCAAGGACACATATATTTCTCAGTGCAGGACTGGTGGTTGATGTCTGGACATGTAATCAATCTACATGCTATATTTGTTTGCCAAGATGTACCTATGTATACTTGGATATACATAAACATATTTATTACTGTGCATACATACATAAGAAGCCATATGTATTTACATACAGATAGATCTGAACAGTGGTCTCTCTATTGGTAGCTACTAAGGGCATATATATGGGTTTATTTTTAAACAGTACCTGCACACACACTACTGTATGTGCTTACGTGTGTATATGTGTACTCATCTCTTCACCTGTGACTTTTAGGCTATGTTGTTGTGGTTTAATACCAGACAGCAACAAAGCACCACACAGTCACTTGCTCACATGCACCTACCCAATGGAATGGGGAAAAGAATCATCAATAAAATAAAAGGTAAACCTCTAGGCTGAGATAAGAACAGTTTAATTACAGAAATAAAATAATAATAATAATAAAGTGAAAAAGGAGACAACAAAAGAGAGAGGAATAGAACCCAAGATAGAGAAGTGATGCATCATACAATTGCTCACCACCCACTGACAGATGCCCAACTAATGTTTATCCAGGACAGCAAATTTAGGTGTTCTTATGCTTAGCATTAGAATATTGCACATCATCTACCTGTGGATCTCCACATGCATTCTGTTCTTAGGCAGGTGTGCAATCAACAAACTGCTGCTCATTCTGGTAACTGCTATCCTTCTCTTCTGAAAGTAGCTCACAAAGCAAGAGCATATCTTGCTAATGAAACACTGTGCTGGTTTTGGTTGGGATAGTATTAATTTTCTTCCCAGTGTCTAGTAGGGAGCTATGTTTTGGATTTGTGCTGAATACAGGATCAATAGTATAGAGATGTTTTTTGTTATTGCTGAGCAGTACTTACACAGGACTAAGGTCTTTTCTGCTTTCTGTACTGCCACACTGGTGAAGAGGCTGGGAATGCATGGGAGGCTGGGAGGGGACACAGCTGGGACAGGTGACCCAAACTGACCAAAGGGACATTCCAGACCATATAACATCATTCTTAATATATAAAGCGGGGGGAAGAAGGAGGAAATGGAAGACATCCAAACAGTGACGGCGTTTGTCTTCCCAAGTAAACCACTGCGTGTGATGGGGCCCTGCTGTCCTCAGGATGGCTGAACACCTCCTTGCCCATTCTCTGTTTTGCTTTGCTTGCATATGCGGCATTTTCTTTTTCTATTGAACTACCTTTATCTCAACCCAAAAGTTTTCTCAGTTTTACCCTTCAGATTCTCTACCTGACCCAACTGGCTGTGTGATGCTTGGCTGCTGGCTGGACTTAAAACACGACAAACACTCTACATACATGAGGATGGAGTTACCATTTCCTAGAGAAAAGACTGGTGGAGGTGAGATTACACCAGAATCCTTTTGACTGAAAATTCAGCCTTTTCACACCCTCCAGTATATCTAGAAGTAACATTTCAGTTCAGAAGTTGCAACTAACTTTGCTCTACATGACATTGGAGGTTGTGCTGAATGAGACTTAGCAGGACCTAAGCATACTCCTTCATACGTTTCTTTTTCTGTCACCTTGGCGTGGTCAAAACTGAAAGGAGCTCAGACAAGGGAGGAAACAAAGAAAATGATGACAGGGGGTTTTAAGTGGAGTATTTCTAACATAAGCTATACTGCAAGCTATTGCCTACAGTTCTGCTCCGAGGTCAAATAACTCAATGTCATGTCTGATTGTTTCACTACTTCATATAGGCAAACAAGAGAAAGAAAACCCCACAACCACCACATTCAAAGCACCATGTGCAGAATATTAAGAAGAAAATGCTGAAAAGTACATTGCTGGAGGATGTATGTTCAGCCCATGATGCATCCCAGCATCACTGTGTCTTGCCACTCCCTGGCAGTCATTGTTCTGCTTGGTTTGGGTCCTTCACATATAAGGCACTCAAAAGGAGAGGATTAGTGGTGATGGTTACAGCACACTGAAGGTGCTACTGTTTCCTATAGTATATAATGTTCTTTTTTCCCTCTTTCTTCCCATAGGGCACCACATTTTTCCGTTACCACACACTTCCTCATTTTGCTTCGAGAGCAATATAAATAGTGACCAAAACAGGTTATTTCCCTAACTCCTCAGTCACTGTCCGTAGGGTCTGTATGGTTTTAAAACACAATTTCTTTGCCTTTCAAAGCACAAGTATCTCATGTTGTTCTAACAGCCTCAAGTCTGACACCTCTTACTGCAAATCCATCATTTGCATGCAGGTCTATCATTAGGTATTAATAAGGGTACGAATTATTTCCCAAGAGCTTCCAAAAGGAAAGATGGGTTGCGTATATCTGTCCAAGATCCTGTTAGTCCCTCACAAAGCCCCAGAGAAGACAAAAGTTCTGAACTGCTGTTTCTGCACTGTGCTACAAACTAGCTTTGTCCTACATAGGCTAACATTGCCTCTTAAAGGCAGACCATCAGCCTCTTGCCACATTATTCCCTGCTTATATAGAAGTATTAGACCCCAAAACTTAAACAGTTATTAGCTTGAAGCAAGAAAATAAACCCCTAGTGTTAACTGCATCCTGCAATGCTTGCTTTCATGTTCCTGTAAGAGGTATAAGACACATAGTAACTGTCTTCTAAAACAAGTTTCATTTTCCCAGACTGAACATAAAATCTGTGCCACTAATGGAACATTACTATTACATTATTACTACTATAAATACAATTACTATTGATTATTATATGTTGAAGAGTCTGGTGTGCACAGGGAAGTGAGTAGTTAGCAAGTAGCAGGTAGCAAACCGCAAGAGACAGTTTCCAATGACACAATAAAACATTAGGATCATCTTGTACCACCACTTACCGAAAACTTAAAAATGGTGGCTCATTTCAATGTCCTAAGATGCCTTCCATGAAAAACAAATTAAGGGCAATAAGAGAAAATATGCAAACAGGTATATTTTGCTTTAAGGTTTCTTCTTATTTTATGGAAGAAGAGTTATTAATAAAGACTTCCAGGTGCCAGAGAGAGATAGACTGAGGCAGCACACTGGGGAAAGGGACACTGCCAAAAAACTTTCAGTCCTGGCATGACTGAGCTAGAACCACTGAGCACCTTCCAGACTGCAAAGCAGTCATGACACCTAAGGTGGTTTCCAGAAAAGAACAATAAGAGAGCTAAAATTCAGTTCAATTATCACTTTAACATGCACATAACATCATATACTGAGACACATTATTTCAGTTCAGCCCAGTGCCAGATTATAGATTTAGGATCAAAGACTGTAAGCAACTCTCACACGATGGGAACAGTATCTAATCCTTCCAAATAGTGAGTATGAAAAGAGCATGCATGCTTTGGTGCATAACCAATTGAACGTGAAATGCCTTTGTAAAGCAATTGTGAAGAGGTCTAATTGTGATTCTTCAGTGTCCAAATAGGAAACTATCAAGAAAGCACAGTGAAAAGACATTGAGCACATGTATAGTCTTAGTGAAACCATCTACTAATACTGTGGCCTGATATCTTGCCTATGTTTTTTAAAATAAGTTAAAAAACTTCAAAGAGCACAAAAAAATACTGCAGTGGCTTCAAACCTCAATCTTATACTATACTGAGTGAGCTATCCAACAAATTCCAATAGAAGTCCATCATAACACCAAGAGTGCAATGCTTTTTTAAAAGGGGTCAGCTTACAAAATTTGTGAAGTATGCAACATTTTTTTTCCGTCAGATATAAATACGTGAAGAACCTAAGTGCTTATATCAGAAGAAGATGAAAAAGTATTTTGCACTCCATGAGATTAAAACAGGACGTTGATCAACTACCAGGAATAAATATGCTTTATTTTTAATTTCACAGACTTGGGTCACTTGCTCCAAAATCTTAAAAGAGCTGAATGAGAAGATTTCTGATCCACTGAGGTTTATTTTTAATCTTGAATAACAGAAAGATAACAGATGAATAAAAGAATGATAATGTTGTTTGAATACTTTAAAAAGCCAAACAGGACAAAAACTGTAGAAGAGTTTAGCCTGCAGGAAACTTCAACCCTGGAGGAAATAGCGCAGCTTCTATTTGAAGTGCTTAATAAAAACATTAGAGGAATACAATACTTAATGTCATTAGACCTTCCTGTGTAAAAGGAGCTTCTGACAAGTAAACCTGGTATAATTTGAATGATAATGGCAAAAGCATAGATGAAACACTTTTTAAGACATTTGACTGAACATCAGAAGACAGCTTTGCCTAAATAAACAGCATACAAGAACAAAACAGGACATAATATTAGATAGAGTCCTCAGCTAACAAGTCTCAAAAATTATTTGTCAGCGGGGTATCATTACTGAAAAGACACATTTCTAATGCCACCAAAAGAATCTATGTTTGATACAAAAGTATTAAATATTCTATCAAATACCTAGAAGTAAATATTAAAAAAAACACTGAACCTGACACTTGAAGGTAGCACCAAGTTTGGCAGAGCATTAAATAACCTTAATGTCAGATCAGTCATACAGAGTGATTCAGATTTGAGAACAAGAACAAATACCTTACAGTAAAAAACAAGGAGCTCCATCGGTTTTGTTTTTCAAAAGACAAAAAAGAAAGGACTTGACTGTAGCAGATTTCTGAAGAATCTTTGTTCCAGCTGAAAATTCTGTCACAACAATCAACGTTTAGGAGCCATTGTCAGACAAATTCCAGATTAAAGGTCCAATTTCTTTTGTAGTAGGGAGCAGTTAAACATCACAGCAACTTACCAAGGAAAGTAATAGATTGTCTTTTAATGCCTTCACACCAAGGATGGTTAAAATACAACCTCCAAAAGAGGCCCAAAATTATCAGATTTAACATGGGGGAAGTAGGAGAAAGTGAGGTTTGATGTTTGTTTGCTTATGAACATTCCAAAACCACTTATATGGGGGGATAATGAGATAATCACCTGAAGGTTGAGCTAGCTGGGTAGTTTGAAACCCTTACATGACACAAATCACTCAATTAGGAAGAGGACATATGACTGCAGACTCACTCTGAGTAGCAAGCATTTGTATTCCGTTGAGTTACACAACAGATCACTTGTTATGCTTCCTGACTTTTATTCCTGATCCTGCCACTTGTCTGTTGGTTAACTTTTGACCGTTTTTCTCATGATTTACTAGTTGAGAATGTTTGTTATAATGAACTAAATAGTGCCAATACATCTCCTTCTCCAAATAATAATTCTTTACAATTCAGTTGCTTTTTATTTTTATATATGTTTACTGTTAAGTCCCCAGTACCCAAAATCATAGAATCAGATCATCAAGTCCAACCCTTGATCCAATGCAAAGAAACTAAGGTGCAAGGAGAAGTCCTACTTGTCCTTAAGACATCCTTAACAGCAGCAAACTGAATACAGAAAACGACAATCACAGTTCCATGGCAAACGACTTTTGTAAAAACGCATCCAAGTTAATACACTGAACGGAACAATGGCCCTCCTGGCAGAAGACGGACACGGTGACCTGACAGGTGTTTACGATTTCTAATATCTATTATTCTCTGGAGTTTGTCCCAGTAGGGTAGACATCCCCTTTTTACACAGCACCAGTCCAACTTTATGAGTAAAACAATGCTCCCTGATTTTGAAGTCTCCTGTAAAAGTCAACTCCACGCAGATTCAGTGCTCAGAAAAAGGGTCCAGTTACGCAGTAATAAACCTTCTTAACAGTTACTTCCACAGTTACAGCCCCAGGGAAAATCATATAAATAATCATTGTGTGAATATTAGTCATAGATGGAAAGACCCACAAAACTAAGTTAAGGCCCAAGAGCCATCTGTTGCTACCACAGCCCATACTGATATAGAGAGCTTTTCCTATGGGAAATCTCCCTCCAAACCTTTACAGAATTCCTAATTCCACACATGGAAATATCATTCTGTACTGAAAGATAAATCCTTTTGCAATGCAGCTCAATATGCACAGCTGTAAAACTGTTTCAAATATCCTCATTTTTGATCAATTGTTTTGGGGGCCTTAGTAATTACAAATGGTGGAAGAAGCCAAACTGTTTAGCACTTCTCTGCAATCATCTGGGATTCATATTTTCACTTAAAGCAACTTCCTCAAATGTAGGCTGCCTCCACACATTAATATTTGTTTTCATTTAAACAAACATCATTACACCTCCTGCCAACACGGGGCATTCCAGCCTTTTCTAACCTTCTGTCTCTGTTCCTCCAGCTCTTCCTAAAATATCTCACTTCCACATCTACACATTGCTACATAAACCTGTATGTCAAACTTCAAACTAAATTGATTCTCTGCTGCTTTCCCCCTCAGGTGTGTAAAAGTCTTCAGGAACATGACCTTGCTCTTCAATTCTTGCAACGAAAGGATTATGTGTCTCATGGCCTCTGATGGGTTGTGGCATTTTGTAGTTAATAGAAGGCAAAGCAAATGGAATATCTACTTGGAAATACTACAGGGAGCCTAGAAACGGTGTAGCTGCATCAGGAAATATTTAAACGTAAAATCCTCCATATTACATTGGATCAGCATCCTTTATCTGAAAACCCCTTCCTCAAATATCATGCAAGTCTAATAGAGCAGCTGTGAAGCAACACTCCTCTAAAACCATTTCACAGACTCCACTTATAAGGGGCTGTGAGAGTTTGCATACAGAAACTGATGTCTCTATATATTATCAATAATTTTTCTTCTGTAGGTTTTTCCAACCCCAATAACATCCCACAGCAAGGATTTCCACTACTTTAATTGCTGTCATACCTTGAAGCTTGCCCTGCCTTTCTCTTGTGATGCCACTTACTCCTTATACTTGAAAAGAAACTGAATGACAGTAGACTTTGATTCCTCTCCCATAATACAAACGATTTTATGCCCCACTGTCATACCCTTTTTACATCAATTCAAAGAGCTGTTTGTGTAGCCATTTCTTGTATAGAAGTCTCTCTCATGAACTTTGATGACCTTTGTTGCCCTACTCCCCTTTCTGAGATTCAAAGGATAGGATGACAATGTCCAGTGTGGTTTTATTTATTGATATCATTATATTTTGTTTTGTTCTTATTCCCTTCCTAAAAATGTATAACATTAGATGTACTTACTTGCCAAGTATTGATGACTGAAAAAATTTTTTCAAATAACTATTTAATAAATCATCAGAATCAACTCAAAACAACATCATTGCATATGCATAATTTGGATTATTTTCCCTCCCTCCCAATATATTCCCACCTCCCAATCTCAGTTAGTGTTTACACACATTTAATTTTATCTGCCATTTATTTGTCCAGACATTCACCATTAATAGGTCATTCTCTGCAGTTTTCCAGACAGTCTTCAGCTGAATACTTTCATATTCTCAGCAATATGTATGTATTCACCAATCACATCCCTTTCCATTCATAATTCCACTAAGGAAACTTAAGACTCCAGCATGGACCCCAGAGGTTCTCCTCACTGGAGCTCTCGCATGGGAACTATTTAGTCCTATACTCTGCTTTTTACCTTCCAACCAGTTCTTCCTCTTTACAAGGACCTTCTTTCTTTGCATTCACTTTTTCAATTCGTGAAAAGCCTTTTCATGGGACACATCACTGAAAGACTTTTGAAAACTTACCAAAACTCTCCTGTCCATGCACTTACTCTGGCCTCAATAAAACCAAGGAAGCTCCTGACTGTGACAGTTCAAATACAATGCCAATACTATTCTTAAGCACCATTATCAGGCTTGTCTGCTTCACTCCAAATAAATGGAGTCTGTGGAATGGTTTTAAGGAAGTATTGCCACACAGCTGATATGTTAGACTTGCCTGGGTATTTGAGGAGCCATTTTTCAGATCTAGGCCTTTGACATGGTTCCCCACAATATCCTTCTCTCTAAATCGGAGAGATATGGATTTGATGGAGGGACTGTTCAGTGGATGAGGAATTGGCTGGATGCTCACATTGACAGGGCTGTGGTCAATGGCTCAATGTCCAAATGGAGATCAGTGACAAGTGGTATCCCTCAGGGGTCTGTATTGGAACTGGGACTGTTCAGTATTTCGTCAGTGACATAGACAGTGGCCCCGAGTTCACCTTAGTAAGTTTGCAGATGACACTAAGACAGGTGGTGCAGTTGACACTCCTGAAGGACGGGAGGTCATGCAGAGGGACCTGGACAATCTCAAGAAGGGGGCCATGGGAACCTCATGGTTTAACAAGGCCA
Source organism: Empidonax traillii (assembly GCF_003031625.1). Classification (NCBI taxonomy): domain Eukaryota; kingdom Metazoa; phylum Chordata; class Aves; order Passeriformes; family Tyrannidae; genus Empidonax; species Empidonax traillii. Next base: position 1,281,799 of record NW_020955325.1, on the reverse strand, counting down.
ATTGAAAGGCCATGGAGCAGGTCCAGAGGAGGACCACAAAGATGATGAGAGTGCAGAAGAATATCTCCTATGAGGACGGGCTGAGAGACTTGGAATTGTTCAGCCTGTAGAAGAAAAGGCTCAGCAGACATCTCATTGCAGCCATTCAGTACTTAAAGAGGGCTTATAAGATGGGGACAAACTTTTTGCAGAGCCTGTTGCAACACGACAAGGGCTAATGATTTTAAACTAAAATAGTGCAAATTTAAACTACATACAAGGAAGAAATTTTTGACAATATTAGGGTGGTGAAGCAGGGGCACAGGTTTGCCAGAGAAGTGGTGAATGCTCATCTCTGTAAACGTTCAAAGTCAGCAACGTGATCTAGTAGACGATGTCTCTGCTCATTTCAGGGGCATTGGACTAGATGACCTTTAAAGGTCTCTTCCAACCCAAACCATTCTATGACTCTTACCAAAAGTTGTCCCCATAGAAATCAAGTATTTTCCATAAACTCCAGATGCAAAACCAAAGGGGACACAAACACTTAATTTCCCTTCTCTGCTGGATGCACAGGCAAATCTAGCCTCCAGAATAAATGTGGAAACAGCTGGAATCAAGTTTTTAAAAAACAACTGTAGTTTTCACACAGACCCAAAACTACTAAGAAGGGAATAGAAAAAGTGATTTAGAAAATGCACTCAATGTCAAAGCTGTCTTTTGAATTATTAATGCATAACTTTATGTGGAGCTCACAATGAGATGAAAGTTATTAACCTAATAAGTTACATGCATAATTAATATCTCTTATGATATATGATTTGTGAAGTTCTAACAAAATGTGTCACAGAGGTTGTAAACATGAAAACTAGCCTGAAGCAGAAAGAGCTAAGCATATGCAAATTAGAGAACATACAAAAAATACATACTAAATAAAAAAGCAGAGAAGAGAAAGGAAGTGACAATGCTGCATTTCTATGTGGTGTACTAATGTGCAGTTATGAATAACAGGAAGTAGGCTCAGACAACGAGAGAGAAGCAGGCACACCAAACTCAGTAAAGGAGCATGGAGGCATTCAGTGTTCTCATTATCTCAGATGAATGCAACTTCAGTCCTGGAATATAAACCAGGGAAATGGAGGAAAGTGCTCAGCTGACAGCTTACCTGGTTAGCTGAACACTGAAGCTGCAGACAGAGAACCCATTCTTAAACATTAGAACACCATATATATTTCTTGAGCTTTGCTTTGTAACCAGTTTTAATACTGCAACTGATTGTTTAACCATTATCTGGACAGAATAAATAAGATGGGCATCATTAGTAACAGCTTCTACTTGAGAGAGATGACAAACACAGTAGTCTTGTCCTTTAGAAGTGACAAGTCATCACAAGGATCATGGTTTATCAAACTCTTGAGAAAGCTTTCCTCTTTGTTACAGGTGGTTTTCTTTACAGTTCTTTACATCTTTGTGATGGGTGATACGACAGACCCTCCTTTAGGAGGCTACAACCAACATCCCATTTATACAGTTGCCAAAAGGGGTTATAGGGCAGCTGCAGAAATCCAACTATGATCACATCATCAGTATCAGAAGGACAGATTTAGTCCTCATTGGTCTTCTCAAGAATAATTGGGATTTTGAAGACAGCCATAAAACAAGTAATAGAATGTGAACAGATCTTCTTAGTTAATTACCTGATTTGTTGGGAAGATGTCCTAGCATTGCTAAAGATGAAACAAACACTTGAAACCCATATCAGAGGTGTGAGAGAACTGGCCCCTATGTAAATCTGAATAACCGCCTCTCCTACCCACTCAGATAACAGCCACATTGAGCTCATATTTGCTAAAACCTCAAAGTACCAAACCTCCCAGGATCTGCTGCACTTTTAAGTCAGCAGTTAACAGTATGAGGGAAACACTTTGCTTCCCCATTTTTCTGTCGATATGATAATCTTCCCAGAGACTGGGAAGTTTATCATCAGAGCCTGCTCCAGATTGTTACAAAGATTTGTCCAGTTGCAAATATGTTCTGGGGGCAACTGTTCTGCCCTCCTAATATTTCACAGAAATGTTTCAGTAACCTCAAATGTTCTGAATTCCACTGCCAGATCTTTTCTCTGACAAAAGTTCAGAAAAGTTCATGCTTATCTTCATATCTGTTCAGGGCTTGAAACCCATTGAAGCAATTCACAAACAAAACCTAACCGGAAAAGGAGTACTGGAAGGCAGCTGAGAAGCATCAGAATGGTATGAACTTGATCAGACTTCTGAAAAACGACTAGCTGCATTCCTTGTTGTTGCTGCTGCTGCCACCTCATGTTGGCAAGTGCATGCAAAAGCAGCTTGTCCACCTACCTCCTGCCCCAATCAGGGGAACGTCTTGCCTCTGGCTGGCATCTCACTGCATTCAGCTGCAGTAAAAAAGGGAAATCTCAAGGACAACCAATCCAGCCAGGATGTTCTGCCAAGGTTGCTGTTCCTAGCTGAGGAAATGGTCCTCTCCATTTTTCTCAGCTAGAAAGAGAGAGAGAATGTACACACACCCCCGCCCATTATCCTAAAGCCCGCAGGTGCCAGCAATCCAAATAAACGTAGAGCAATTAACAGAATTAACACAGCTTTAAATAGCTTGGCTCACCAGATGCGGACTCCTAGCAGGGTTCTATAAAATGTAAAGTTATTACAGATAAAACCATTAATCATCTGTTCAGAGACTTGTTCTAGATGCAAAGCCCATTTCACTTAAAATGGCTAATAATCAGAAAGAAAAGCACAGATTTAACAGGAATGATTATACCATTCTCAAGCCCCATTTACAAATGCCATTTTTCATCTCTGCCACCATTCCCAAATCTCTGTGTTCCCTTTGCTTGCTAATGCTGATACATTAAGAAAGCTTTGCAGGCATCACTCAGTTACCTCTTGGGGTGCTAGAACTGAGATAACACCTCTTAGTCCCTTCCACTGTGGACAGAGGATCGCACACTATGCATTACTGCTTTCCTGGATACAGTTGTTACTGTTCAGCTGTGTGACATCAGCCTCATGCAGCTTACAGATAACCCATGCACTCCCTGATGTATTACGTATTCAGGTGCTAAAATTTGTACTTAGGAATTAGGAGCATTTGAGTTTTCCCAGTAGCCACTGTATGCAATGTAGCAGTCCTCCCAATACCCCCCTAACACCTTATAAAACAAACCCCATTTACTACACCTATGTCTAGATAGCTACAAGAAACAGGTGTTGGGGGGCAGACTCTAACTCGTCTTTGAGCTCTAAAATTACCATTTCTAACACACTTATGGAACTGTAGCTCAAAGAGTATAAAACCTTGTGATAAGCAATTCATAGCTTAAATTGCATCTTTCCATATATTCATCTTATTCCAATTTAATTGCTTAGGAATCTAGATACATACACTGTTAATCCTAATTAAATGAATTTTGCCTGTGCAATTTGAAGAAAGCCGGGAGATAAAAAAACCCCAAAGCACAAATATTCAGTGCAATAGACAACATCAACAGAGGTAGACTAAAGCCACAGAGCAGCAATGACAATTAGAATAGAGAGAATATCAGAGACTATACAAAATCTGGTTTTATTATAGCAAGCCCACTGCCTTTTCCATGCAGTTCAAGCAACAAAATGCCTGCCTCCTCCCGTGCTCCTCACACTTGACAGATAGCTGGCTCACTGCTACAGAGGACTGGTGGACTTGGGAGGAGTCATCCAGCCCACCCGCTCAACATTCAAACCTCATCATCCTTTCCTGCCTCCCTTGCTGGCAGCTGCAGCAGCCTGGCTTTTTGTGGTGGGTAACAGCAGCTCAGTCTTTGTCCATTGCTGACAAAACTCATGCACATTTCATAGCAATAATCTAGCTTTCAGGGTCAGTCAAGGAGATTTATACAGTGACTGCTGCTCCCAAAGAGATGACATTTGTCAAGCAGCTGAAAGTGCCTGTTTTATATAAAGAAATGTAAACAGTCTTGCAACTTCTCTCTCTCATGTAATTTTAATAATATTAGCATATGGCAGGTCCTGACTCTCCAAAACTACTCTCATCTGTAGTTCTATCTGACAGTATAAGATCAATCCTTAGCAATCTCTTCAGTGCAACATAAGGAGCAACAAATAAAAATATATCTCCTATTTCTTCTCAGTATGCATCCAAACCAAAAATTTACTCAGCTCAGTGAACTACAAAGCCAAGTAAACCAAAAGAAGCTCATTTAATTTCATTGTAAGATGAGAACATCAGGCTTCGGTACATCCATTAGGATGGTACTAGCTTTAAATAACAGCATATAAAAAAGACAGCCAGAAATCTTTGCCACAGTAACTACCACGGGTATCACCACTGCCCTGCTGATGACTTTGGACCCATCTGTGTTTGCCTATCCTTGTATCCTGTCTTAGTTTGCTCACTCTTGAATGGAAATTGATTAGATCACATATTTTTATAAGGACTGTTTCTTTACTATCTCCATTCTTTAGGACTGGGTTACCAGTTAACTTTATTATATGCAAAAAACACAGGTTATATTGCTCCAATCCCCATACATTTTTTGAATTTGTTGATACGAATATAGTTCTACACCTGTAAACACTCATTTTCTGAACCACAGCACATGGCACATCCCTCACAGAAGCTCAGCAGGAGTCACCATGCAGGAAAGAAAACCACTCCTGGTGGTCCTACTGCAAAGCAATCACAAATGGCCACAGCACCGGGACTGAGAGTAATGTGAGGACAGCTCAGTCAGGATTCACTGGAGTGCTCCATTACTGCTGTGACACATCAGCCTCCTGGCTACATGGCCCAGTGGTGACAGCAACCTGTGCTGCCAGCCTCCTCCCTAGGTACCTGTTCCAGTGGCAGCTGGAGAGAGTTAAACTGGGTTGGACCCCACTTCATTGTAGCTCCAAGGATTCTCTTTAGTTTATAGGTATGGTGGCCGTACACAGCTCAAACAGCCCTGCAAAAAATGCCTCTTATATCTGCAGCATAGAAAGGTTAAATATCTGTTTGCTCATCAATACTCACTTTAAAAGGTATGCTTAATCTACATATACTCTCTAATAGCAGAACTTTGGCTATTACTTTCGTAAACTTCCTAAGAGTGCAGTAACTTTAGCAGTTCAATGCCACTGAAGTGTTGATATGTGAATTATCCTTTAGATGAATCCCCAACAAAATGTGCGTACCGAGGATGACCTAGGATGCCTACAAGCTGCTATCTGCCCACTGATAAGAGTTCCGGAAAACAAGATACTACATTGTAATACATGTGATCTTCATTAGCACCTATATTTGTTAAATTTGTGGACAGAGATATGGAGAGAGAAAAAAAAAAAAAAAAAAAAAAAAAAAAAAAAAAAAAAAAAAAAAAAAAAAAAAAAAAAAAAAAAAAAAAAAAAAAAAAAAAAAAAAAAAAAAAAAAAAAAAAAAAAAAGGAAACCTTACAGTTTTTACTTCTAAGTTCATTATTGCCATAATACTCTAGAGTATCAGCTTTATGAAGTGCATTAAAGAAAGAATTTTAGGAGCCTAGTGTTTTTTTCAGTAGACAGTTGATAAAATAACATCTCCTCCACCTCCTCTACCAAAGTCAGCTAAAAATTCAGCTCGTGTCTTTGGCTCTCCCATGTTTTACTAATTGAAAAGTAACTCTAGTACTTAATTTTTATACTGAAATTCATTCACTAAAGATTAATTTCATGAGGTAATTTAAAATTGTTTTCCAGCTCAACAGGAATACTTTCCATAGATAAATGAGCAGGTAATGAATAAACTTCCCCCAGATACATCTTGCACTTTCCATGTGGCCAGAAACATTTGATGAAAGAGACTGATCAATGACTGAGGTTAGCTTATGTTATCTTGTAACAAACCCTCATCCAAAACCATTATGCCAGCAAAACTCTTGTTATGGATGCATATAAGCCAAGATGATCAAGTTATATTCTTCAAGCAAGAAGCAAGGCAATAATGCTGGCAGAAACCTCACTTCTGTAGGGTAGACAAGGGCTAGGCTACATAAGGAACAGATACTTTGAATAATCCACTAGCTAAAGCAAAGCTGCAGCAGTAGCAACACACCAGTACATCTGACATGACCATCAACTGGGATAGGCAATTAATCCTTATTAAAAATACAAGAACACAAGAAAGTGAAACATTAACCTCTGAAACATGCAGAGCAACATGTACTTCATTAAAGAGTCTCCCCAGATCCAGTACAAATTTAAGTTTTAACTGGATACATAACTGGAAGATCATTTTCTATTCCCAGTCAGACATGGAAAAAATCTCCTAAGATACACTGCCCTTATGATGTAATTCCTACTATCAGAGAAATGCCCATCAGACCCTGTTCACTTTCAAAAAGTAACTGCAACTCCAACTGTTTGTTTGGGACTGATCTTCATTTGAACAGACCCCCCCACCTCAACTTCGATCTCTTGGGCATAAGGTCTGTTCCAGATTTCTGAATTCCCTCACCTGAGCTGACTCTTAAAAGAAAGTAGGGGGGCATTTCATACCCATCAGCAACAGTTCAGCTGGCAAGTTAAGATACACCATGCAACCTTCTAAAGTTTGCTTTTCAAACTCATCCCCTTGTCAGCTTGACAGGAATGTATAAAGGAATCAAGGATACAACAAGAAGAAATAGTTATATATTACTAGTAAAGAAGAATGTCCCCCAGAGAAACAAAGTTGTAATAAGTCCAGGAACTTGGAGTATTCTGAGTAAGAACATCATGCAGTTTTGACTCTTTCACTGTACTGAAGACATAGGCTACCCTTGCAAGGAGGAATATCAACAAAGAGAGATAGGTAGGATGTCCCTCTTTTATCTATTGCTCTGCCAGTAGCAGGGTGTATGATATTGGCCAAGATACACTATCACTGTGCCTCAGTTGCAGCATTTCAAGGAAGAGGATGAAGACATTTACTCCCTTTGGTACTGTGTTTTAGCTGATAGTTTGAAAGAAGCCAAAATATCTGAGACTGCTTTGATAAAACTACCCACTGAACTCTTCGTCTGAAGGGTCCTATGAGCTAATACCATTATTTCATCATTAAGAATTTTACTTCTAGTACATGTTCCTACTAAGTATAAGGTCACATTGCATCAAACTCTGCACCACCGGATTTTTTGTGTGAGATCTCTTCATTCATGAGAATCATGATTCAGGAAAAAAAAAATTAGACACTATGCAAATATACTCCAAAACCAAAGATATTCATTTGTCACATCAAACTAACTGGGACATACTTCTGGGAACTATCAGTCTGGGATATTCTACTTTCTCATCATTGGGGCAGTGGGAAAAGTTAAGGGAATTCACTCAGAAGAGTATTAAATAGGAAAAAGCTCGAGACTACAGGGATGGCTAGTTTGCTCCTCAATGCCTAGACTCCTTCAGATGAATTAATGCTCAAAAGTTGACATTGTACCATGGGATGCTTTCCTCTCTGCATACTTAGCTCTGACCTTTCATCTCCTATGACTCACAGACACTGCATAGTAATCTGCATCCTATCTCTTTTCTCCCTGGCTCACAGTATGGGCATAGACTTTATATGTTGGAAGGACTTCCAGACATAAACATTCTTCTTTTCTCCTATCCTTACTAAATGATTCTCTAAAAAAAAAGCTACTAGAAAAATCAGCTGGATCAAGTGCCTTCTCCAGAGAGGTTGACATTTATCACTGCTAAATGTTAGCATTGAGACCATGAACCACAGAAGATTTACTTGACTTACGCCTCATTTGACATAAGTGGTATTATACATTTTCTCCTATGCTTGTGTATAGGGTGAATTTCACTCTAGTTGTGGAAAAAGGCTGGTACATCCCATCTTTCATGGTCATAGGATGGAGTGGACATGTAAACCTATAGACAAGCAAAACAAGGAAGGTACAATGCCACTCCTGGCAGCATTAGCAGAAGTCTGGCAGGGCAACACAAGTTCCATTAGTAAGATAAAAAAGTTTGGTTTTAAAAAATCTTCCTCAAAATCTTGCTTCTTTTTCAGTGCTGTCAGGAAGTCCAGAGACAGGTGTTTCAGCTCTCAGATGCTCAGTTCAGAGTACCTCTTGCTTACCTTGGCTTCATGTCGTGTCCCATACTCATACCAGAAAGGGAAAGTTGTTCTTCAATGTGTACCACAAACACTTACAGGATTCTTGCCCAAGAATCCAATATGTGTTAGCAGCCAGCAGGTAACCTGGGAAATGTTCAACTAACCAACCATAATATCCCTTCTGATTATGAGCTAATATAGAAATAGCAAATGAAAACCAGCACAGGACCAAAGCTTATAAGCCTTACTCGATGAGAAAACACTATCACCTTTTCTTCTCCATCTATTGGTCTACTGAGAATTCTCTCAGCATCTTGCCTTATATTATATTTCTCTTAGTTTCCAAATGCCAAAATTCTCATCTCCAAATTCAATCTTTAAAAAAACAAGTTTGGGTTTTTTTTAGCTTAAGAATGTCATCAGGAGCTGCACAAAATGTTGGCCAACATCTCCTTTGTTGTGTCTCCCAAACCACTGTTTAATATTTCTACAACAGTGGCACTCAAAAAAAAACCAATGAAGGTCTTGTTCTGGATGCTCTGCAAATGCACAGAGAAAATCACAGATCTCCATGACTTTCAATACACACAGTCTACAGCTGTAACAGGAGGGTGATCCACCACAGCAACAGTAATTCAATTGGAAGTTTAAGAGTGGGGCAACCAACAATTCCTAGATATGCAAGTTTAGGAATCAGGGTCATCATCATCACTAGGGCTATTTGGTATGCTCTGAAAGAGAATAGTAATGAAAGACCAAGATTAAGAACAAGTAATATTTTTAGAAGTGGAATCATATTCAACCTTTCACCATGCTTTGTCTGCTTCTACACAGCACCACTAGCCCCTTCCTTTCTTTTTCAAATATTAAACTCACTAAGTAAACAGACAGGAAACAGACTGGCCCAAACACAATAGGACAGCTGGAGCAGCAGTATTGGACTAACACATGAGGGCAACTAGTGCCTTTAATGTGGTAGCTTCCTTCACAGCACATCAGTGAAATTCCCCACACTGTTGATTCTTGACTCTCTTATGCATTCCTGAGGCTCTGTTAAATCACTGTTGTGGAAGGGGATCTTGGGCACCCAAAAGTTTTTGGACTATCTTATCTCCCTGATAGAGACTACCTATTGCAACTGCAACTTCCCCCATCTGTCCACTTCACACTCAGGCTGTTTTTTTCTGCCTCCAGTTTTAGGCTGCCTTCTATCTGCACCTTTAGCCTTCTCCCCAGTGTGACACTCTATTCAGAAAAAATCATCCTCAAACAGAAACCATATCATCATTGCACATGCAAATAGTCCTTAAAAATACCTGACTTGCAGATAGCACCTGAGGTATACATATAGCAACTGGGCACACTCATGAACCATTTGCAAATCTGGCTCCTAGCAGTTAAATTTCAGACAGAAATGATTTAAGCTTTCACAGCCTTCTTCTATCATGGCCAGATGGTGCCTGACCCCTGCAATAATTTCTGCCATATTCCATCCATATGCAAGCCTCACTACTTCCATCAAACTGTTAGTACCAATCAACATTTTTCAGAATTTAGATTTTAATAAAGCACTGATAGAAAAATGTGAAGATTTCATAAATTCTCTCATGAACATCCATTCTCTAGAGATCATCTTAGGTTCCTCTACGGCACCTCCATATGCATCATTTAAGCATTGCCCAAAGTAAATCAAATCTGAATGGCTGTTTCCATAATCCTAGGAAATATCTGATTTTCTCCCTTCCCTAGCAATTGGATATTGAAATCCCATTTTCCCTCTTTGCCTACACAGTTAAATTTCCCACCCTGCCACTCTCCATCTCCATTGATTAATGGAAACTCCTCCCTGAGGTCCTTCAGTAAGTGTAAAAACAGGTGTTTGTCGTTACCTTTCTTGTCCTACCTGCTTCTGGCCATTCAGGTGTCATCGAAAACAGTAAAACCTGTTAATGGATCCTTTTCCCTTTCCACCTTCAGACAGTGTTTCTCCATGTTTAGCCAATCCCTATTTCTTGAAGCACTGTCATGCCTTCCCTGACACCCACTAAAAACACTTCTCTTCAACTGTCTCAAGATCTGCTCCTGTATCTCTTCCTATCCCATCTCCATATATGTTTCCCTCCATGTTAGGAAATACACCGGGTTCCCACCACATTTCCTCTAGAATGATTTATCTTAAGAATGAAGGTCCAAAAAGTATTAGATTTTGTGGAACTACAACACAATGTCCATGTTTCATGTCTGTGTACTACCCTATTATTTGCGTATTTAGTCTTTTAAAGTTTTCATGGAAAAAGTTACTTCTCTTTTCTAGTCTTGTTCCCCCATTACAGTGTCAGGTATACTGCAACACTGCCAGGATGGGTATGGAGAAAGGTAAACCAGACAGTGCTACCAGACATTGGGAAATATTCAGTTCTGATCAAAATGGAGGAAAAACCCCAACCCGAACTACACAATTAATACTTGGATTTATGATTTAGGAGTCTTGGATTTATGATTTAGGATTTAGCAACTTACTGGAATCTCTTCAATCAGAACATGTAGCCACAAGGAAAAGAAGATACAGGAGGATCTGTTCTTTGGTGAAAGGAGGAACCATTAGGCCAGAAATAGTCTGACCTAAAGAAAACATACTTTAGATAAGAAGATATTTACATTAATTTTAGGAAATAATATATGGTATGTGTGTACATATATATATATATAATATGTATATATAACTGCAGCAGAGGAGACCTGAGACCCTTAGTTCCTTCCCAGGAACACGCTCTTATGCACTCCAATTCCTCCTAGTCAAGGCTTAGACTCTGACCACAAGAAGTGTCTACCCTGCCAGAGCTACCCTCCTCCCTATCACCAACCCCAGCTGAGTGGAGAAGTCCTTCCCAACTGCGGAGGGTCATTAGGCACTCTGCCCCCCTGCACCTCAGCACCTGCATGTAATCTCAGAGAAAGTGGGAAGGTGATGTTCCACTCAAGGAGGTTTCTTAGCCCCCATGTGAGCAGTTTTGTTGGTGTACTCTGAGGCTGAGGTAGTCCAGATGAAATACAAGAGATTACGGGGTAAATGCTGAAAGCTACACCCCAAACTCTGCATAAATCCCTTTGCCTTCCTAGGAAATTGACACATCCCTAGAGAGAGTCTTCAACAAATGCAGGGGAGCAGGAACACACTGTTCTGCTTTAACACCTTCAAGAGATCAGCAAAGAGCTTGGCAGGATGTTCTTCACCATTACAAACGACAGTGCAATCCACTCAGAGTGTGCTGTCTCTGGGAAAAGGCAATTACATAGCTAGGACTTTGGTAGGAAATAAGAGCATGTTGCTCTACTTGAAAGCATAAACTGAAAGGAACGATATTTTGCTATCATTTTATCCCAAGCCTTCATCCAGCTTTCTTGGCTTAGAATATTTTTCTCAAAATCTCAAGTTCCTCCCATACTGCCTGAGGAGAGACTAAGTGTCCTTTTTGGTCACAAAGAAAAAGTTCAAAAACACAAGCTATAGGGACTGATTTATGAAATACACTACTATGCCATGCAGAAAGCCAAGTAAAGTTCCCTGCAGCTGGTTCTGGAATCAAAAACGTTATAAGCACACAAGCATTGCAGTAACCCAGTTCTGCCTCTTCAAGGATCAAAGCTGGTTGCTCCAGGGGGTCAGTCTCATCCCCACAGGTATTTGCCTTTCTTGAGTCACTTCAGGTTTCTTTCACACCATGCTGTGCAGCGTTGCATTGCACAGATGCACCCTGGTATTTCAAAAGTAAACATAAAGAAAACACTCAAAAAACTCCATCCTCTAATTCCAAGTGGATCTCAGATTGGTCCTTTTACCTTTGCCACTAATGTTTTCGTCTCCAGCAAAGAAAACAAGAGGAAACAAACCCTGGGAGGACTTTCACGAGGCAAACTATTTTCTGCTCAACTAATCCAAAGGTGCACAGGAAAGCACTGACACCTTTGATGTCAGAGTAATTCACTACTTATACAGTGAGAATCCTTCTCAGCCTATGCGGGCTATTTATTCTGGTCAGATCCTGCTCTGTGCAGACACTGGTGTTACAGCAGCACTTCTGGACTTTGTCAGGATTCTAACAGTCATCTAGGGATGCCCTTTCTCCATCCAGTGCAGCTCCCCATTCTCCCCCACCTGCAAAAAGCAGAACCGAGGAAAAGCACACTTTCACTTCCTAGTGATACCTGCAGTAACTCACCCTGTGGCCTAAGGGGTATGAAGGAATGACAGAATGGAAGCACAGAGTCTTAATTAAGTAATATTGCTTCCCTTTTGAAATATTTCATTTCTCCATCCCATTTCCACATGCCTCTCCTGAAAACCCTTCACTACAGTTATATTTAGTAAATAGTGTATACTGGATTTGTCATAACAGACTGGGCAAGGTACATTTTGGACACATTTTCACAAGAGCTGAAAGCATTACTGGACCACGACTATAAGTAGGTTGCTTTTAAGCAGACTAGAGCTCTAAACCAGAGAGCACCAGCCTGTCCTTAAGTCAAGACATCTGCTCATACACATCTCCTGTCACTGCCTAGTCGAGTGAAGATTACAAAGCACATTCTGATTATCTGTTTACTTCTTCTCATTCTTAAGTGGTTGCTTGGGTTTTTCTTCTCACAGAGCATTATGAGCCTTGGACGGCTATGTAAGCATCTCTTAGCACATTGTGCAAGCTAATAGAATACAAATGATTATATAAATAATATAGCTGCTGAAGATTTTCTTGTCACTGCTTTCTCTGCTCCATTGGCTTGACTTAGAGCACACATAAAAATGGCCTCAGCTAAGTGTTTTGTTCATAGCATCCATAAATAAAATTAAGATCCTGATTTAAAGAGACACTAAGAAGCTGTATCTCCTCCTGATTTCAATCAAACTGGGATGCTCAGTGCCTAGGAAAATCAAGCCCAAGGCGTCACAGATGAAACCAGAAGGAACTGTATGGCAGTTTGTATTCCAGCAGGGCAGTTTACATTTCTTATTCAAGATGCTCACATGCTCTTTTTCAGCATATGTGCATCTCTTTAACCAATCCAGAGGTCAGGCAGGAGAGCAGCTTCAGACTCTGACAACCGTTACTCACATCGGAGGACCGGCACATAACAGAGAACCCCTGACACCATAAGTCAAGCATTAGTAGGATAGTAATGTCAAGTCAGTTACAGCCACAGAACATCTACCTCAGAACTCCTGCTTCCATGGCTCCTGTATGAAACCTCCACCTTTCCTCTCATATTAAGTGTTCAGACAAACATGAAATTACAACAACCTGCTGAGCTGCAAATAAAATTAGATCAACCTTGCCACACCCTGTGAAAAACACTATTAGTACAGAATCCCAGCCTTAAGGAGAAAAGCCTTGCAAGAAACTCTTATTCCAGGCTAGCTAGGAAGCCGGCTGACAGAAAACCTACGACTGCTTTTAAGTAAGCTTTCTATGACACATTTTGGAAACATCAATATCTGCATCCCCATTAATCACAGCGATAATCACAAACTATATTAGAAGAGAGAGAAAAGATAAAAGATAATTGCAATGCAAACACCCAAACGAAACTGGACCAAGTTTGGGATTCGGATTGAGACTTCATTTTTTTTTAACCTTTTTTTCTTTTTTTTCCCAAAGAACAATATTCTGATTCCTGCTGCTAGCCAGGCAGTCCAATCTCAATTACCCAAGTGTGAAGTTTCTCAAAGTTGTGGATTAACTATATGACAAGTGCACCCAGCCTGAGGAATACAACATGGGTTTCGGAGCCAGCTAGCTCTTGCTGACCAGGGCAGCCACTCAACTGCACAAAATTCCCAACAGTGTAGCGATTATAAGATTACAGTTGCCTGTCCTAGACACTGTTAAGGCCACATAATGACTCTGCCATGAGATAAGGACAGAATGGAGCAACAGGATGGTGCTAACTCCTGGTAGAGGTAAGATCTGGCTAGCCTACCTTATATGTGGCTAGCCCATACAGACAAAAATTCCCACTGTGGCAAACTGTACAAAGAAGCAACTGCTCGTATGCATACCATCAGTCAAAGATCACCCCAAGTTATGGAACAGATGGCATCTGTGACCACTGAAGCCCCCCACCCCCAAATATGCCTCCATGGATACCTAGAACTTGGACTGTAACTTAAGACACAAGTGAGGGGAACTTAAGGGTGGTATTATCATCCAGGTATTTTCTCAGACCTAGGAGGAGATTAACAAAGCTGGAGGAGAAGAATGTATCACTGATAAAGGACACAAAGAATGAAAAATTTATGGGCCACAAGGAAAGCCAACTCAGCAATTGTGCTGAAATCAGCTCGGACTGCATAAAAGGTAATTCCATCAGGGAGAGATCGCATCCTCTGACTTGAAAAACCCACCAACTCAAACAGAAAGACTGAGTGGAGCATGGGACTAATTAGTATAAGAAGCTAGAGAATCATTTAACCAATAGAACAAGAGAACTGTGGAGCCAATTTTGAGGAACTGAATTTTTTTCATTGCTTTAAAACACTGCTACTGTAGTGAGCTGTGCAAGCCTCCTCTGCCAGGAAACTGAAGATAGAGCTGATGGGCGGAGGCCATAACCCCCAAACTGTTCGGTTTGCGGAGGCCCTAAGGGTGAGTCTCTAGGTGTGTGATGCTTGTTGAAAGAAGGACAGTGGTAGTTCTCAGTGTGTGATACTTATCTCCTATGAGTCAGGCTAGGCCCTCTGTGCACACACCCATCACTAGCCAGAGAAGGGCTCTTAGCAGGGGTGCATCTGAAGCAACCCCCCCGTCCCACGCCTAAATGACTCTACAAAAACCATCACCTTCAGCCTCGGAAAAACAGCATGACTGTGAAAAACCAGCCCCCCTCCCCCACACAGGGGAAGCACCAGAAGTATTTCTAAGGGTACATAAACTCACTGGTTATGTTTCATGGGCTTCTTTCCCACATCAATCCCCGATGGACCAGTGATAACAGTGATTATGGCAACAACAACAAAGTCTGTCAGAGAACTCTGAGTGGTGACTATGAACTTCTTATTCTTTCTCTCTTTTTCTTTCTCTCTTTTCTGTTACACATTTTCCTGGGCGATAGCTTGATGCATATTATGGTAGTCAGTACAACCAAAACAGCTACATACCTGTTTTCCTTTGCAACCAAATAGTTCTAAAATAAACCATATCTATCATATCTGTAAACACAGGTAATCTACTGTTGATATACTTTTATTCACTCCAACGGATTTATTAGCAAAAATCCAAAAGTTACTTCTGCCTTGTGGGGCAGGCTGTAACACCAATGAGCATTAATTCCTTTGTTTTCAAAATGTATAAGAGTGAAAGGTTTTGAGTGACCTCAGAACCCCCCACCACCAAGAAGCTCAAGATAAAGAAGAACCAACGGGATGCCACTGGATCCATTGGAGGTGACTATCTTCTGCTTAATCTCTCTCTCTCTCTTCTCTCCTTTGTTTTCTATTTATTTCTATCTCTCTATCTCACATTTTATTGTTAAGTACAATCTGTACTAATGACTTCAGCATATGGTCTTGTTTTCACCTTAATTCTGGCAGAGGCATCTCTCAGTAATTGGATCACAACACATGGACTTCAAGTCCACATGCCTCGTTATTGCCACACATTCATTACACCCTCATGCTGCACTCTCCTCACAGAATTTACACTTTTTATGCTACTTTAAACTTTTATCTTTCCATTTTATTCTAATTCTGTATCCTCCTGGAAAATTTAGAACTAACTATGTTCTCAGGTGAAATCGAGGATCATAAAAAAAATTCTAAATAAGCTTCTGAATATGATTTTTTTCAGCTAAAAATGTTACTTGGTAAACAAAGGCCATTTATCTTTTTATAATGGCTATTGCCTCAGTGCCTAGAAGATAGCCATTTAGAAGAAAACATTACTAACATCTTACAGAAGATACCTCTCCCGCTACTAGGGTTATTTTTTCTGTAATCCAAACACTAGAAGTCTGATTCTGCCCTTAAGATCATGAGTCTTCCAGCCTTCTGTCCAGCCAAATGACAATTTTATCCTATTGCAGTATCAGTATAACATTCAACATCAGGGAAAGACATTGAGTGTGTAAGGCAGGAAAGAGTGATGACTTCAAGAAACCCAAAGCACAGAAAAAAGAACTAATTTGAAATAGTTACCTCTTTGAGGCAGCCCATGAAGTTGTTGCTTACTGGAGAGCCAGGTAAATCAGCAGTACTGGGGCTCCCTCCCACATAAAAGAAGTCATCTGAGCCCAGCATGGTGTAGTCCTCCTGCGTGTAGCCCGTGGTGGTAAGGATGCCGTCCACAGAGATTGTCACCTGTTTGAGGGACACAATGGACAAAGAAAATCCCAGCAATGACCTTACAATCCTGAACAGAACAACTTACCTCCCCTATAATTTTATGTTGGTTTTATTAAGGATTTTGTTGATATTTGGTATGTATTTTTTTTAGTTCAGTGAAGCTCTATTTTCTGGTCTGATTTTCTCACAACAGAAATGTTTCAGCATCTGCTTCTCCCTTTTCTGGTTCATCAGCACTCTCAGGCTTACCCACCAGCCTGCCCATCCAGATGCTTTCCATCTATTCAGGCCAGAAAATGGAACTGTCCTTGAAGGAGATTTCTCATATTAGCTGATTTTATGATTGATTAGAATTTATTTTAATGATTACAGTTAGTTATGGTTGTTAGTAAAAAACAAAACAAAACAAAACAAACCACTAATGAAGACAAGGTTGGTATTTTTTATTTTTTATGCTTCTTTTGCTCATGGCACACTGACAATCATGCATTCAGGGATGGGGGGAAAGGGATCTCACTTTCAATACATTATGGATGTGCATGCCATGTACCTAGAGAGACACACACCCACCACAAAAAGAAATAAAATAAAATAAAAAAAAAACTAACTCATAACCAAAATATAAGTAGAAAATAAAACTAAAGTAATCAAAATAAATCAACCACACACCAAGTGTGATAGAAGCAGAGATGAGAAAGAAAAAGGAAGAAGAAAATCGTGCACACACTGCACTTTGACATATCATGCCAATATATCTGAGGCCCAAAAAGATGATGGGAAAAAAGTGAAAAGAGAGGGAGGCAGAAGGAGAGGGAGAGTAAACCATTTCACACTTGCATGCAATCAAAAATAAAAATACCAAACAAACTCCATAATAATCAAAAAAACTCAAAACCAAACAGAAATATCCACAAAATCTCTAACCACAAACACATGGAGGGTGAAGGGTGACATAAGGAGGGGGAGGGAGAGGAGCAAGTGAATTTGATGTGTTTTGCTTAGATGTTGTTAGTGGTTTCAAGGGAAGATGGAGGAAAATAGATCGAGGCCAGGAGGAGACGGGTGAGTCACCAGACGTGGACATGCCATGCAGAGTGTGTACTGAAACAAACAATCGGCTGAGCTCCTGTTGGCCACGCAGGTAGAGGTCAGAAAGAGAGAGAGAAAGTGAGAGAGAGAGAGCAAGAGGAAGGAGAAGGAGAGAAAGCAGGAGGGAAGTGGGAAAAAATCAGGAGAAAGAGGACAACTCTGGCCAGTTTGCCTGTAATAGCCATTGCCACAACAAAAGAGGGAGAGAAAAAGAGAGCCTTCACCACCATGGACTAGAGGCCCTGCAATGGTTCTGATCTAGAAACCTTCAGAGTTAAAAAAAAAACACATAAAGCAAAAGCAGAGAAAAAAAAAGCAAAATTAAAACAAAAGCAAAAGAGAGAAAGTTAAACTCAAAAGTAAGGGATAAAAATCCCAACAATTTATCACTGGAAAGGAAAAGAAGAACTAAAGACATAGGTAAAGAAAACAATGAAAGAAATGTCCAAACCCCGTTTCCAGAAGAGTTGTGTTAGTTGCTTTTGATGCTCATTTTTCTATTCAAAAAGAAGAAAGAAAAAAGGGGGGGGGGAGGAAGTGTTTGAAATGAAATTAAAATAAAATTAAAGGAAGCAGTAAGTATAAAGGAGGGAGGAGAAAAAGAGGGGGGAGGGGGAGGAAAAGGCAGGTAACACACGGCAAACCCAAAAAAAGAGACAATAAGAATGATATCTACCAGACAATGTAGTTTGTTTACCATAGCGTGTCCAATGCCTGAGTGCTTTGCGGAAAAGGGGGAAGAAAGGAAATTAAAAAATCGTGAACAGAACGATTGTTAATTAAAATAACTAAAAGCAAAGATGAGTCGTTAGGGTGTTAGTACATTAGTTGGTTAGTAAAAATGACACATTGCATGAATGGTCTAGTGTTAGTTTTTCAAAAAAAGGGGTGGGGCACCTGAGACACACAAAGTGAGAAAGAGGACAATATGACCAGGACTCTATGGGGATCCATGCCATTTAGACTGTAAAGAAAGAGGGGGCTGCCTACTCTTCCCACCCTGCTATTAATTATTAACTTCAACCCTCATACACATTTTCCAGATCTGAACCAAAGTTTAAACAGTGCAATACTTACTCTTCAAATGCCCATCAAGGTGCTTCCCTCAAACAAGAACCTTAGTCTCAGAGATGTCCACACACAGTACACAATTTGTCCCTTCAGCACAGTCCCAACCATGACTCCATTCTTTCACCCACAACCACCCACCTACATTCCTGCTCCTCTTCCAAGCTTCACTACCCTCAAATGTTGCAGAGTATCACAAGCAGGCCAATATTTCCTTTGGCTGGAGTATATAGATGAAGAGTCCAAGACTCTGAGTCTTCCTTCCAGGTTTCCCAATCTGCAGCTTTCTTTACAGCAGGAGAGTTTGTAACTTTCAGGAGAAGCACACAACAAAGCCTCTGCTTGACTGTGTGCCTTGCCTGTAGCTCACTTCTGTCATCCAAGAGTATAGGAATTGAACCTCTCCCTACTGTAGGAAATGTGTCGAGGAATTGTGTAGAAAGAATTGTGTCACTTGTGCCAAGATAGAAGACTGACAAGATTTAGCATCTCTCCTATTATACTGCATCTATATTACAGAGGAGCTAGAAGAATTTACCAGTCAGTTGGTTTTAACAGAACTTTGCAGATGAGTTGTTAACCCCTCCCAAGGCATGCAGATGTCAATTGTTTGAACCTACACATTGTTTCTTGTTTGCTTTTTAGCAGCTGAGAAGCTCAAGATCTTTATAGCTGATTTTGCATTGAAACTAGTTTCAATGTCAATAGGAAAGGAAAGTCTCTGAGGGTCCATGTCCTTGTCCTGTTGTGGCTTAAGCTGGCATGAACTATCCTAAATTACACAAGCAGGTTCTATGCTGCCTCATGTACAGGCTATCTGCCTGCAAACCTCAGAGTTGTCCATTGACTAAGGAAGTGAGTTTGTGAAGACTTTGGGGCATTGAGCATAAAGTCCCAAGGTTATTTGCCTTTGGAAATGAAATAATAATAATAATACTCTGTACTTGGGTATAATGAGCACAAAATCCTCAATTCTCAATCAAGGAAGTCTCACTCGCAGCGAAATATTGTGTTAATAAATCCATTTTATAAACAAGGGAGTCAAAGTATGGGATGGGGGGAGGAGCATGCTAAAAATGAGACGGAGTGTCAGCAGCAGACCTGAATACAGACATGGGAAGTCCGACCTTCAGTCTCCTCTGCTTCTCCTCCTCCTCCCACCAGACCACACTGACCCAAACATGCTCTGAAAGCCCTGGTAAAATATAGCCATGATCCTATTTCTAAGTAAAGGTTTCTCACAAGGCAGAAAGAGGGCTTAGTTTTAACTGAAATAATAAGATAAATAAACAAGGAGATTTGCTTTGACATTAACAATCACTACCCAAGGGAATCTGTGGATTCACTTCGTTTGTCTCTAAGGAGATTAACCGCTGCGATAGTCATTTGATCTAAAAAAAAGCAGCACTTAGTACTCTCCTAGCTTAGCTACAAAACATTTAACAATTCCAAAAAATACTGGGAAGAAGTCCAACTATTTAAAGTTCTACTCTAATTCTAGAAACAGCCAAAAAGTTATGCAAATCCTCCTCCCCCTTCTCTCAGCCCCAAAAAAGCAGAGGAAAAGACGAGATGGCTTCCTGAAGCTGCTGATAGTCCATTTAGCTGGAATTGCTTTAGCTTTAGATCATATTCTTGGAATTTCTTTTTTTTTTTTTTTAATTTCATTTTAAAGAGAAATATATTTATCTTCAGTGCAATATTTCCAACCAATTACAAGGAGGCTACTGATTTTCTTATAAAACCTTAGCATTCAGAGGCAATGTATTTCGTTGGTTTTTTTAGTTTGAAGTGGGTGCTTTTAAGGAAACATGAGCATAGCTGGAAACAAGACTTCCAGATGAACTCTATTATGCTGCAACATTACAAGTGAATTTATGTCAGGAAAGACACAGGGTAGGTAATCTTTTACATACAAAATTATTTAGGTTATACAAAATTATATTCAATGACAAGATTCAGGACTATCAGGATTGCACTGCCTCAAGGCCTCATGAATTCCAGTTTTAGGTAGTTTTAGTAGATAGTTTAGGGTAGTTTTAGATTCTGAGTCAATGTCTTAATTTTGAGCCTGATAAGGAGCTGAAATGGAAGTATCCAGTGAAAAGATGACTGAAAAAACAAAAGTCCAGCCTTACTGATATTTTTTGGTTGAACTGTACTTTTTCATGCTTATCTATAGAATTGGAACCCAAATCACCTCTGCTAATTGTTTTTAATTTGACTTTAAGACTGCCTTTTCTTTGGAAAGAGCACAGCCATCTTATTAAAACATCTCACTCTTGCCCAGTCAAGTTGGACGCTTTAAGAATTCAGCATCACTTAAAAACATCCATAGTGAACATATCAGAAGGATTAAAAGTTTGAGATGTTGCTGAATTGGCAAGGGACTCACCTGCTTTCTAGTAATTGCCAAAGTATTGCCCTCATCTAATCAAAGATGAAAAGGCATAGAAATAGTTCCATTGTCTTGGTACATTTCCATGGACTAATTAAAAAATCACTAACTAAAAGATTAAGAAAAGATTGCTACAACTTCCCATCCAGAGTTTTGTCTGTGGCCCTTCACTTTTTGTTTCTTCAAGATCCAAACCAATGTCAGCATGAAGCAAAGATTCATCTTGCTTCTGGCACATTTTCCCATTGAAATTGATTTCCAACAAAAAATGAAAAGTATGATTAACTAAAATTGGCCAGTAAGCTCTGCTGGGATATTCAGAGATCAGCTGTTCTGAAACTAGCTAAAAATAAAAATAAAACCCCCAAATCAAATAAAGCTATGTATTCTGACCCTTCCAGACTGACAAACCTAGACCAGTTGGTGCATCTCCCTCTATTGTACTGATCAGAAATTTGTAACAAAATAGGATCACTGAGACCCACCCAATGCTTAAGAAATTAAATTTACATCTGCATATAAAGTATTGAAAACAGATTCATTTTTTCCATAGGAAAGAATCCTGGAGTCTCATGACAGTTTGATGACAGATTTTTTGTCAAAGACCCAGACACCCTAAGCATGTAGAAACACAGGGATTTACATGGGAAAGACAAATAAAAATCTTCAGCCCCAAACCCAAATATTGAAAAGAAAGATATGAAATCCCCATAACAGATAAATTATCCACTGACATCTGCTAGTAGAGACTGTTTCTGATCCCTGGTGATGATTATCCTATATTCAAAGACACATTTATCTTAGCTACTGTAAAATGTTACCACAAAAGCTGTTTTCACAGCAAATTACATTATATAAACTTATATAAAGCCATTAAGTGTTGTGCTAATATTCACATTAATGAGAAAATAAATAGGTCATATTCTATTCACAAATCGATTTTAAAATCTTAGTTTACAAGCTATTTTTGCTGCCTCCACCAATGATCAAGACACCAAATAGCTCCTATTCATTGTAAACCTCATTTATCATGCAGGGGATGGGCCTTAGTGACTTGATATATTTACCAGCTTTCAGAGCAAGGTTATTTAATTTTATCTTATCTATTTATGTATGAACTTATATTTCATGAGAAAGGCTTTGGGATCTTAAGACTAGCCTACTACCAAATACATCACCTGATACAGTTGTCTGCTTGGAAAAGCAGCATGTAGATGTGCAAAATTACAGTGGCAAAATCAGTAAAACTTTTCCAAAGTGGAATTGTAGGGTGCTGGATTGATCTGGGTTTGCTTGGGATTTTTTGATGCTTCCACTTTTCCAGTCCTCACAGCCAACAGAAGAGTCTCATAGGCAGAGACACAAGAAATAAAGTAAAATCTCATTATAGAAAGAAGAGGAAAAAAATCAAAAAGAAGAAGAGAAGAACAGAGAATCAAGAAGACTCAGACTCCAGCCAATTAATTCCAAAGCTATAAAGTTAAATTAATTACACACACACACCCATCAGCCTGCACACCTGCACACTCACATGCATACACAAAAGAAAAAGGAAAAGAAAAACAAAAGACTTCCAGAATTAGAATTGTGACATCATGGCAATGGTTAAACCAATTAACAAAACTGAAAGAAAAAGGAGAGAGGTATAGAGCACTGGCTGTTGGAAAAAGGCTCTGTTCCCACAGTAATTAAATACAACAAGAATATTACTGATAAGATTGAATCATAATTAAGGAAATAATAAAATAAAAAAAGGAGAACAGAAAAAGAAAAAAGAAAAAGAGAGATGAAAGTTATGCTACAAGTTTTTATTATTAAATCAAACTGAAAAAACACAGAAAATTAATAAAGTGGAAATGAAGATACTGCGGCAGGGATAAATTCCCATCAAATAATGTTTTTTCACTGTCCTCTAGGTTCCAAGATCTAACATAGGTGGAGAAACTCTAGCAATTCCACTGAGCTTCGCCATTTTTCCAGCACTCTCTCTCATCTGCCTGTCCCAATAAAACAACACAAAATTCTCCCCAGCATTTTCTCCCGTTCACCATTACCTGCCGCAGGTTGCGTGTCACTTTAACGTCGTGCCACGCGTTGTCATTGAACTTGCCATTGACCGGCTCCACAATGGCCTCAAAGGCCCCAGACCCCAGGTTAATGACCAAGGACACTGCACCGTCTTTCAGGGCCAGGTTGACATAATCCGCTGACTTGCCGGTGTGCAGAATGAGCCCGTTGCGTTGCCACGTCTTGAAGGAGAGAGTGATCTCATCGCTGCTGCTCTGGATGGGGTTCTGCGACAGGTCATAACACAGGTATTCGGAACCACGGAAAGTGGCCATATTCTCATCTCGTGCTGGAAAGGAAGGGGGGGAAAAAAAAAACCTATTCAGCAGTCAGCAAAGAGGAGATGCAAGGTTGTCATGAAATCTCTAAGCAATCCCACAGCACTGTTTACTGTACAGCTGTATATCATGGCATGCTAATGACTGTACAGATCCTTTTCTAATAAGACTATCAAGAGAATTAACTTCAGGGTCCTCATTACTGACAAATTTCAGTGCTGTGTTTTCAGTTTCACTGCAGCATTGTCATCATAGGGACCATTCAACAGTATGCAGTGAAGTCTAGGAAAAACATTTAAGGACTGCTATAAGGCCCTTCACATGCTTTTTGGGAAAACGATGGAAAGCTCTACTATTCTCAGCATGACCACCACATATGCATCATTTTAAAAACCCTCACCATTTCCCAAAAATCAGCATTTAGATTCAGCACTAATGTCATCTGAACTTATATTAACCCATCCGACAGGCAATTTAAGAGAGACATCAGAATATAATCCTGATGGAGCTGCCTCTTTCTTTTAACTGAATGAGAGACCAAGCAGGCAAGAGAGCCACATTAACTGTCCTATAGATTCCTTCTCCAAAAGTAGGAGGGAAGTCCACATAAAACATTTTGTCCATAGATGTAAGTAATGTTGCTGGTAAACATATCTGAGAACTTTGCCTGACTGATCACCTTGTCGAGGAAATCTGTACCAGACAAGCACATCTTCTTTATACAGCAAAAATAAACATGGGGGGATTATTCACTGCACATGGCATAAAAATATTTCCTCATTAGGAAAAAAAAAATCTCCTATGTACATCAAGGAAAGCCAGTGAACTAATTTCTTAGCAACTGGAGGCAGCATTTGAATATCATGAAAATCCTTTGTGTGAGCTAGAAGTCTGTTTTCCAGTACCTCCTGTTCCAGTCCTTCAAAGCCAGTTCTGCTGCTCTATTGCACTTATGTGACTTGAGCCAGCTGCATACCCCGGTTTTCTCCAGTGGAAGAAACGTAAGACAGTGATAGGAAAGCTTGCAGGAGGGCTCTCTGTAGCCCATTCCTACCAGTGCCATCTGGGGGAAAAGGGTCCCCCCACTCAGTAATACAGCACCTTTCTGACTTCCAGCTGTGAAAGCAAGTCTGAGCAGTAGATGGTAGCTGCAGTCAAGCTATCATTGCTTAGAAGTAACTACATAGGGCGGGTGCTGGTCCTATTTCCATTGATATTAATCGTATTTTTTTGCTTCATCTTGTCTCAATCCTAATACAGAACAGACAGAATTTATTAGTACAAGACTGAAGGGAAAATACTTGCTGTCACAGCCATTCTTGGAAAATAAGTACATAGTAAAATCTATGCCCTCATAGCATAAAACAATGGTGACAAAACACTAGAATGTTGCACTTTGTACATATATCATTGTCAAGCGATAGATCTGCTTTAAGCAGAGACTTTTAGGGCAGTATGTGAGTTTGTACTTAAGTAAGCAGATCATGTGTCTATAAACTCCTACAAGCAAACAGGAGCCAAATTACTCCATGCAGTAGTACATGCTGGGAGCCAAGTGGCTTAACAGCAGTTTTTCAGAAGACCTGAGGGTCTCAGCACACAAGTCAGCAGCACTTGCCCTTTCAGCAGAGGCCAACTTCATCCTTGACTGTATAAACAAGGATCACCCAGCAGGCCGAGGGAAATTATTCTTTCCCCAATGGACATTTGTGAGATCACATTAGGACTGCTCTGTCCAGTATTGAGCTCCCCCATATAAAAACAGCTTCAGCGTACTGGAGTGAGTCCAGCAAAGAGCTACCAACACATTCAAGGTGCTGAGGTAGGTGAGGTGTATGGAGAACCTGAGAGAACCAGGTTTGTTCTTCTTCAAGAACAGACCACTCACAGGAAATCTTACTGTCCTCTGCAATGACTTAATGGGAGATCATAGAGAAGACAGGGCCAAATTGCTCTCAGAGGTCTCCAGAAGAAGGATGAGAAGCAACAGATGCAGCTGAATACAAGAAATTGTCATTTTATACAGGACAATGTTTTATCTTAAAGATTGTCAAACACCAGGTAGGGCCCAGAAAGACTGTGAAATCTCCATCTTTAGAAATATCAAAAACTTGATTAGTCCTGAGCTGACTGCTCAAACCGGACCTTCCCTGAGCTAGTGGTTGGACTACAGTCTCTGGAGGTCCCTTCCAAATTATTTGGTTCTGTGATTCTATTCTGAATCCATTTAACTACAAGCAAGAAGTGTTGAATGTTTGTGTTGATGTTAAACCAGCCTAAGCACAGAGGGTTGCTATTGATTGCAGTTCTGGAAGTCAGAGGCAAGCACTTAACAACCCTTTCCCACTTTGATAATTCCCCTGCCTAGTCACTCCTGATCCATCAGAACAGAATGTGTTACAATCCAGTTAGACACACGCTCCATGTACCCGTGGGAAACAGGCAGTGTTTGAGGGCAGGAGTCAAACACAATCATTATGGCTGAGCCTCTTCCCCACAACCACAGATGTACAAAGCACTGAATACAAATCTGTCGTCTTTGGGAAGGGGGGCATGATGGGTTGATTGTTCACTCAGTACTAGAAATATTACTAGGGCTCATTTACACTTTCTCAGTCACTTAGATGAAATCTTACTGATGTACTCAGTACAAAGGAGGAGGCCAAGAGTACATGAGAAATCTAAACAGTAATTTAGAGCGACTACTGCAGACTCATCAAAATAGAGCAGAGCAAATTCGAAGAGATATTACTCTGACTTGTACCATTGGTTTTACTATAGGTGCCATCAACCCACCTTTGCATGCAACTACGTTATCTGCCTGTTCCCTCCAGTTATCTGCTGCTGACCCTTATCACAGATGGGATTCTGGACTTTATCCATCTCTGCATCCTTCCTGTTCATGGGACCATGTCATTTATTTTTGTTTCATATGTTGCTATGGGGATTTTTTTTTTCCTTCTGTGGCTGCTTTGGATAGGCATTCAAATTTGCAGATCACCACACACCAAAATCTCTCTGGGGTTCACTGGGCAATCCAAATTCATGCCTGTCCCTCACATGTCTCATAAGCATAACTCCCAAGGTCAACACACTCTCTCTAAAACTGTGTTCCCCAAATCACTCATTCCTCAGCAGTTTACCAGTGGCCATATGGATGACTGGTTTACCAGTCTCATGAAAGTCTTCAGCAGTCAGAGCTAAGCTCTGCCCTTGAAGAGCTTCACAGCATATTTCTCCAAGCTACTACACAGCAGACTGTGTCAGGCCACATGAAAGGCTTTTTACCAAGCATGGCTTCTCCATACTGCACAAACTGTTAGGATGCTCTGACATACATGATAGCTATGACCAAAAAGCATGTGAGAATTACCAGATGCCATGGAGGGGGAGAAGGGATATAGGTTCTCTCCACAACGAATGAGGAGATAAAAACTCTGAGTAGGCTGCAGGTCTCACAGTATTTCTATATGCTTTCAGGCACAGTCTGGTGATGCCTGGAAGACCAGAGAGCAGTGAAACACTTTTTATTTGTTAGCTCATGACCCTTTTGCTGTATATTTTTGAAGGTTCCACAAATTGAACTGTGATATTTAGAGCTGTGATATTCCTTAGGGCCGTGATATTCCTTAAACAGTGGCAGTGTACCAAAGAGCTTCTGCACAGCAACACAGATAACCCAGAAAAGCTAAACTCAAGGCCCAACTCAAAGTCAACAGGAATTCTTGGTTTATGTTACATGAAGCAATAGATCAAACTTTGATTTTTCTGTGATGTGAAACCCTGTATATTGTAGGTGGTGTTTACTGGAATTGATGATCTAGTTGTTCAAGCGTGACAATGTAACTGCATAAAATAACATTTACTTAGAATTTAGGATATGTTTGAAAACTATTGATTTATACATTATTTGCAAGATTTCATTTTCAACTCAGTTAATACTAAACAGATTTGCAAAAATCAGAATTGGAAAGAAGGTTAACACATGTAAACAATCCAATCTTCCATTTCACTTGTAAATATTAATCTAAACCCATTATTTGCTTCCTAACTCTTTCACATAACTAAATTCTCTGCAGTAGGTGAGATTTTCAAAGATCCAAGACCTGTAAAAAATTCCACATTCAGACTTAAACCCTTGACATATTCAAGACTCATAGAAATCACCAGAATAGAAGCAAAACCCAGAATCTTCAAACTGACTTACACAGACCTTTTCTTTGAAAGAATGTAGATACCCATCACTTGATGTGGTAAAATGTTACCCTTTTCTGACCAATTGCTAGCAGACACACCTAGCATATTAAGCAGTTACCATCATCACCCCAATGCAAAGCCACTTTTGCAAGTCTCAAACCTATACCTGTTCAAATCCCCCAAACAATCATCAGTACCTATTGCAAGTTGATAGCAAGAAAAGAAACAAAAGTACAGGAAATAAGTACCTAAGCCAAGTTCCTGGCTCTTCTCATCCCTGTTGAAACCTCAGAGCTTGCTGAGTCTCAGGTTCTCAGGAGAGGTAAAAACTGGGGATCTTTCCATGTACTGTACAGCACTACTGCTTGATCAGGAAAGCCAGATGGTAATTTTAGCTTCAGTTTTTATGTGCAATGCTGTTGCTATGTGTTCCTGTCAGAGCTCTTTCTACAAAGGACTCAAATATTCAGAATTCACAGCATCACCAGGAGGTAGAAAACCTTGACAGTTTGATTTATGTCTGAGGAAACCAACGCACCAACATTTTAATGGATTTATTCATGGCCACCGAGAAAAATCAATAGCAGACAAAGCATTTGAGTTCAGAAGCTCCTATCTCCCCATCCTGGGCTCATTCCAGAGGTTCTCATCCATTTATGGAGGGAAACCAACCTCCTATTTTCTCCAGTCCTCCCAGGAAGTCACTCTAGCTAAGATGTGGAGCAAAGTAGCCTTCAAAGTTTTGGATGATACCTGAAAATAAATACTTCATGACTGTGAAATTGAAAACAGCAAACTCTAGAAGCACTTATTCTGCTAAGGGGCATGAACTTTAATACTCAACAAAAGCATTTTTGGCCTCAAAGGATTTTTGGTCTCAAACACAATTAAGAAATATTTAGAAAAATATAAAATGGGCGGTGACATTCCTGAAGTCTCCTGAAGAAAACTTCAAGTAGCTGTCCTAAAACCAAGAGTCAAT
This sequence comes from Empidonax traillii, assembly GCF_003031625.1. Lineage (NCBI taxonomy): Eukaryota > Metazoa > Chordata > Aves > Passeriformes > Tyrannidae > Empidonax > Empidonax traillii. Next base: position 1,253,303 of record NW_020955325.1, on the reverse strand, counting down.
TACTCACCTTCTCACCTTGTGTCAAAACCCACTATATTACAAGTGTACTCTAAGGCTCTTCCTATCTTACTGGGGTTTGGTTTACAGACAACATTAGAGCATGTCTTCTGCTAGTGAAAAAAAGCAAACTCTCTGCACTGCTTCAAAATTAATAACCACTCCATTATTCAGTGAGGTTTACTTTACCTGAGTGGTTTGCTGTGCTTTGCATAGAAGAGCTGGTGCTGTCTGATAATCCAGGAATGGTCTAACGCTACCATGCATAAGGCTTCTGCCAAAGCAGTGTGCATTAATGATGTAGGCAGCAGAACAACTGGGTACTCCCTTGATGTTCTGCCAAACAGAGGTCAACACGGAAAATAGTATTTACAGGAACCTTTTCACCCTATTGTTTAACAGGTCTCTTTGGAAAATCCTACAGTTATGCAAGTTGTCTTAAGAAAAAAAATGCTTCCAAAGTTGGCCACTAACCTCAGAATTGTTATCAAAATAGAGGACTACCACTAACCATGGCAGGAGGAAATGAAAACAAAAACAACCCCAAAACCGTCAACCTCACTGCAAATCCAGGACATCTATGAAAAAATACAAATGCACTCAAAAGGTATTTTGGATAATAAGGTAAGTGCATTAAAAGATATAACAGTGTTATACAATACTGTTATGCATAAGATTTACTTGCACAGAGGAAAAAAAAAAAAAAAAAAAGCCAGAAGTTCTCACTTTTGGCACTAGTACTGCTGGTTGAACGATGGACCCTTCTCACCTGAGGCCAAGCTCATGGAATCAGTAGCATATTACAGCAGAGCTATGAACTTACTGTACTGAGGCATGAGTTGTGTTTTCAGTAGCATGATATTTAATACAAGGAAACTATCTCTGATGGGATGACTGGCTAACATTCTGATTGCATCAAGCAATTGAACTGGGTGCTTCTGGGAAGAAATTTTGTGGCAATCTTCCTGTACTGTCGAAATTAACAGCTTTTCCAGCTTGGTAACTATATAGCTGGATATGGATTCGACTAAACATCTTTGTGCCAATGCACATATCTTTCCCTCCTTTCTACACTAATTATTACACCACATGCCGTAGACCTAAAGTTTTAAAATTCTAATTGAGCTGTAGGAAATTTTTTGACCCAATTCACAACAAAGTCTGGAAAGAATAAATTCTACAAATGAACCACTTGAACTAAGGGGGAAATAGACTTAGAAGTTGTTCTAGACGACAAGCAGCATGAGTTCAAAGCATCACCTCCCAAAGGATGGGGCAGCATTCCAGTCTGGGCAAACCCCCATGAACTCTACTAGGAGCTAATTCTGTTCTAGACAAAAGGGTTGTCCTGAGAGTCATCTGTAATAGCTATCATCCTCAACTACGTTATAGAGCAATGAACAATTTATGTTTCAAGTCACTTTCATATGTATTTGATATTCCCTCAGAAGTTAGGGGAGGAGAAACTGTATGTCAAACATCACATAAAATAAGTCCACCAACACCTCTGAAGGACAAAAAAGGTGAACAATTTTCATCGCCCTCTGAAACAGTTGTCCAGAGACTGACTGCTAAAACTTTAATGAAAGCCCTCAGATGCAGTCAAAGCAGCTCACCCAGATTGATGTTATTAAAACTAAGCTGGACAGTTTAGTAAAAGTCAGGCTGTTATTTTAAAGGCATGGTGACAGACTCCAGTAATAGCTAAACAGCAGATTACTGCATCCTCCATTAAGCTGTCGAAATTCTCGTGCTGCATTCCTCCTCTCTAGCCTTTGGACAGGAAAAATAATACATACAAATAGTTGATTTTTTTCCTAGTCTAATCATTCTTCACACCACCTGATTGAATCAGTGACACCACTCGTCAAACTCAATAATAAGATCCCATGGTTTCTCCCTCATAAACACAATTTTGTGCTCTCAAAAAGTCAAAAGCAAATATTGGCTTGAAAAGTCTTGTAGAGCTTATTTAGTTATTTAAATGCATTAGAAACAGTGCACAAAACATTCACCAGTGCATGAAGCACCTTCTAAGCGTTACCAACAGTGATACTGATATGTGGAAGCTTTGACAGCCATATCACATCCTGCATTTATACTCCACAAACTGTAAAGTAAGAACATGTAAGTCATCTTAATGTCATAATGAGATGACTGAACTGATTGCATTGATAAAACCTTAGAAAAATAATATTACTTCAAGCCTCAAGGAAATTACGAAAATAAATTTTCAGAAGAAAAAGAATTTTTGCTGTAGGAAAAAAAATTGTCTGTAAAATCACAGAATGATGTTATAATGGAGAAAATTAAGTACTCAGCTGAGTCCCACAGTAAAAATAGTCGTCTCCCAAATGCTTACTAACTTCAAACCATTCTGGGCAATGTTACATTTTTCAGAAATAGTGTCAATTATTGTTTTTTCAGGCCACTCATTTTCACCTATTATGTAACTTGGAAGCAGAGAAGAATCAGCATAACAATATCAGAAACAGTGTAGGTAAGAATTAATGGTAGATAACATTTCTCATCACGTTTAAGAGACACAGAGAGTAATATTAGCCCAGGAGCCCACAGCAGAGGGGAGATGAACTCAACAGTCAGTGCTATTTCAGTGCCATTTCAGTGCCAAACTCAAATTTGCACGTAGTGTAGCTTCTCTGATCTTACAAAAAAAGCTCTTTCACTTCTCCAGTGAGAGCAAAGGAAACATTAATATTACACCAGAGAACATCAAGTGCCTAGCATGAATCACGCCCTCTCTGCCGTTATCTGCTGCTTTACACATTACCCTTTGAGTCTAAAGGAGAATGCTTGCTAAAAGGTCCTCAAATTTAAGCCCAGAAGAGATCAAGGAGACTTGGCAATACAATGAGTGTTCAGGGGTTTTTTGTCAAACTTAACTAATCTATTATTTCCCTGTGCAGCAAAGCTGTTAATGAAAACAGGAAGAAGAACTGCTTTCTCTAAAGATATTGCATGAGAGCTCTGGAGCTGCAGGTTCCACTCTGTTTGCGGCTGCCTGTGTCCTTGAATGATGCTCTTTGGGCTGGCTCCAAGATAGAAAAGGCTCTGACCCATGGGATTGCAAACCTTGTCTAAGAGGTCCAGAACCAGCCCTGCAGAGTGACTTAGCTCACCTGATAAATTTGGACCACTTGCACGGCAAAGACTGAGAGCAAAGGGAAGGAAGAGGGATAACAATGCCTCAGTCTTTAACCAAAAAAGGATAAATTTCCCCTAAGGCTCCAGATCCTCAAAACAGTTGACATGTACTAAACGTATAAAGTAGTTTCCATATTCCACTTTCACATACGTGATAGAGCTAGTAGTCTCCTAGAAGCGTGAGTGCCCTAAATTTCTAGAGTATGCACCTATTAAAGATACAGTTGAAGTTCATATCACCTAAACAAAAAAAATATTCACATAAATGAAAGCTGTTTTGCTTCCCAACACTGGAAATGTCCTCTTCACTCAACAGTACATTGCTGTCCTTTAACAAAATCTCTTCTGAGAGGAAAAAAAATAAATCAGATACATCACACAAAATCTCCTACTTTGTCCACATATTTAACACAGAGATTATTTAAACCTAGATTTGTCAATAATGCAATCCAAAGATTCCCTACAGACTCTCTAAACCATACTTTCTGTCTTTTTCTGAAGGGAAACAGAAAACAAGTGTCTGAAGAATTTGTTCCAATACCACACAAAACAGTTGAAAAATACAATCATAAAGACTTTTTTGCAAAACTGTTTTGATGACAAAAGTACTAGTACTACAATAATGAAAATTAATAAATAAGATGGCATATGTCTACAAAAGATTATAGCATACGGTCAGCAACATAATTTTTTAAATTGCTCACAAGAAGTGATCTAAATGACAAAGTAGAGGTGTGGAAGTCAGAACACAAGCATTTTATCCTCAACTTTTCCACTGATTTACTGTGCAACCTGAGGCATTTAATTAACCTCAGCTGCCTCCATCTGTACTACAAAGAGAACAAAAATATAGGTTAAGTCCTTGAGACCTATGGGAAAAGAACGCCCTATGAGTTTAATAAAACTTCTCTGCAAATCAAGAAATGTTCCATACTTGTGAGGAAAAGCCACATGCCAATCTAGTGTATATGCAGTGTACAGTGTCCTAAGCATATTCCCCTCCACCTATTTTTCAATGTTTGCTAAATACAAACAACTGTACTGGTAACAAACACTGTACTGGTATAAGTGCATGATATTGCATTTTCTGGCAAAGAAACAACAAAATCCAGGTACTGGTCTGACTGTGGCACTGTGTCCTTAGAGCTGTGCTTGTTATTTATGCCCTGACCAACTGGACAAAAGGACTAAAAAACAATCCTATGACAATGTCTTCCCAAATCCAAAATGAAATTTCACAACTTTGGTTAACATTTCCTTAAAAACGCACTTCTTAAAAAACTGGAGCTCAATTTTAAAAGCATGAAACCTGTTTATTTTGAAATGAAAGAAGCTGAATTTTTAAAATAATTTGCCCGAAAGAATTTGATATAGTCATATAAATTCACAATTTGTTTTGGTTGGACAAAATATACTTCTTTTCATTTCTCTGAATAATTTTTCTACTCTCCCAGCTCTAGAAGGTAGAGAAAAAGCAGGGTGTTGCTATTAATTCTGTCAAGAGATGATATTATGATGACCTCGGCATAAGACTACCTCTATATTCCTCACTACTAAATATGGGTAAGGACAATTTTTTATGTAATTCTGATGTATTTACTTTTTCTTATGCTTTTATTTCACTCTGCATTTCTTATAGTTTTCTTATTTTCCTGGTGCATCATTCTAAAACTTAAGGATGCCAGTCTCTGAACACACCACCCAGTAGAAATGTTTCCTTACAGTCTGAATATTCAGCAAAGTGCAAACTGCTAAGAGAGAGAGAACATCACAGCACTATGAACATAAAATTCAAGCTCTGATATATTTACCAGCCTTGCTTTCACATAGACCATCTCTACTGCTGGGTTGCTACCTGGCCCATCTGCCCCTCTTTGTAGAGCACATGTGAGAGACCGGAGGGTAAGAGTGTGCCAACATACAGCTAAGCTCTCAGTTCACCAGCTTTTTATCTTATTTATCTTATTCTTAACCAAAAGTGCTATTGTTTTATACATACCATGTTTGGGGTTTTTTTAAATGAAGCAACAAAGCAACATTAGAGTCACCCGCTGAGAGATTTACTCTTCTTCAGCAGCAATCTATGTCCAAGTTGTAATTCCCAGTTCCACATTACCCTTACCCTTCTAGCCTATTAAAAATAGAAGTCAAACCCCAAATATTGATCTGGATGCTAATTATTTAGACCTGTTTATTACTGCATGCAGATTCAAGAGCACTAACGTTCAGCTAACGAAACAGGGTGCACTTGTGGCAATTTTGTTCTTTACCATATTGAAGACAAGGTCTTTCCTAAAATATTCTGACCTTAGTAAAGAGCCATAGAGCCGTACCACTAGGAAGAAGAATATTAGGTAGATATCATAGTCTTCCCTATATCTGTGCTATGATTAGTCCTGCTTGAGGAAAAAAAACAGGGGGACTGTCAGTGTGAGTCTTCCAACACTGATGCGGGAATGAACAAAAATGATTTACACCAACACTGAGAGAAAGTTGAAAAGTGCATTCAGAACAAAAGCGCATGCAAGGAGCCCAAGAGAAGGAGAAATTCCTGCTTCCATTGAAGAGCAGTATTTTAGAGAACTGCTGTAAGAATGCAAGAAAGGGGCAGGAGGGAGAGAGGCAGCACTGCCAGAGGTGAACATGTTCACTGCTGCGTACCCATAGGGCTGTGCTGGCAGTAGCCTTCCAGCAAGCGTCGCACTTGCTGCTGAGCAGGGAGCCCCTTGGGCATCCTTCCAGAGGAAAGTGGGAGTAGAAAAATAGTTACCACTAATCACTGTAATAACACAATAATGATCCACAAAATTATCCTTTTCAATACCAGCGAGCAGTATTAAGAGCCATGCCCATGGGAAAGGGGAGACACAAAAGAAGGTGAAAAGCAAAAGTGAGGTAGAAGAGAGACGAGAGCAGAGCAGAGGAGTGCGTATCACAGAGGCTGCAGTAATGTCAGCTTCTCACAGCTTCTGTATTACTGGAGAGTGTATTTGTGCGGAACCCCAGTACTGCCAGGATCACAAAATACACTGCCAAACACTACCGCTGCCCTTCATTTATGCTCGTTGCGAGACATCATTAAAACCATTTATGGAAGTAGCAATATCCAAACCCAATTTGAGGCAGAACAATTCTCCTCAAAACAAAGCCATGGGCGAGAGACTGTTACAAGCTGGCAGAGCAGCTTTGACCAGTAATTATTTAGGGGCAAAAATGTGTGCATTTGTATGCAATGAGAAACAGGCTAGGCTTCTGCTATGTCTGTACAGCAGCCAGGGCAGTGGACATATATATGCAGTATAGGCAGGACAGTTGCACAGCATTTTCTGTGGAAGGTAGACAAAGTGCATCTGAACAAACACAATATACACACATAAAGAGGAGGTGTGCCCTCTGTTACAGCATGGAAGGAAGTAGGCCATTAGTGTGAAATTATTTACACACCTGAGGGCAGGAATGAAGTGCATCGCCCTCATGTAACTTCAGAGTACCCACACATGAGGACTTACATGCACACATATGAACCCAAAAAAAATGAATGCATGTGTGTCTTGCCCAGGTGTAAATACTGGAGTGAATGCACGCAATTTTAGAGCATAAGCATAGACGTCTAGGGTTTATGAGGATGTGAGCATTGTGGAAGCGTACCGAACTCCGGCACTGTCACGGGAGCGAGAGGGAGGGTGTGCCGGTGCTTCTGGCGCATGCTCCAACTTCATCCTGGGCTTTTTCCCTTTCCTGATTTAGTTTTTTTTCTGCGGCAGAGCAGACTCCATGTCTACAGGGAAGGTGCTTAATGAGTCAAATCCAATCTCTCAAACGCCTTATCAGTTGTGGACAGGCCTGTTTCTGACAGCTGACCTTTCCCACTGCACACTGCTGAAAAACCCACATACCACAAACAATTAACACAATGCTGAAAACACAAAGCTGAAGGAAGGGAAGATCGTAGATCGTTACAGACAGCACTATATCAGAAGGAAGAGAGTGATGCACATAAAAATGACAGAAAGCATCTATTCAAAGGTTTCAGTCCATCTTATTTTGCCATGCACACATGCTTTATTACCATCTTTACAGCTTGGTCGTAGCAAAGCCATGTGCAAAAATAAGGCCCATGTAAAATAAGAGAGGAAAGCACAGAGAACAGGGAACCTCCTTGTGAGGTATATCATGACATTAGCCCCTGCACAAATAAATACATGTCTGAATAAATACATGCAAAGCTGATAGAAAGAGCTAAGTTCCTTACTAGAAAACAAAAGCACTTAGAGCAGAAAAGATGATGAAAAGTATCAGCCTGCCCTCTTATACCTCTGCTGTTGTGGAACTAGCTCTTAAGAGAACATAGATTAATACATTTGTTAAAAGAAATAAACTGAATATGCCTCAGCTAGAAAAATCAAAAATAATAAAACTTATCAAGTAGTCCATTCTAAATAAGACAAGGAGGACCTTCCATGAAGAGTGCAACTCCAATTCCAAGTAAGCAAGAGACTGCTTCTCTTGGGAGGCACAAACACCTAAAGTGGACAGTCTAGGCACCTGTCCAATGGATTTGCTGCCCAGGAAAGGCTCAGAGAAAATCTGCATGTTCTCAGCTCCGCTGCCACCTCAGCGTGAGACTTGGGTAAACCATACACATTACATTTTATAAAATGTCTCTTCACTATCATGATTTTCTACAATAGCTACATGCCACCAGCATGCTTGATGATCCAGACTAACATATCTCAGATTTCAAGAGCAGATCCTAGGCACACAGTATTCACATGCCAGTTTGGAAAAGCAGGCCTCCCTCTTTTGCGCAGTAGTCTCCCTGTATGTGCAAAAGAGCATGGCCTACCATTATCAAACGTTTTAGGGTTTTTACTATCATGGCATTGCAATAGCAGAGACGCTAAAAGGGACATGATCTTTGATTTTAATAATTCCTTGCATGTTCAAAGGAGGAGCTAGATGACACTGAGGAAAGTTCACAGAATAAAAGTGTGCCAGAAGCTCCACAGAAGTCATCTGGACACATTATCTAATTCATCTAGACACTTGTACACTAAAAGATTAGACACTTGAAAACTAAGCATGCTTTTGAAGATTTTGCATGCAACCCAGATAAGACTGACATAGGAGTGGGTTAAAAGGTACAGAAAGTCATTTAAGGTCAAAGAGTGGCAGAAGCTTAATAGCAGGGCAATAAAAGTTTCAGTTTTGCATCTCATTCTGGTAGCAGTGCTGATGAAAAGAAAAGGTATTTAGGCAGAAGTATTCCAGCTAATCACCAGAAGTATACAAAAACAAACCTCAACAAATTAAAAAAAATATTCACTATGGTGGAGGTTTTTTGTATTTAAGTGAAAAAATTATACTGTGATTGTAATTCTTTCATAGCTATTCTCATGTGGTCTTTCAATATACACATATTATATGCATTTATTTCAACGCAATAAAAATTGATGCTTAGTATATATGGCAATTATCTTTAAATACTTATCAGCTCATCTGTTTTCATAAATTTCTGAAATTATCTATGCTATTTGGAATAACAGATAACAGCTATTCTATCAGTTCATTCAAAAATAGTAACTTCATATCATCAACAAAATAACTTTCATATCTTGATGTGACAGCACCAAAAATGAGCCCAGCTGCTTTCATTAGTTCAAGCTACTGGGTAGCACAATCTTATTAAAGCCTTGTACAAGTTATCAAGACTGGATATCAACTAAAAACAATAAAAAACAACAGCCAAACCAATGCTTCTCTTCAGTACTATAAGCCAAACTCTGAACTCACTGGCCTTGACAAAAATAAGGAGCAATTTTATGGCAATCAGTGAAGGCATACTGCTGGATGTAAGACAGCGATCATGCTGCTATCTGTGTTCATGGTTTTTTCCCTAAGTCTGTTGCTAGAAGGTCAGAACTGATGTAATTCTTACTCTTACAAGCAAAGCCCAACTGCTATAAAAATTACTTTCCAAATCTCTCTGCAGGAAATGTGACACTGCCCTTGTGCTACAACTAGCACTGAAAAACGTGTTTCTCTTTCAGTTCAAAAAGGTGTTGCCATTATTTTCCTGTAGATGAGTTCACCCTGGAGGATCTTGATTTCTGTGGTTTTGGGGTTTGAAACTTGGTTTCTTTTTTAGCAGCAAAGGCTCTTATTTTAAGCTAAACACCAGGAGTATTTGTATATTTTATAAATATTTTCCAACTCCTGTTTTACTGAAGTGTTGTCATTTTTTTCTCGCACATTAACAACTCCATTAACCCACCACCACTGGGGTCTTGTCATTTTCGAACTGAAAATTGGTCAGAGGTTTTGGGAAGGAGGGATGGCAGTTTTGGTCAAGACCTATAGGGCAAACCCTTGTGTATTCTTGTACGTGGCCAGCATGAAGTATCGTTGAAGCCCCTGCTATGTGAAAAGCATAACTATTTTTAAAAAAGTAGACAATTCTGAAAATGGACTCTGCCATTTTGTAACCTCCTGTAGTGGGTTTCTGTGGCTGCCTTTTGGTAGCTTCTGTTAGAAGCTGCTAGAAATTTTCCCTGCCTGGTGGAGCCAATGCCAGCTGGCTCCAGGATGGACTTCCTGCCGCTGGCCAAGGCCAAGCCAATCAGGAGGAATGGTAACACCTCTGTGATAACATATGTAAAAACAGAAGGTTGTTGCCCAGAAAGAATTCCAGCCAGGAAAGAGCAGAGTGAGAACATGGGAACAATAAGGTCAGTGCAGAAGGAGGGGCAGGAGGTATTCCAAGTGCCAGAGCTGAGGCGCCTGCAGCCCGTGGTGCAGACCAGGGTGGGGCAGCTGTGCCCCTGCAGCCCATGGATGAGCCCATGCTGAAGCAGATGGATGCGTGAAGGGGGCTGTTGTTGGAGAATGCAGCAAGGCCGTGGAGCCTTACCAGCAAGGAAAGAATGTAAATAAGAAGAGAACATCCAATCATATGTGAAGGCTGGTAATAAATTGTAGATAACAGAGCTAAGAATAGTTTTGGTATGTAAGATTCTGCAGACAGTGTGTGAGTGCAGATGTGTGAGAACAAGATGTAATATACTGGACACAGCAATAAAAAGCTGAATGTAGGCCATCATCAGAAAGGTGTCTAGTTTATTTTCTTGACTGTCCTCAACATACTACCACAGGCTGTTATCCCATGGGAGGCCCAAGGTGGAGTAGAATCCTGCCAGAGACCTGCAGCCCATGGAGAGGGAAACCCGCTGGAGCACATTTTTACCAGGTAGGACTTGTGGCCCTACCTGGGGGACACACATCAGTACAGCTCATCCGTGAAGGACTGCACCTCATGGAGGAGTGACCCACAGGACAGCAGTTTGGAAAGAACTTCTGCCTGAGGGGTGGACTCACATTGGAGAGGTCTATCAAGAACTGTCTCCCATGTGAGGGACCCCACAGGAGAAGGGGAAGGACTCCTTTCCCACAGCAGCAGCAGAAACAACAACTGACCATAACACCCATTCCCCGTCCCCCTGCACTGCTGGGGGGGGAGAAGGGAAAACATGGAAGGAAGGAGGGGTGGGGGGAAGGTGTTTTTAAGATTGTTTTGTTTCTCACTCTTTGGCTTTTATCCTGTTAGTAATAAATTTAAGTATTATCCCCACTTTGAGTCTGTTTTGCCATAAAGGTAATCAGTGAGTGACCTCTCCCAGGTCTTGTCTCTATTCATGAATCCTTGGCTGTTTTTTTCTCTCCTCTGTCCAGCTGCAGAGGGAGAGTGAGAGAATGGCTTTAGTGGATACGTGGCATCCAGCCAGGGTCAACCCACTACACCTCCAGAGCCTCCAGGCTGTCTCTTGAGAGCTATCTGGTCAAATGTGCTCAGTTCCAATAAAAATAAGTGGCTGTGAGGTGTTTTTTGTTTGTTTTTTTTTTTCACCCTGTAACTTCTATGTCTGCTATTACTTTGTGAAGTCCCAGAGAAACTGGAATCTTTTTTCATACTATCTCTAGCAACAGAAGTTTGGCAGACCAAGTTCTACCCAAACCTACATAATGCCATGATCTATTACGAGGCTGCTGAAGAAGGACTGTTGACAGAATATGGCCTTCACACCATAATTTTAGGAGCTGCTTTGTTAAAACATATGTCAGAGTAAGGTATAACTTAGTTTCTCAGAACTTGGTTGGCTATGCAGAGCTAGGAAAAATAGGAGGGAGAAAATTATATATAATTATATTAATTTATATAATTGATCTATCTATATATACATATAAATGCAGTTTTATCCTTACACTGGGATAACTGGACTGAAAAAAGTAAGAAACTCCAGGATTTTTCCCAATTTTACACAACTTCTTCTTGTTTCCAACTATACTTCAACCCCACAAAGGGACTGAACAAAAATAAACTACTTAACTAGCCTGGGAGGATAAAGTTGGAAGAGAACTCATTGCACTTAGTACAAACCAATACTGAAAGCTTTTTTATGGTTACCTGACAACTTAAAACATTAAGGTTCACCATCTGCAGCCCAGAGAGCATCACAGTTGTTTCTGCTGCTGTCTGTATAATTTTTTTGATAGTTACTTTCCTGTTCCTTTGTCCTACAGATGAGTTATTAGATTTTGAACTTCTGCGATCTGCATGGCTTGACCATACCATGACACATAAACCTTAAGACAGAATTGGCACAGTCCTCACCAGCAATGTCTCCTTAAATGGCCTCCACAATGAATGCTAGTTAAAAGAAGTTCTCAAGTTGCAGAGATACCAGTAGAAAAAAAGGTTAGTGCTGACCTCAGTATTTCATAGCATCTAGTAGAACAAGCTTGTTAGCATCTAAGACTCAGTCTCTCAGTGAAGGTAAATGAAGAACTCATTTTCAAGCTCCTACAAGAACTGTAGCAACTCTATAAAAGTACCTTTAGTTCTGGGTGGTTCTAGTGTGGACTATACATATGTGCTGAAATTGTTTCATCTGGCAGAACTGAGGCTGTTCAGCCTCAAAGACAGAAATGATCCTTGACAGGAACTGTAACTGTCCACCAGGTACAATTTCTGATAATCATGCAAGCACCACTCAGAAGAGACTGTGATATATGGGCAGTGGGGCCAGTCCTGCTTATCCTTCAAGGTGTTGCAGCTCTGCAGGTTTATGAACCTCCAGACTCCACCCGTGTCTGCTTTTTCACCTCCATAAAACAGAGAAATTGCTACAACCAGTAGACAGACCTCTTTCTAGAACAGACTGTATCTTGTGGGTACAGCTCTGCATCAACATTCCATAACCACTGAGGACTAAAATGCAAGTGGGACACAATCTTTCTTAGCTGCAGGGGGAGTTTTGAAGGGGAAGAATGACATAACAGCAATGGGAGACTTGGCTTTAGGACATTAGGGAGTGACCCTGACTGAGAGCCTGGACACTCGTGTTTCTGTGCACCAGGCAAGCATGTAACATACATCACATCGACTACTTCATGGCAGCTGCCCACATGCATCACCTTGCCCTTCAGTAAACACAAGGCAGCTCACAACTCAAACTAGCGTAGTGAATATGCTAAGTTACCTTGCTTTCCATTAGAATTAAAAAGTGTACACATGTTTGGTTTTGAATAGGTAAAATCAAAATCTAGCTTGCTTTGGAGTGATTTGCTATTATGGTAATAGTCTAAGTCAGCTACATTCCTTCCAGCATCACCCACATGATATTATTTTAAATTCTTTCAGCATTTGCATATTTCATTAAACTGTTCTCAGACTCTTACCAAGCTCCCTGGGTAGTGCTAGAGATGAACGCACTGTTTCCTGGCTTGAATTTCAAATGTCAGTGGCTCCAGCTCCCCTTCACACCCTTGGTTGCATCTTTTGTGAATCACTAACTCATAAATGCAATCCGTAACCTGTAACATCTGAGTTTATAAATTATTTCCCCACTGCTGCGTCTGCCTGCATGAGCTGTTAGGCTTCCATCGGGATCGACATACACCTCTGATAAAGGAATGTTTGTTTGCTGTTTCATATTGATGTGCTTACGCTGAACACTAGCACAAAGGGAGACGTAATAACAGATTAGGGACCAGTTCAAGCAGGTTATTTTTATAACACTTATAATATGCATGTGATTAAAAACCAACTTGATCACTTATTTCAATGGGCAGATTACAACAGAAAGAATCTTTTTTTTTTTTTTAACCAACTGGCATTACACCATAGCAATCAGCTTTAAAGGCAGATACATTGGAAATAACCCATACTTGATATTCCTGCCTGCTTCTAAATAAGTCAAAATGCCCATATAGAGTGAACAATAAAAGCCCAGCTTATGAAATCAATAGATGACAACAACAAAGTGGACAATTCAATTGATATTAGAGCATCAACCTCACTGCAGATTTTGCCAACCAGTTTGCTAGATCTTACTAACAGTCTGCTGGAGGTCTCTAACTTTGCCTTTTACTCACCAGCATTCCTGTGACCCACTCAGTGCAATGGGCTACCCGCTTTGAAACAGCCACATGGCTGTGGGAGCACATCACTGGATGGACAATTTATAAACAGTCCATACACGACAAATGTGTATCACAAAACAATCCATGTAACTCACACACTGATTGTCTTAGCAGAAGCCAGCAACTGAACGAACTATGGATATTCAATTCCTCTCCAGAGCAACTTTTTGAACCGGGCAAAGCTCTGATGTTGGCCCATTAGCCATCTGTATGGCATTTCAATCAAAGATGGCTCTCCTAGTTTCAGACTCATCTCCTGCATCTAAGCGTTTTCTGTTTAGGCTGTTAATGATGGATAGGGAACATGAAAAACAAAAGGTGAAAAGGATAGGAGATCAGGGTAGTGATGGAAGATATTTTAAAAGCCAAAAAATGAGCCTGCCTTATCCTCCTAAAGATAAGAGGAAGAGGTCACTGTAGAAGACAGTCTGTGTTGTTTCATTTGTGAATATGCAACTTCACATGTGCAAGCACACACGCAGCCAGAGCCTTCTCTCTCTGGTGAAGCACACAGTGCCTCCAGGGCAGCTCTCATTAAACTGACATTACTGTTGCACTGCATGTGGCCAGGCAGTATGTTCAGCAGAGCACACACCCAGACGTGCAAGCATCCTGCGTGCATGCAGGTACAGTCATTACAAATGCATGCAAAAGTTGGGTTTGCACCTGCATGGGTGACACGTCTGCACATGCAGATACATGTGCAATGACATACATGTACATTGGTTGCAGAAGTGCTTTTGTATATGCATGTGGCTGTGTGTTTGCATGGTTTGGGCAAGGTTCCCTTCTCCCTCTCTCTCTCTTTTCATCATTGAATGGTAAAAGGCTGTCAGCAATTTCCTTCTGTCAACAGCTGGGAGACAGTTTTCTGCAGTTAGCTGCAATTTGTTTCAATTATGTGTATTAATCATAGGCTGCTCCTGATGGTATTCTTCGTAAAAATAAAAATAAAAAAAAAAATCAGAGCTTTTCTTTTCAACAAGCTGTTTCCTCTCTCACGATAGCATTTAATGACTGCAGGTTTGTTGGGGGGGGGGGCAAAGGGGGGAGAAGAGAAAGATAAAAAAAGAAAAGGAAACCTGAGACACTTCCATGTTTGCTTATTTCATTAATAAGCACCTTGGCTGAAGAAGCTGGCAGGGCGTGCAATTGAAATGGGGGTCAGTGCACTGTCATTTCAATTGTGGAGAGAGCTCTGAACAGCATTTATATCTAAAAATCTCCTAGCTTAAGAGGAGTTTTGGACTCCAACTTGCTTCCTTTGAAACCTAAAGCAGAAATCAGTTTCCTACTGTTTTAATATCTTACAGCAGGGGTCAATTTTAAAGACACTGGGGAAAATAGTGAAAAAATGGGAAACCCATAGCTGCCCAAGGGCTACTTTTGAAGCCTACTGGAACATAA
Organism: Empidonax traillii; assembly: GCF_003031625.1. Lineage (NCBI taxonomy): Eukaryota > Metazoa > Chordata > Aves > Passeriformes > Tyrannidae > Empidonax > Empidonax traillii. The sequence goes on along the minus strand of NW_020955325.1, from coordinate 1,238,255 downwards.
CCAAAGTATCAGTGAGGATGAATGGTATTTTACCAATCAATTCCACACCAAGCTGTGATATCTCAAAGTTGCTATTTTGAGTCCTAAGAGGACTTCTGATGAACATGCTCTACATTTGCAGTGAAGCAGTAAACAAGATCAGGTACATAGGATGTATGCTGACATTTTGGAAATATTCTGTTAAATAAAGCTCCTAGGTATAGATATGAGGGTGTGTCAGGACATCCAAAAGGATCTTTCCTTGTTTCTCATTATCTGCTTTCCTCTAGCATTTATTATCTTACCTGCTATTGTATTAAAGATTCCTCCCACACTGATTTGTCACTAATCACAGCAAGGGCTGGCAAGCTCAGGGAACTTAGGAGTTATTGTACAGATTTTACTCAGAGATGTAAACATTACTGGGAAACTGCTAAAATCCAAGCAATGGGCACTTATTCCACAGCTCTGGAATACAGATGATTTGCAAGACATGATCAAGGTATTTTATTCAAGATTGGGTTAGAATAACAAGGGTGTGCTAGAATAAAAAGAGAGTATGTAAGATCTGTACTGCCTTAAAGTCTATTGCATTGAGTCCTCGCAAAATTTGCTTTCTAGGTATCTGCTTAGCTAGATTTGCTCACTCCATCACACTTAGGGAAAAGAAGAATGATCCTATTTTAGGTCCATATGGCACAATGTGTATAATACATCACTTAGAGAATTTAGGCTTATTTTTACCTTAAGATTTAATGGCACAAAAACCAACTGGGTCCACAAAAAAAAAAAAAATCATCCAATATATCCCCTGCAATCACCATATCAACAACGACAAAACCATGAGCACAGATATCATTGCACTGACAGAAAATACAACTTTACTGGTATGGTATTTTTCATAAGGTCTGGGAACACTAAGAAAAGAATTTATAAAGGACATCTGCATTCAAATGAGTTCTTTGCATGCCTAGGTCAATAAAGCCACAGGCACAAGCACAGTCTCAAACAGGTTCTGCGTTAGAAAGGTTTTCCAGGACACCAATATCAGACAGGGATGATGTGATGTGATCCTGGATGTAGCTACAATGTTAGTTGCAGTAGGGACTGGGCAGCTGCCAGAACTCTGCCACACTGTGTGATTAGGAAATCAAACTGTACAGATGGTGTACATTTTGTGGGAGAAGATGATGCTATAGCTCCCCTACTCTACCCATCAAATGCATGTCTGGATGCTGATGATCAGCGAAGGTCATTCTCATGGGTTCAGCTACACCCACAGGACAATATGTCTTTGAGGATTTCATGGTTCTTGGCAAGATGATGTGGAGGAATTAGACTGTACTGAAAAGAGCATGTTTTTGACTGCATTACCTGCATCCACAGACAGCCCTTTGCTGATGTCAGAGCAGCCTTTGAGTCAAAGAAATTAGTTTCACAGGCCTCAATTCATTCCAGCTAAAAGTTCTATCACTGAAAGTTTATCACTCAGTTCAAAGCTTTATCTGCAGAAGGACAGGTCTTATAATCCTGAGAGAGGATCACTTGCTATCATCAGTGCCCCTTGTCCTGTGACATCTCAGATTTGCCCAAGCTGGACGTTTAGAGAAACTAACCCCACAACAATTACTAAGTGAAACTAACCCAGAACAATTAAGATGTGAAAGAATCACAACATTAGGAACCATTTAGAAACCAACATGATCCACAACCCAGACACAAACTACACAACCTCTGGGCACAGTGTGGTCAGCTGTAAATAAAGCACAAACTCTGGCACCAGAAGAAGCATAAGTACATCCCTTCCAGTAGCACTGTCCTCTAATTTCCATCAAAAACTTCCATTACATTGTATTCTACTTGTCAAGTTAAAACAACAGCCCAAAGAAATATGTTAGTAGAAGGCTCATCCAGCAAACTTCACTCTTACCAGACTTATACTGACACGTGCACGGCAGAAGGGAGAAGAACTAGGAAGAACACAAGAGGTCTGAAAGGTGCAAAAGCTTGGAGCTTCAGAAAGCTCTTGGGCTTCAGACACTGCACTTTCCAAAACCAGGAACATAAAATCCAGATACCATGAAAGTCAGAGAACATGACAGAGGAAGCAAGAGAGAAAAGACATGGAGAAAAGACAAAAACAAGGAAGAAGGAAAAGAAGGAATAGTAGAAACCAAAAGGGACAAGTAGAGAAAACAGGCAGAAAACTGAAAGAAAAAGGAGGAAAAGAAAAGGGAATGACAGAAAGTGATAGACAGAAGAGGAGAGAAATCTCTGCTGGTACAGTAACAAATAAATCCCTGCAGCATGACAGGCGTCTGCTGAAGCATTTCATTTCCCCGCAGCATAATGGTGTGTTATTGCCCATTATCTGTTCTGTCAGTGCCAGAGTCGATATTAAATGAGGGGCAGCTGCATTTAGCTGCCATTTTTCAGCTGTCTCCCTGTTACCATGGAGACATGCTTGTTTTTTTGATGAACCTGGCTGCAAGCAGAGGGGTGCATGCGCAAGAGGAGGGAGGCAGTAAGCACTGCAGAGCAGTGGGAGCAAAGGACCCAGGGAAACAGTGGAGGAACGCAAGCAAGGGGAGGGCAGGTCCTTCACATCTATGCGAGCACCACAGAGACAGCCATCTCAAACACCCTGTTAATATGCAGAGGGGCTGACAGCCAAGCACGCACACAGTGGTCTGACTGCCACAATTCCAGCAATTGATGCTTCATCCCTCTGTCCTTCTCCTTTCCCTACACCCTCTGTCTCATAAGCATAGCAGTCCTTCTCTCCTCTCTAGTACCTCTGTGGCAACATCTCTAAGACTATTGTAAGTAACGATTTACTAACTGAGCATCTCAAAGACTATGCAGCATTAATACTGCTGAAATACTAATCAGGAACATAAAGCACAATGAGATGGGGTTTGTCCCTTTCTCCCATCAAGATTTATGCAGCAAGCTGCTGCCACACACAGGTGCTGAAACTTAGAAAACTTCACTTACCATTTTTCTGCTTTAAATGTAAGCATGTTCTCTACAAGGGAAGTTAATGAGAGACAGCTACACAGAGAAATGGAATAAAATGGAAGACATACCATTTCCTCCTCTTGACTCCTTAACGCAAGGCTTCCTTAGAGGAAAGATGGCATTGGGCTCCCCCTTCACTTTTACTTAGTGGTAGCAACTCCAAACCTTTTATCTAGCATATTCTTGTATTTGATCTCAAATGCTGTTGGCTTTAGACCCACCAACAGTATACAGTGGTTGGGAGAGCCCACCTCCTATTCTCCAGTGGCATACCAATCGCAACAGCATGAGAAACTTTGTCTGCTTGAAGTGTTGACCACGCACAGCACCAGAACTAATCAGTCCAATTCCAACAGCACGTTCAGTCCACCTACATTTACTATAAGCTGTTTATCTCTCCTTGAAGGCCTTGTTTCTCTAAATGGCTTGTGAATGGTTTTAGAAACACAGGAGTGACTGATACAGTGAAAGTCAAACTGAGAGACTATACCTACACCAGCAAATGCAATGGAGCCTCGGTGCACTGCCAGACTTTGAAACATGGCTGTTTGCAATTTTAAACTATTACAATAGTTTCTGATAAGATTTTTCGCATTTGACTGGCAGTCTTCCAAATAATTCTGAGGACAGACTAGGAGTTAAGATATGCCCATGACCATTCCCAATGCCCAGTTGCCATACAACCATCTTGTTTATAAGCACTTGTGTGTTTATAAGCACAGACAGACCATCCTGCAACGACCAGCCTCAATGTCAGGAAACATTTCCAACCTGCTCCGCTGGTTAGTAGAGACAACCAGGCAGTCCAGCTTGCAGACAGACAGGACAGTACTTTGTGCAGTCCCAAACTAGAACAATAAGGTCTTGCTGACGTATCCTATCTCTGTCCAACCTAATTCTCTACACAACTCTGCGTATCATGCATCTTGGATGTGCACACAGAACCATGAAGCCACAGCTTCTCTGTAAGCCACTGAAAACTCAAGCCGTAGGTCAGCTGAGATATATCCTCCTAAACAGATAAACAGGAAGACAAGACCAATAATTCCACTCAATCTGACAAGGATAATGGGAAGGCTAAGAAGAAAATCACAGCCTTAAGGTACATACCAAGAGCACTTCTGGGGTCTCAAAATTCCCTAGCACTAAAAGAGAAGATTCTAATGTTACACGCTGAGCTTGCAGAAAGCCTCGTCTCCACATCAACTATCATGATAACAAAAAAATTGTTTGGTGTGTAATGTTTATGATCAAGGACAAAGATGCTCAGAGGACATTTAACTCTTTGAAGATGCTGAGATGGTGTCAGACACTGAGAGCTTTCAGCTTTTCAGAAAGGTGCTTCCTCTTTAAGTGATATCTATATTTGCTTTGAACTCGGATTCACAGCTTTCTAGTCCATCTTTGGATCATGTTTCTCAAAATGCAAACTTTATACTTCCCTTAAGTCATCCCACTCTCTGTCATGTCTCTTTGCCACAAACCCCCAGACTGCTAAGGAACAAAGACAAACATCTTTGCTAGGAAGTTGAGAGCAGAAGATGCAAAGCTGCCCAGACTTAACTCTGGTTTGTGACAGTGTCCCATCTCTTGCTATTTAATTCCAATGCATATGAAACTGAACTAACATATACTGATACAAAAGTAGGACCTAGAAACACTGTAACACTGAGTATTCTTAACTTTTAGAATAGTAATTTGATGCTTCTTTTTAGCTTAGAGGACCCAGTTTTCCATTTTTCTCCTCCTTTCTACACTCACTGTTTTCCCAATGCTTTTCTTTGAATCTTCTCACTTATTTGCTCATGCTGTCCAGCATCACCTATCAAATAAACTTCACAATATTCAAACACTCATCTAGGAGACTACTGTTTAATAACTGTAAAAACTGCAGACCCACTGCATTCTCTTCCAGTGACCTGCTAGTGCAGCCAATTTCAGTGTCTGACTATAAAGCAGCCTTCTTCATTTATTCAGTTTATTTATTTTTTAGAAGCCATTTGAAAGTCACTATTTCTCAAGACCTGCCTAGCCCTCCCTGCTCCATGTTAAGAGACAGTAACAAGGGCCCAGGTGCTTCACTGTATTAATGCTTAAGTCAAGTCCTCATCTCCTAGTAGGAATATATCCATACCTTGGTTTTTTCTCAATAGAACCTCTCACTTTGATGATTTCCACTTTAGGCCTTCTGAAATTTGACAAAACCTTTTCATGCCTTGCCTGTTTGCAGGTCAAATCATTCAACTGCAGAGCTCGGAAAGAAGGTTGGGTCCTTCAGATGCAACCTTTGGCACTGAAGCCTCTCCTTTCCTGTCCCTTCCTATTCCATAATGCCCTAGGAAGGGTTATTATGCTTTGCAGAGTACTAAAACACAGTCATGAGGAAGTATAAGCAATGAAGTGATTTTTCATGTCACAACAGACTTTATTAGCATAATCCTAATTGTGACTGTTTAGAAGCCCCATAAGAGCAAGAATAATTATGTTTAACAGGCAAAGTGATAAAGAGAAAAGATTAGTCAATTCTCCATCCTCCTACCCCCGCCTCTCAACTGCTACAAAATCCTTTTTCTTTCCTCTACCACTGGGAAACAAGTACCAGGGAACATATTCTACACAAAAAAAGTGCCTGTTTCTAGTGTGCCTAAGAATCTTCTACTTACGACATCATAACTTCACTTGCCTTTAGTGGGACCTCATATAAACCTCTGAGTGGCAACATAAAAGAAATACAAAATTTAGAACCACGCTAGAACACAGCGTATAAGAAATGGCAAGACGCAACTAAGCAGAGGTTTCTAGGGAAACCAAGAAGTATTACAATATATTCCAGAACACACTTTGAAAGGAACCCACCATTTAAAGTTTGCAATACATTTCCACCATGTTTAGTAAGAACATAGAAGACAAAACATTTAGTGCCTCATCATAAGCCATCACTTCCTAACCTGCCACAGAGATCTGAAGCACACATCAAGCAAGACAGCCCCTGTGGTGCAAAACTCATCTGAGGGGGTGCTGCAAAGACTGAAGCACAAAGTATTTCTTCTGTTGTAGCGGGACAGGACAGACTTGCAATGGGGACTTGCAAACAGCACAGTTTTGTGGAGGCTTATGGACAGAGGGAGCTCCTCTTTGCAGAATCCAATTTAATCATTATAAAAGACAGTGGTCCTCACAACAACTGCTCTTTTTGGGTACAGTAGCCTATCTTGGATATTACTGACTCACCACAAAAGAGGAAAACACAGTGAAGGGAGTCTGTCTCGATAAGAAAAGAATTGATAACATGGAAAAGTCAGGGTCCTGAGTACACTAATACACTGGGCTGGGACTGCCCCCTCCCTCCCTGCTCTCTCCCCAGACTGCCCAGTTCCCTCCCTCAGGTCAATGGGGCATGCCCTGGCTGACAAGAACCCTGTCCAGCCAGCCCCATGGCTCACAGTCCCCAGCAAGATGTCAGACTGCATAGTGATCTGACACAGCATAAGATCTTTAGATGCCAACTGGTACCATTCACAGCAAAGTGAGAGCTGCTGTCCCAACAAATGTAAAATGATGCAGCTATTCCAGGTAGTGGTTTCAAAATGCCCTTTTAATATGCACTAGCCACGTTCCTTATAGTCTTACAGCTTTGTTACAGTTCCTTACAAGTGGACCATTTTACCCTTCCCCTTCTGTCCTTTAACTCCTTCAAACCTTAAAAGAACATTTGTTTTCAAGATGACTTTTAAATTAACTTCATCCATTCCCGCAACTGCCTGCAGCTGTAGATTCAGATCAGGCCAGAACTGTCACCACAACACAAGGAAAAGTACTTCTTTCCATTTAAATTCGTTTTTACATAACCAAGAGACTAAAGCAGCCAGAGACTCTGGGGTTTAATTCAAACTTAGACTCTCAGGTGTGATTCTGTTTTGCTGCAGGTATTTTAATCTCCATTAGAGAGAGAAGAGGGATAGAATCTTACATGGTTTCATATGCATTTGTTTTGATTTTTCTAGCTGGCAAAAGAGCTATATTAACAGCACAGCAGGGGCTGAACTGAAACCAAAGACCTGGAAAATAAAATATTCTCAGTATTCATTATTTCAGTACTTGCAAATTCCAACAAAATGAGACTTCTATATGTTTATCATGAAAGAGAATAAAAAAGGCATGGATTAAAATAGATTTTAAAACCCAACCCTGTTTATTTACAGTACATAAAGCAAATCTATTCGCAAACTGTAAAAAGCATTACTCTTGCAGTCCTCAGGGACTCTAATGTATTGGAACAAAAAATAAGCATAACAAAATTAAATGCTCAAACTAAAACTGGGCAAGTCATTTGCTATCTGATACGTAACTGCTGAAGACAGACCAGCCTGACACTGCCTGACACAGCAGAGCTCTAAAGGCCTAAATCACGAATCCAAATCTCAGACACATGAGTTTTTACAAGGTGTTTGTCCTATATCATCTTAAATCTGGCATAAACCTGATGTATGGACATAGTTAAATCACTTGATCATCTCTTTCTTAAAACTAAGTCTCTAATATTGAGCCATTTAAAATTGTTGTGAGATAAATTGCCCATAGCATTGCAAAGCAATGATATTGCCTCTTAGTTTTTTGCTCACTATTAAACAAAAACACTTCATGGACCCCACACACACACTCGTTGGGGTCACAATCCCAAAAAGAACAAGTGCTGAAACAAAGTAAAAGAAGAGTGTTCTATATCCCTTGTCCATTCTACCCTTGACTCTGCATCACTTAGGTAAATGAGCCTCATCTAAGGTAATTACAAAAAAAATAGGAGTCCTGAATCCTTCAAACAACTAATCAAGAAAGCATAAAAAAAATATGGAGGAAAAGAGTTCCTTGAACTAAAAGACCAAAATGCCTAATAATAAAGGGTTTCTCACTTTCAGCATGATGAGCCCCTGCTGACTTTATAGACACAACTTTGGGGTAAACGGTATGTAGGACTTCACAGATGATGTCCTACATCACCTTGTAATGCTAAGCAAACACTCTTCACAGGTGCAGAGACAATGGCATTGGATATTTTGAGGAGAGGGGACATCATCACATGCTTCATTTCATGCCTATTTCAGTTTTCTCTTTGTAGAAGCCTAACTCCTGATTCTATTTTTTATCAGAAATGAGTTGGTCACAGCTGTCCTAAGACAGCACTGTGACATTCTGAGAATGCAAAGGGATATCCCATTCAACTTAAACAGGAGAAAGTGGGACTAGAGGCAAAGCTTAGGTCCCACTGGATTGAAGAGGCAGTGAGCCATGAACACACTTCTTACAGAAGAGTTTTCAGATGCTGGAATAAAACTCAAAGAAGCAGCAGATCTGCTCAGGTCTTCCCATCAATGACCTTGGATACTTGTACTGTTTTAGCCACAGGGCAAGGATCATCTAAGAGCAGAGCTTGGGGAATTGTCTAGTCAGATGCGTGTTGCTCTTCTGCATACATCCTCACAGAGTGGGGCCAAGTCCCCTGCTCAAGACATTGCCCCATGGCTGACCCTTCACACTGCTCCTGTGGCTGCAGTGAACACGTCCACAGCCTTTGCAGGTCACCTAGTGCAGGAAAACATGGATCTGAATGGCACCTCTGGGGGCTGAACGTTCTCTGCAGCTCTAAGAAAGGTGCTGTCAGGACAGTAATAGATCATGACCCCTTCAAACACTCGTCCACATAGGAGCATGCAGCATACCGAGTGGGGGGAGGAATCTAGCCCTGCAGGCCAGTCAGTCTGCACTCTACATGTTAGAAAAAATCAGCACCCAAGCACTGAACAAGGTAAACATTTTGGTAAAAGCTTGAGCCTTTCAGGACCAGTCTGTCATTCCCTAACTTCTTTCACACAAGTCCTAATTTCATACAGAAATGATGACCTGTTTACAAACCATATATAAACCAAGGTTTATTTGTCGAACAAGATTCATCAATAATTTCAAATTAACAAATGTCAACAACATTACAATTAATTTGCCAGCAGGAAAATGGATTGGGGAAATGTAATGAACAAAGCATCCAGTTTCCCCATTCCCTCTGCTCCATATGGAGTGGTGTGGGTTGAAGCTAATGGAGAGATCTCCAAGATCAAGAGGGAATGGACCTTTGACAGAGTCTGTGAACCAGGCCTTTCTGCCCCAGTTGCTGCCTTTCAGACAAACTACAGCTTTTGCCATGAACAAATCATTTCAGCTTTTAATTCAGTCTCTCCCTTTGTAAAATAGGTCTAATAGTACTTACTTATCTACTTCACTAGGATGCTTCAAGGATTAAAATTGATGCATCCCTGCTGAAGTAATGTGCTATAATTACCTTGTTAATGTGCCCTCTCTTGGATAGAATGAAAATTGCTTCGTTGCGTGTCACACGTCCCACACTGCCAACCAACTGGGGCCCTGGGCTAGCTCAGGCAATTGGACAATATTCCCTCAAGCCAATTTCTCCTGTGCAGCTAAAGTGAAAAGAAAATGGCAGCCTTGCAGCCAAGGGCTGCAGCAGGAACACTGTACTTAAGAAAGCAGCCTCAAAGTCACTAATTATGCAGAAGTGCGCTCCTTTACAGATCAGCAGGAGGTAAAGACTATTTTTTGCCTACATTTGGGTGACACAAAAAAACCAAAGCCTGTTGAAATCCTCCTTTTCAGCAAACTAGACCCTTCCCTGATGAAAGCAGTGAAACAATTGTTCCCTCTTTCAAACCCATCTGGGACATTCTAGTCCCCACCTGTGCTCTGACCACTCTTTCCCTCCTGTATGATTCTTCCCAGCTAAGAGCCCCTTTTTCTTCAGCTGCTCTAACTTCTGAACATGAGAATAATGCTAAGAAATTATGTAACACTAAGGGGTATGGTCTAAAATTTTCTCTATTTCAGAGAAAAGTAGCCAGAAGGAGACATATCCTCGCAACTGCAAGTCTGTCTCTACTATCCAGAGATGTGCATAGCCCCAGCCATTCCTTCAGGCAGAAACCAGCGAGGCCCCTGCGCCTCTATTTGCACTGCATTGCATTACCTCACTTCCAGCCAATCCAGCCGTTTCATGCCTCAACACTCTCCTCTCACCTAGCGCATACCCACCAGAGTAGCTGATTGCCATGGCAAACACGGCGGAGTTCAGAAAATTATACACGGCCAGCAGTTAGCATTTGTGGAAACACAAATAAAAACAGCACAATTTGGGGGAGGGAGCAGAGCTTGACAGGAGTATCTTCTGCCTCCAAAATTTAAAGAAACACAGAGGAAGATGCACACACTGAACAGCAGAAAGTTATGTCCTGATAAATAGGTTTTCCTGATTTCACAGCATAGTTACAATAATTAGGAATAAGGTGACCCCTCCCATCTCAGGAGAAGGAAAGCAGTTCTGAAAAGCAATACAAACAACAGTGTTTCAGATTGATCAAATCCCCCTCCTTTGCCCTTGGAAATCTCAAACATGAGAATCCTCCATGATCAACCCTATTTCAGAGATACCCAAGTATTATCACTGCATGAGACTTAGAGGGTCTGCATTTATTACAGATGTTATCTTACCTAAAGGAGTTTCTGCTGAAGTTAGAGTGAATATGGCTATTGTATTCCTGTACAAAATAAAGCCATTATAAATCTTCATAAAGTATTCAATACACAGCAATCCCTCAGCAATGATGACTCCACATATTTGCAGTGCGCACGTATTGTTTAAAGCACTGCAGACATCTAGGACTATTTTTCCTGCTGTTTTTTAAGGTGGTCAGAAAATGCAAGCAATACCAATGAGAGGAAAGATGCAGGATCGTGACTTGCTTTTTTAGATTAACAGTTGTGCAGGGAACAAACGAGGCCCCAAGACTGAACCCTGCAAAGAGCAACTTTCTGCTGAAACCAGCTCTAAAATGGTCAGAGAAAAGCTCCGCTGACAGAACTGCTATGACCTCTGTCTATCACCAAAGCTGTGCTTTAACAAAGCCATCATATGACACTGAGCTGCAAACTCAGTGCAGCATCCAGGTGCTCACATGGTCATATCAGCCTCTGCCTCAGTAGAAGTTGTTCTGATGAGCAGCCCATGCTGCAGGAGAGAACAAGACTTCCAAGCAGTTGCCCAACCACTATGAAGATTTGACTCATAACCCACACTGTCTGTGTTGTGACATATGGTTGCTTTGTTGCCTCTGCTAGTAAATCTGGTACATTACAATATTCCCTGTGTGCCAAGTGTTTAGCAAACACACATGTTGGCAGCAAGAGTATTCCTGGAAAGGACATGTGTCTTGAAATGAAGCTGTGCCAACTGCTGCTCTGTGTCATAACAGAGAAAGTGCCCTCACATCCAAGTTCAGCATTGCTGGCGCAAAGAATGACTGTCATCCAAAAAGCAGACCTGGAAAAGTGCCATGGAAAACACAGTCAAATTAACAAATATGTGTTTTTGAGTACATCTGCTTCAGAAGTATCTTCTGCTCTTTTCTCATTTCACATAAGAGATTTCTGTGAACAGATACCTCAGAAACATTTGGCCTGAGATCAAAGGGATAACAGAACAAGCATAACAAGGCAAAGAACAGCAAGTAGTTCGTATAAAAATACTGAATTGCTGCCCAAAAGCCATGAATGCAGGTATCAGAGCTTCACATAGTTCTGACACTATTATGGCATGTGTAACTCTATTATATACAGCTACCTAAATACTTATACAAGCTTAAGAAATTGATGTCTAACAGAACTTGAAAAAACAAAAGTGGCAAGAATAGAGAAAACATTTATGAAATCCAGAAAAATTAATAACTGGATATTTGGACTGCAAAGTACAGTCAGATATCAACATGATGCAAACTACAGAAACAAAATAATCCCAAATAAATCCAAATCCCAGCATTTGTGCATCTGATTTTTCTGGACTCTCTTGTTCCAAGGACCTATTTCTGGGATAATCAGTTCTTATCCTCCCTGGTAAAAGCTGACTCCTGGTATTTTCCAAGTATTCTGAGAAAAGGGTATATTAACAAAATTACAGCTGCAAAAGAGTTCATAATTTAGATTTGTGTGTATTTCATCAATACTACACACTGTGAGCATTTGGAAAATTATGGCAACTGTGAGGGCAGAAATAACATCCATAGCCTTGAAAAGGACAATTTTCTGACACCGCTTATGAAAAATTACCATCTCCATAATTATCAGCAGCACAGGAATTGTGGCACACTTGACTATTTGTAGTTCTACTCCATCAGAAACAACAATGAAACACAAGCATCAGCTAAGACTTTAGAGTTTTATAGCACAAACTATTGATACTGTTAAGGAAATGGGAAGAGGAAGAAGCAGCTGTTATGCGGCCGGGGGGGTGGTATTTCTGCATGAGACAAAGTGTGGCAGGAGTTACATGCAGACTGTGGATAATTATTTCGTTGAGGAGTAGAAGATGCTTTCTCTCCTTACTTAAATTATGTTATTCTTTCCAGATATTTGCAGAAAGTTTAATTAAGTAGCTTATAACAAGTTAAACACTGCAAAAAAAAAAAAAAATCTATGTGCAACTTCTGCCTGCCATTAGCTGAGTGACTAACAGGTACTGTTTCCTGCATTTCAGCCCACATAGCTGCTGCGGAGTTTTAATTGGGGCATTTATTTTGAAAAGCTGAATGATAACATTATCAAGAAGCAAATAGTCCAGAAACAACAAGAGGAGCGGAGTTTCAAGGATGGTAGACAGTGTTCATCCAAGCCATCTTCATCTCAGGCACAAATTATTTGCTGAACCTTCTCCCTCCGAAAGAAAGGCTATCATGGTGTTTCTCCTTTCCAGCTGCCATAGGCAAAAATCATCAGTCCATGCTGCTCACTCCCAAATCTGTCCTGACTTCTGAGATTCTCTTTTAATTACAACCACTGGAAGTTTTTACCAGAACTCTTAAATCAGCCTACATACTTGTTCAGAACTCAGAAATCTTAACTGCCCAAGTTTGCAGTTTGCTGGAAGCCTGTACCCAATGCATGTGCCCTCATATTACAATTACAATTGCAGGTCAGATTGAAACATTCATGCAAAATCCACTAGAATTATGTTTTCCTAACAAAAAGAAGAAATTGCCTGATGGCTGAATTCACCACTAATACAAAAACCTCCTGCTGGCATCATCTTCACCCAGTGCGTCATAGAATACTGCCTATTTTACCATCTAAATTGCACCCTGCCTCTCCTTAGATAAAGGTCAGTAAATCTTAACAGAAAAATGCAGGTATTCATCATTTGTGTTTTCCCATCCTTTCCACTATCTATGCAAGTTGATTTCTCCTGACATTTTGATTGCAAGAGAAAGATCCATAGTTTCAAATATTCCTCTAAACCTAAAGAGAAACCACTTAGAGCTTGAAAATTCTTCCAAAAAAAGGCCACCTTTAGAGTAGAAAAAGAACAAGCAATCTAATTTCATGTGACAGATTACAAGACATTAGCTGAAAGCAAACCCATTTTTTTCTGTGAAGGTGTCTGCCTTTCAAAAGCACCTTCCAACTGGAATATTGCATGTGCTTTAAAATATTCATTAATCCAGATTCATACAATTTACACCACCCATAGGCTATTGAAGGTCAGTAAAGGTATTTACACATGAAGCAAAAGGAGTAAACAGAGACAGTGATTTGTCCAAAATCTTAAGCAGAGACTCTTTCAACATAGCCAGAAAAATGCAAATCTTTCTATGTTCCAGAATGAGCCCTAACCACAAGACTATCCCTATATGCAGCTTGGTCTTCCACAGGAAGGATTAAATAATATCATTTTTCCTATATTAAATGTCTTTCACTGCAGTGGAACTTCATTGCACATACATATGTAGGTAAAGGCAAGTTATAAATTATTAATATGATTACATACAATACATATCAAGCCTGCAACAGATTATGTATGCCAGTCTCATACTGCCTCTGCTGGGATAGTGTAATGTGATTTAGCAGATAAAATACACATGTTATTTAAAAGGGTTATCAAATTTAGAAGCTACATTAAATTATACATTGACTCATTGTGTTTGGGGGGGGTGTATGTACTCCTACAGTTTCTGTGTACAAATCAGTCATATTGTCTGTTAATCCCCTACATATGCATAACCCACAGCCCTAGGCTGCAAGGAGTCAAAGTCCAATACAGCACAAAAATAAATGGGTTTTAACACATACTCTGGGTTTGGCTCTAAAGGCAGGACAGACATAGTACGGACATTCTGTAAGGAATACAGAATTCAGGAATGCATTGTACCCCAAAACTGCACCACTTGATTGCAAACTGAAATAGCATCTCAGCGTATGTGTGCACACGTGCATGCAGGCAATCTGAGCCCTCACCCATTTCTGCTGCAGATGTACAATATCCCTTCAGGTACATCAGGTGCTTGGTCTTCACTGAACTGTTTAGCTGGCTCTTCACCATGGATGCGGTATGTTCATGACCACTCAGGACAGAACAAATGCTTCAGATAAAAAAAATACAAAAGAGCCCCCTCTCCTTGTGTAACGCCTTAGTGGTATTTCTGATCCATTTCACTTAATAATGCCAGGTGAAGGCTTCTTACACACAGTTATGCCCATGCAGTCATGACCTCCATCCCAGTGCTATCTTCTCTAAGGCAAAGTCTGCGAGGAAAAGTCTGCCAGGTTTTCTAGTATATGCCAGCCGGGACACAGCAACTCTTTTTTTTTTTTTTTTTATCACAAACAAGAGTTTTCCTGTTTTCTCAGGTCTTCCGATAATAGAACATCTAAATCTCTTGATACTTTATCTTTTATGCATCTGGTTGAATAAATGACTATCAATCTAGTCCATTCACCTTGTCAATACAAAAGAACATAAAAGCTTTCACCCTGAACAAGTGTTAACAATCCTTCATGCAGGACAAAGGTTCTATGTACATCCAGTGCAACATACACAGACATCCCTACCATAATCTTACTAAATCATCCAACAGGTTTCTTCAGAGTATGTTAGTATGCGGTCACTCAAAGAAGGCCTCAGCAGAAACAGAAAGGATATGTAAGAGCACAGGGTGGCCAGGGCAGGGAGCGGCGTGCAGGGGGGTGGGGGCTGAGGGGTAGGGGTTGGGGGGGCAGGGAAGGAATAAAAGTTATGAGACACAAGAGATGACTTTGGTGCAGAAAAATCCTAATTTTATCCAAAATAAAAGATAAGGTAGAGGCACAAGAAACAATGAAGCATCATACAGCATGTATCTTTCACACCTTCACATAGCAGGAACAAGGAAACTGGGACGTTTTTACATGATGCAGAACAACCTGTGGAACACACTGCCACAGAGCAACACCAAAGCCCAGAGGCCCAACAGTACACAAAATGAAGCCAAGCACTTAGGCAAATAGCAGAAACTGCTGCAGTCACAGCATGTACTTATTAAACTGTGTGTACACGTTTCTAGAAAATACACATTAACCAACTAAAATGTGCAGAAGTACTAAGTAAGAAAAGACAACTGTCAATGGAGTTGTCTGTCAATGGTGATTGGACTAAGAACAACCATCTTCAGCTGCCTTTTTATATGTCAGTTGTAGCAGCATTACGAATATACTAATTTTGAGAGCAATCTGAGAAGTGTCACATCTGATGGTCTTCACACTGAAGTGAAAAAGTACATTTTTCCTTCATGAACATTACCTTTGCTACTGACATTTATTCTGTATTCCTCCACATGACAAATGAGAATGTCAGGTCACAGCAGTGCATCTGTTTTGGCTCCCTGTTACTTCCAGGCTTAAACAGAAGGCTCTCCTAGTTAATTACTATGCAAAGTGAGATCACAGATAACCACAAGTAGCACTGAAATTAATATATTTAGCGCTTTTTTGCTGCACTGGGAGAGTGTGAACTACCACTAACCTTTTCTGCACTTTTGTTCAGCTCTGCCATTCCCCAGTTCAGATTTCTTTCTCTGGAAACACCTTGCCTGTATCTATGTTAGTAAGTTACCCAATAATTTCCCAACTGACTAGTTCATCCCAAAAAGAACCATAAACTCATAGGAATTATCAGCCAGGATCTCCAGATTCTGTTATCCACCTACAATGATCAGGGAGGGCTGCTCTCACCACTGCAAGCAGGATCTGGTGAGCAGAGAGGATGATACACCATTTCTTTTCCTAATTCTGTGACTAATCACTTTGCCTCTCCTTAAAAACATTTACACATGTGTAGAAATGCTCAAACAGTTCCCGCTAAGCATAAATTCCAGCAGAAATCCTAAAGTTCCAATTAGTGTTTTCTGTTTGATGACAGAATTTGCATGAGCTCAATCAGCCGGTAGAGATCATCACAGAGAAACAGGAGCTCCACTCAAAGGCAGCGATTTATCAGTGCCCTATTTAGTCAAAGGTGAGTGAATTTTAGGTTTGGTTTAGGGCTTTTGGGGGGGCAGAGAACTCAGAAAACTTTTTTAGGGGTTGGTTTGTTTGTTTGTTTGAGGTGTTTGGGTTTCTTGAGTTGTTTTTCGGTGGTATTTTTGGTTTGGTGTGGTTGGGGGGTGGGGGGTGTATCCTCTTCATAATTTGCAGGAACTGTCCACTTTTGTCTCCCTGGGTAGATCAAATCTCTATGAGCATGGCCCACCAGCTATCTATGTCCACATAAAGTAATGTCAGATAGCAGTACAGACAACACTAAGCAAGTCCTGTATAAACACACCTCTTCAGATTAACATCCCTAAACATCCCTGAAAAGTAATTTTTACAGTTTCACATTAACTCAGTGGTGAATTAGCTTGCAAAGTGAGTAGGTAGAGCTGGAGCATACATAAGAGCAGTCGAAGTTATGTGGATTTATATTTATATTTATATTATTATATTATATTTATAATATTTTAATGGTGCACATACAACCTGTCAGAATGGAATTTTTAAGATTCAGAAAATGACTTTTTGGCAAAAATTATAACACTAACACATTTATATTACCAAGTGTTACCAGAGAATAATTACTGGAAATCAGACCCTTAAAAAATCAGTCTTAACAATGCACTCCCAAAGTAAGTGTTTCATGATACATCACAGTCTGTTCTCCAGGCTAGAGAGGCAATATGGACTGGGAGTCACTGGTCATGGGACATCAGAGAGATGGATGTGTGGTTGCCACTCAGAAAGCACTTAGAAAGCAACTGAATAGCTGCTGCTCTAGAGGCATTATCACACCATGTCTACACTGCAGTAACTGCATTATTAGTCAAAATATATGTATTTTTGAAGGAATTAATTCAGTTTTTCTATGAACATTTGGTTTTGTAGTTTTTTCAACAACAACAAAAATATTGGTTCAACAATGAATATTTTTATATTTTTCCACTGCAAAATAAGTTTCTCTGAAATCTCAAATGTCACTTGCTTAAGTTCCTGAAAATCTTCCTATTTATGATGCTACTACAGCTTTGCCCCATATTAAACTTTAACAAGTGCTAGGTGTGAGCTTCTTACATGCTGAAAGAGGCTGATGGATCATTCTGGTCCAGCACCACCTCTGGGTTCTGTCTTACTCTTTGATTCAGTTGTATATTTGCATTTATACAGGGGGAAAAGTTAATTTGGTGAAAACAATGAGCAATTTCCTTTAGAAGGTTCTAGGAGCACTATTCCTCAGGGCATTAGGAATTAATTGAAAAAAGACAAGAGAGGCAAAAAAATATATAATGAATGATGCTAATAGCTCTCCTTGGCACACGTTTGTATCTCAATGGTACTCATACTCCCCTACAATTCACAATCATGCTTCTTTCATGCCCCTGACAGTCCTTGCATCTCTTGCAAACAATCGTGCGATGCCTCGCACTGGACACTCTACCCTTTCCTTTCAAATTACAGGAAAGGGTATGGATCTTGGAACTAATCTGAGGCCAGGCTAGCAGTCTCCTTCAGGAGCAAAGCCACATTAACCTCTGAAGGTGGTAATTTCTGCATCTCTTAGAAAGATCATATGCTGCTTTTTGGCCTTCATACAGAACATCAGTCTAAAGCATGATCCAGGGAGGTAGTCAGTGACCTCAGCTCCTTCTGAGTCCACAGTTTTCTACTGAATACAAAATGAGTTTCCTGCTTATTCGCAGTAATGTTATTTCCATGTTTGTACAGGTATGCAACAGGAATTAAGGGACTTGAGCATCTCTGAGGAGGAGCCTGGCTTCAGACCTTTCAAGTTCTATGGACAAGGACTAAGTGTCTTAACTCATGTACTAGGATGAACAAACTTGGGAAAAGCAGTAAAAAAAAGAAAACAAAAAACAACACCTTGAGATGAGTTACATAATATTATTTCTTTCAGTAAGCTAATTGAATACATTTTGTCCAGCCCTCAGAGACTTGTTCAAAACCAAGCTAACCTCTGGAAATGCTTGTTTTAACCCAGAGTGCTTCTCTTACTATTTTCCACTTTATAACTTAATCACACACTTTCCCCTATGTCACCTTGGCTGAACCATTGCCCACAATTGCAGCAATGCAATGCAAGGTCATGTGGGTCAGTTGTTGAACACTGAAGGACAGGAGGGGGAAAGAATCCAAATTCTTTTGAAACAATGGCAATTTAAACAGCTAGAAAAACTGTATGGAAAATTTCAGCTTGTGCAGGGCACCGGACATTCCACTTCTGCTTTTACAAAAAGCTGCGAAGGATTTCTGCTGAAGAAATTTAAGCATAAACATTTTGAACACCTTATCCCATCTTGAACTTTTTTAACACATAATCACAAACTCTGATTAATCATCTGACTTAGAGACAGGAAATTTTTTTGAAGCCTGGAATAGGAAAGTAGTTTCCCTACAGTAATCCCAGAGGCCAATGACAATGCCCAAACCATTCCCTACATCTTCCAAAGTTAGAACATGGCTTTATTCTTCTTCACAGCAAGTGCTTGGGATTTTGGTTTGCTACTTAATGCTGTGGCATTTGCTCTTGTAGTGTTGCAAAAGATGCAGGTTAAAGTTAGAGAGTTCAAAAAAGCACACTGCACAGAACATTGGCATTTCATTGGAAATCTGCAGAAGCATTTAGTGCACCAGAAATCTGCTCAGTCCAATAGATTGGGCACTACCAGCATCTTCAGGACAATGGGAGGAAGACCACAAAAAGTACTTTCTGTCAGTACAAAAGGTTTCCATTAGGAAACCAGTAAAGAAACTCATATATGTTATTCACAAATTTGAAAATCTATTCTATAAAGTGATCCACTTTCAGTGACGTTTAGCAAGTACAGCTCCATGTCAGAAGAAATGGTAGATATGAACTCTAAGTACCTTTTTTTCCCCACTCCAAACTCTAGTTGTGTTTTACAAACTAGGACCGACGTGAAAAAAAGCAGGTAGGAACTACACAAATAAGAAGCAGCTCTGTTTTATTACCACTGCTTGTTTGAAAACCTAGCCTACAACTAGCTAGAAAATGCAGCGGCTGCTAGACTATAGAGCAGATCTGAACGAACAGAGTGAATAGCTAAGATACCCTGCACAGCCAGTTTACATCTTTTTGCAAAAAGCTTATATGCTTTTTGCAAGAAATATACATGTCCATGGAAACAAAATTGTCTGCACTGTTCTGCATACAAAGACCTCCTGGCATTTTACAAAAGAAAGGAGCACTATTAACTTTTATTTTAAAAAGGAGAAAACCTAAAGCATAAAGATTTGTCTTAGAGCAGCAGTGGCAGTTTAGCTCTGCCACTCCAGCCCATGCCTGTGCTGTCTTTCTCAAATCTCTCTCTTTTTCAAGTATGAAGAAAAACTATTTCTTCAAGGCCTCTGGAACTGACCAAGAGATAAATGCTACTTAACCTGAAGATAGCAGGACATAAGATCTAGAGAAGCTGAACAGATTAATCCAGAGTGTTGCCAGCACATCGTGGGAGGTGACCCTTCCCCTCTACTGAGCCACGGTGAGACTGCATCTGGAGTGCTGTGTCCAGTTCTGGGCTCCTCAGCACCAGAATGCCATGAAGCACCTGAAGCAAGTCCAGCAGAGGGCAACAAAGACGATTAAGGGACTGAAGCATCTCTTTGACAAGCAAAGACTGAGGTAGTTGGACCTATCTGGCCTTGAGAAGAGATGATTAAGACAGGACCTCATCATTTACACAAGTATCTGAAAGGAGGGTGTAAAGAGGAAGGATGCAGGCTCTTCTTGATGGTGCCAAGCAATAGAAAAAGAGGCAATGGGCAGAAACTCATGCACAGGAAGTTCCATCTGGACACAAGGAAGAACTTCTTTACTGTGCAAGTGACCATGCACTGGAACAGAACACTCAGAGAGGTTGTGGAGTCTCCCTCATCGGAGATATTCAAGAACTCCCTGGAAACAATCCTGTGCAATGTGCTTTAGGATGACCCTGCTTGAACAGGGAGGCTGGATGAGATAACCCCAGTGCTGTCCATTCCTACCTTACCCATTCTGTGATTCTTCGAAAAAACCAAAGGAGTCACCAATGCAGGATTTACATTTAATTTAAATAGCTGTTTAACTATTTGAAGTTAGGAAAATTACAAACCAGTCTTTGTATAAATAAGAATTATTCAACTGGCAAACCTGTATCATTGAAGTCTAATTTAAAACTTAATATGGCATTGAAGATGTTATCCATATTATTGGACCAGGAAGGTGAAAAGTGGCACAAACATTAACCTGTATTAAGAGAGAGTACTGCCACAGACCACATAGTTCTGCTCCATTTCCTCCCTCTCTTTGCTTAACTTGGACCTCACTAGAAAGTCTGAGAGTTGCCAAACTCTCAGCTCCCACACTCCTAGCTGTTAATACCATACATCAATTTCTTCTCACCCCCTGCAGCTTGGTTTTAGCGTGCTGCAAATCATGAGCTCACTAATTCCCTCTACAAGCCCAAACAGCAGCTCAGGGAGGCAAAGACATTATTAGCTACCCAGGACTATGGTTGTCCAATCTCTCACCATGAGAACCTACTCTCAGGCATTTCTCAGTTTGCCAAACTATGAAAACACAACTTGGCAGGTTCTATGATTTTCTGTAAGGAAACTCTAGGATTTTCATGCTTTGGAACAAGAACTTGAAATTAGCAGATGCACCCAGGATGCATCTTGTAGGCCAAGTTCTTGTACTAAAAAAAACTTCTTGGCGAGTATTACACGTATAATGCTATTAGTGCGCAGTAGCTGCGCTCTAGGGCTCTAGGGTAGAACTCTCACAGACTTGCTCCTGGCAAATTTAGTTATTTATTATCTTCTTAACCAGAGAGAAAAATTAGGAAGTGTTTCATACAGAGTGTTGCCAAAAGCTAGTCCTTGTAGGCTTGACCATAAATCCCCACCTCCCTCCTCTGCAGAGGATCTAAGGCTGCCATGAACTAAATTGACCTTTGGATCCTGTCAAATGCAACATGAATCTCACAATAAAATTTGAAGTCAAATACTTAGGATGCTCATTCAGTACTGTGAGGACTGAAGCCCAATCCCTTCCCTAAACCATGTAAGATTTTAGTGCTCTGTCTGAGATTCGTTACAAAGCAATTTGCTTTTTCGAGGTGCACAGCTTATGTCTGTCTCTCACAACTTCAGGTAAGCATGTCTGCTTTTCTCTCACTTCTGAAACATTTTATAAATTCTTTCCTTTGCCATAATGCTAAATGGGAACATTTTTGAAACTTTAATCACATTTAATGGAACAACAATCTTGCTTCCCACTTAGTTGTCTGCAGCACTTATGATAGATAATCTGGGGAAACAACTGACAATGCCAGCCAGACAGTGAAAAGGACAGAGCCCAGGATGAAAGTACCTGGGACAGCATCTTGGTTTTGTGAATCTTGTTCTTGGTAGTCAACTGCCAAAATTCACCATCGCCTTCCTACATCTTCACACCCTGGCTCCTAGATGCCCAAAAAATCAGTATCTTCATCTCTGTTTAACCCCATTTCTTCAGACCTTCATTTCAAAGGGAAAGGTCTGTGTTACCAAATTAGAGAGCAGTTTAGTTGTATTTTTCCTGTTAACTTTGTCACCCAAGTAGCCTCTGTACAAGACTGGAAACATATATGGACATTTACCTTCTGTTTTTCATGGCAGTGTAATGGAGAGTTTCCATGAAGAGATCAGAGAACCACAGACTCATAAAATTACTTGGATTGAAGGGACTTTTAAGACCAATTAGTTCCAATCCCTTGACATGGGTAGGGACATCTTTCACTAGACCAGGCTGCTCAGAGCTCCATCCAACCTGTCCTTGAATACCTGCATGACTGGGGCATTCACAACTTCCCTGGGCAACCTGTTCCAGTGTCTCTACACCCTCATAGTAAAGAAATTCTTTCTAATAGCCTACCTAAACCTACTCTTTCTCTCCAGGTGGGGTCTCACCAGAGCAGAGGGGCAAAATCAACTTCCTTGACCTGCTGGCCACACTTTTTTTGATGCAGCTCAGGATACAATTGGCTTTCTGGGCTGCAAGCGCACATTACTGGGTCATGTCCAGGCTCTCACTCACCAGCACCAAGTCCTTCTCGGCAGGGCCAAGATCTGTTCATCTCCCAGCCTGTATTGATACTGGGGGCTGCCCTGACCCAGATGCAGCACCTTGCACTTGGTCTTGTTAAACCTCATGAGGTTCCCATGGGCCCACATCTTGAGCTTTTTCAGGTCCTCTGGATGGTACCCCATCCTCAACTGCACCACTCAGCTTGGTGTCCACTGCAAATTCACTGAGGGTACACTCAATCCTTTCATCTGTGTCATTAATGGAGACATTAAATAACACCAGTCCAAATACAGACCCCTGAGGGACACCACTTGTCACTGATGTCCACTGGGATTCTGAGACCTTACCCTCTGGATGCAGCCATCCAACCAATTCCTTATCCACCGACCAGTCCACCCATCAAATCTATCTCTCTCCAATTTATAGAGAAGGATGTTCTGGGGGACCACATCAAAGGCTTTACATAAGTTCAAGATAAATGGCATCTGCAGCTTTTCCCTTGTCCAATGATGAAGTCACTCCATCATAGAGGGCCACTGGGTTGGTCAGGCAGGACTTTCCCTTGGTGAAGCCATACTGGCTGTCCCAAATCAACTCCCTGTCCTCCATGTGCCTTAGCAGAGCTTCTAGGCTTCTTCCCAGGCACCGAGGTAAGGCTGACAGGTCAGTCATTCCCAAGGTCCTCCTTTCTAACTCTTTTTAAAGTCACCTGTGTGGTGGACCAGAAGAGGCCTACAGAGCATGGAGAGAGATGAAAAAGCACTGGAAGGAAGGCTTAGAGGAAGAGATCTCTCTAGAAGACTTCTAGCAACTTCAGCTGTGCAGAACTGCCTGGGAACCAGCTCAGCTACAAGGCTGCAGCATTGCACCCTCAGCAGATTCCCCTGTCCATGCACCCAGGACAGTTCTTCCATTGTTCCCCCAGCTCTCCCTTCCCCCTAAGTAACCTGACATATCCCAACAGCCTATCCCTCCAAGTCCCCATATCAGTAGCTCTCAGGATTTGATGTTCCTAGCCGGGGTCCTACCTTCTATTCCTGAACCTTCTGTATTCCCCAGTATATAAACTGTCATCTTGTTTTAATAAACTGCCATTTTGTGGGTCACACTTGTGTGTCCTGTCTCCCATACAAAATGTGCCACTGGGTCTTGTCGCGGGACCCCCATAACCCGCGATAACCTGGGACTTCATCTGACTGCCATGACTTCAAGTATCATGGAGAGTAGCTTGGCAATTACATCAGCCAATTCCCTCACAATTCTGGGATGCATATCATCAGCTCCCATAGACTTCTGTAAATTCAGGTTCCTCAGGTGGACAGGAACCTGATCTTTACTTACAGTGGGAAGCACTTTGCTTGCACAGTTCCCACGTTGCAGTCTACCCACTTCAGAGGTGTGAGAAGGGAGGCTGCCATTGACAACTGAGACAAAAAAGTTGTTGAATACCTCAGTCTTCCCTTCATCCACTGTTACCAGTTTGCTGGCATTGTTAAGGGGAGGAGGGGGGGAGTACATCTTCTCTGACCTTCCTTTTCTGCATAAAATACCTGTAGAAGCCCTTCCTGTTACTCTTTGCGTCCCTTGACAGTTTCAGTTCCAGCTTCTCCTTGGCCTTCCTCACCCCATCGCGACACAACTGAACTTCATCTCTTCCCAGGTTACCTGTCTTTGTTCCCACTGTCTGTGCATTTGCTTCTTTCCCTTTTGTTTGACTGGCAATGCCCTACTGAGCTATGCCGGTCTCTTGCCTTCCTTGCCTGATTTCTTGTTTGCTCCTGGGGATTGATAGCTCTCGCACTCTATGGAAGATCCTTAAAAATCTGCCAGTTCTGTTCCACTGCTTTGTCCCTGAGGGCAGTCTCCCGGGGATGCCACTGACTATCTCCCTGAAGAGCTGGAAGTCTGCTTTCCTGACCCATACCCCTCAGGACTGCAAATTCTACCAATGCATGATCACCACAGCATTAACAGCTTTCAAAGCTGAACTAAGACATAGAAAAGAACATCTCTTCATTAAAATCACTTAGCTGACAGTTCTGGCCCCAGAATTCTTTCCTCTACTATTATTATTAAATTATTATAAAAAATACAATTCTTATTAAGGGAACAACTGCCATTTACCTGGTTTAAAGAAAAAAAAAAAAAAGGAGGGAGTATTTAAAATGCTGCTGCAACAGTAAATATCACCTCTAGCATATTTGTCCTGGAAGAACAGAGCATGATTTGGAATACCTAATTGAAATGTGCTGTAGGAGATAAGGCTGGCTGCAGAGACTGACATTTAAAAGCGGGAGACACCAAACAAGACACGAAATATCACTGTTGCTGCCTCAAAGCAGAAAACCACTTTCACAGAACTGAAGCTTTCTCTTCCTCACCCCCTTCTCCTCCCCAGGTGACAGACAGAGCAAGCAATTAATCCCTTCCCTGATGTCACCAGTAATACCATCCCCACAAAAATATTAGGGTTGCTACAATTTTGCGTAGTTGTTCCCTCCTGCAAATCACGTAACTTTGCATGAAGCAGTATGTCTTCCCTCTTCCCATTCCCTGTGTGCAAAAACTTGTTTCTCCCCTGACACATCAACATGTCAAATTCCAGCACAGGAGATGCTGAAAACCAAGTGCTCCTCCTGCCTAACCCTGCATGGCAGCCCATGCACCCTGTGCCTACTGGTCTCTGAGAAGAAGAGCTGGTCAGCTTCTCCTTATCTGGAAGAGAGTCTAGGAATAGTGCCAGAATATCAAAGCTGAGAAAAAAAACCTTGGCACACAAGTGATATTATGAAATGTTTGGCTGCTCAGGCTGTTGCAGGCTTCTAAGTCAGAAGGAGCACTGGTGCCTTTGAGTCATCTGATATGGTGTTGTGGGCAAGCAGCAAGGGACATAGATGCAGCAGATTCCATAAATGCACACTTTGCATCAACCACGCATCAAGCAAGGTTTTAACTAGAAAGTTACAGTTCATTAAAAGAGCACCAATTAATTTTTTCAAATACACATTTTTCTTCTGTGCCAGGATAGCAGGCCAAAGATTGGGATGCATATCAGAGCCAGGCACCTTGTGCTGCTCAGTGAAACATCCCAGTGGTGTTGAAGGAACAGCTCTGGTTAAAAAGTTGGTTTTGAAATAGTTGTCAGAAAATATGTTTTAAAGTTTCTGAGCCATTAGACTGTTGATGCCAACAGACTGAACACCGGTATTGAGCAAAATGGGAAATCCTAGCCCAAGAGAAGATATTTTTAGATTTAAGATTTAGACTTTCATTTTAGGTTATCAACCAACACTTCCTTTCATACAGCTCCAGTTGGTATCTCCTTGCTTCCCTGAAACAGTATGGGCCAAAGAAGGAGGTTCCTTTTTTATCAAACAATACTCTGTGTGGAAAGGTCCATGGGTTAGCCAAAGAGACTGTTTTCCTGAAGCTACTCTAGTTAGTCCTGTGCAAGCACAGTAGCACTGCACAGCACACACTGCCAAATGAGTAGGTTCTGCTTTACCTTATAATTTTGAACTTTAAACAGCCATGCCCTTACATGAAACCAGTTTGGATATCAGCTTGTGGCATATATTCCACCCTTCCTTAATGGCTTTCAGTTGCAGGAGGAAAAAAAAAAAAACAAACAAACAACACCAAACCCACAGCTTTGTGGAGGTTTGTAGGTCTAATGAACTGGTTTCTCTCCCTCTATATAGTCTCTGAGCCTGGGCTCTTTGGGATAATCTCTTGGCACCATTCTGTATACAGAGAAAAGCACAAGGGATAGAGCACAAGACTAGAGTCAATAAGAAATAGAAATAAGCAATATAAATAAAGCATAAAAACAACAACAAATTTCAGAAACATGCAATCAAATGGTGAGATTTCAGATCCACTTCATTGAGAGGAAGGATGAGGGCATGGAAAAGTGCAACTGAAAACATATAGTCAAAGTTAACACAGGTAAAACAGAAGACCGCTGCACTCTAGCTAATTGTTCTTCAGTCTTCACTCTGTGTTCATTAAAAAAAAAAAAAATCAAGAAACTTCTGAGTGCCTCATTTCACTGTTAGAACTTTGGTTTGCTGAAGTGCATGTTGCTTTGCTTTCCAAAGTCTCAGAAGGGCAACAACTGGTCTGTTCAGAAGAAGAGTTGCAACAACTGCACTGCAGGTTGCATGCGGTACCAATACAGCAAAGACAATATCTGTTCAGCTGACTGCTTACACGCACAGTTGGAAGGATGGTACTGTCTACATTGCCGTCTTGGTCAGCTTTGAAAGATCTGTCAGACCACAAATCCACCTCAGCATTCCTGACCCTACAGTGAGCCAGAAACGAAAGTCTAAGAGTAAGAACAGGACAAACAAATTTCTATCATCCCTCTGTTTTCAAACTCAGATTTTTTGTGCAGGAGATAATTCCTCTGCACTTTATAGCACACACTGCATTTTTCTTCCACTAACCCCCATGACTGATTTTGTCCATAAAACCCTGCGGACCAGAGTAGTGCTTCCAGGTGAAAAACTTGATACACAACGTAATACAGAAAATAAATGTTCATCAACTCTTGTATCACACATTTCAAATACGCATGATAGAAATACTGTTTATATGATAGATACATCTCTTATGATGCACCCCTGCCTCACAATCAATAGTCTCCCAAATCAAGGGAGGTTTGTTTTGAGAATACCTTAACTGTATCCCAAGAAGACATGCGAGGCAACTACATTTAGACCAGTCTGCAATGTCAAATATTCAAGGTGTGCAATTCTTTTCGCAAAGTGATTACCTGATCACTTAAGGATTTACAATAGCAAACAAGTGCACAGCATTTTGTTTTCTTAGACTTAAGTGACCTGGGTCACAAGTTTCCATTAGAAGCTGCCATTCAAAGCAGGTGGTCAGCTTATCTGTATGAAGCCCAGCCCTGCCAGAATCCTTGCTCTTCTTCTGCCCTCCTTCATACTACAAACTGAAGTGCTCCTGGAACAAAAAAAAACAAACGAAAGGGAAAAAAAAGCAGTAAATCAGTCTGTCCTCTATGGTTCACAGACAGCATTTGGATGTGTTGCCAGCACACAGCAGGCTACTTGAAAATCAGAAAAGGAGGCTGACAGCAGGGATGCTCCCCATGTCACAGTATAATATTATGATGTTGGAGGTCCCTGTTAGAAGATACCTTGCCAACACTAGCTCTCCTTCAGGACCAATTTCTGTCACTGTAAACTGGTACCACATGGAACACACTGCAAGACTGGAAAATCTCTTTCTAGAGACATTCAGCTCAAGATTCAAATGCAGAAATCACACTGATTACACAGGAAATCTGACACAGGACAGAAACCAAATGAGTGCAGTGACATCAGCGAAGTCCAGAGAGAAAATACTTCTCAAGTCATTTGCCTTGGCTGGCTCACTTACAAAAGTACTAGAGAGTGTGTTAGAAATCTTTCTCTGCAATCCAAGTGTAGTTGCACAACTGGAAAAGAAGGAAGGAATGAGGTCGGGGTTCAGATACATTAGCAGACTAACAGAATCGGAAACTCCAGAGTAGTCAGCCACCAGGAATAAGGTACAGAATATAACAGGTTATGCAGGAGCCTAGGAAATGGTGAGAGAGATGGTGAAAAGCATATATAAGCTTACACCTGAGCAAGACAGCCTGCCTATGCTTTCATCCAACTGCAGTTAATATTACAAGGTCATCACTTCTCCAAGTGCTGAACTCATCCCATTTGAATTTGAAAAGCCTCTAGTCCAACAGTGAGATATCACTAAAATCGCTGCTGGAGCTGTACTGAGGCACAAGTATCACCTTAGGGCACAAGTACCATCTTAGCACCCCAGTCCATGCTCTTGGGCATCCTATAAACACAGATTCCAGTAAAATCACACCTTATTCACTTTAATCTCCTCTATTCATCCCTTTTCTTTTCTTTTTTTTTTTTTCTATTTTAAATTAATAAAAGGGCCCCTTACCACTTCACTAAAATTTCTGTTATTTTGGAAATGGTTTTGAAAGTGTTCACAAGCAGGTCCTTCCACAGAAACATGAAGACAACTGCATGTTTCAGGTACCAGTCTGAAGTAAGCTTACTTTCTGCATCTCCTGCCTGATTCTGCACCTCATAAGATCACTTCAAATTACGGTGATCTGAGCAGCTGTTTCAGGCTCAGACTTCAGTGGGGTTTGGGAGAGAAATACCTCCTGGTTTTAATAATAGAATGGTTTGGGTCAGAAGGGACTTCAAAGACCATCTAGTTCCAAACCCCTCCTGTGGTCAGTTGTTCAAAGTCTCATCCAGCCTGGCCTTGAAAACTTTCAGGGATGGGGCATCCACAACTTCTCTGGGCAACCTGTTTCAGTGCCTCGTCAATCTCACAGTAAAGAATTTCTTTCTAATATCCAACTTCAACCTACCCTCTTTCAGTTTGAGGCCATTCCCCCTTGCCCAATCACTATGTGCCCTTGTAAAAATTCCCTTTCCATATTTCTAGTAGGCTCCCATTAGGTACTTGAAGGCCATAGTTAGGTCTTCCCAGAACCTTCTATTCTCGGGGCTGAACAAATCCAACTCCATCAGCCTGTCTTCACAGGGGAGGTGCTCCAGTCCTAGATCATCTTTGTGACCCTCCTCTGGACTCACTCTAACAGGTCAATACCATTCCTGTGCTGGGGACCTCAGAGCTGGATGCAGCACTCCAGATGGAGTTTCACCAGAGCAGCGTAGAGGGGCAGAATCACCTCTGCTGACCTTCTGGCCACATTCCTTTTGATGAAGCCCAGGATGTGGTTGGATTTCTGGGCTGCAAGCACATGTTGCTGAGTCATTTTGAGATTGTCATCAACCAACACCACAGAGTTTCTTTCCTCGGAGCTGCTCTCAATTCATTCTCCACCCAGTCTATATTTGTGCTTGGACTCCCGACCCATGTGCAGGACATTGCACTTGGCCTTGTTGAACTCCATCTCTCTGCTAATTGTGCAGGGAAATCGGGGAACTGTGTGGGGTACAAACATGCCAACATGTACTGTGCAGTGTAAATTTGTCCACCTTATTTTTCAGTAGCTTCCAGCACTTCTTCCCTTTTTTTGGAAGTGCTAATGGATGTTGTCAGGAATGGAAGGCAAAGGGAGGTAAAAAAGAGAGAATTAATCACAGTTATATATATTTCCTTTTTTTAAAATCTTACTAACTGAAATCTTCCCCAGTGACTCCATTTTAGACTGCTGGTGCTCTAGAAATAGCCTGGACAATTAAAATGATCTCTCCTGAGTACTTTGAAGAAAGCAGCCTTCCTGCAGCTTCCTTTCGCTTCCAGACTTGCATGCATTGAAGAAGTGACCATCCCTCTATATAAAGACAACCTAAACCAACAGGAGATTAGTTTCCATTACCCATGAATCCTCCCTGTTTCCCACATCTCTTTAGTGCCTAATCATTCTTACAGAAATTTCTTTCAGTGTGTTTGACTAATATCAGCCCTTTCATTGCCTTCACTTCATGGGATGTTAGAGATTCTCCCAGCTGTGCAGAGCCATTTTAGGTCTACACAAAGCATACTCCAGCAAATTAACTTTTAGTGTATTTAGTGAATTGCTATGGGAGACCACTAATAGAAACTGTTGAGGGAAACTAGGGAATTACCAGGCATGCCACAAGAAGCACAGAAGTCCTGTAATACCAGACAGAAGGGGAAGCCCCAAGGTGAGAATCAAAGCAAGCACAATTCTGTATGAACCAGTCTCCCTGCTAAAATGTACATACTGTCCATGTCTCACAGCTAGAAGCTTAAAAGCAACTAGTAAGCAGAGGTTAGCACCACTATGAGGTTGAACCGCATTGTTATTTGAGGGACGAAGTGGTACGATTGGCTTTCTATAGTCTCTCCTACTGAAAGGCTAAGCATCAAGGCAAAATCAACAGATCTGAGACAGACATGGCATTAAGTCTCTTCTGGCATGAGATGACCTTTCAGGAAAACACATTGGAAACATTGATAGGCACTGAACACAAATGCAATTACATGGTGCTGCCAGTCAGAATAAATAGACTGCATTGCAGCCACCAGGGCAGGTGAAACAGAACAGACTCAGCACAGGATGCAAGGCCTTAACTAGCAGTTTCAGAGCTCCTACTGCTATCCAGGTTTTTCTTCCACTCTAGGTGACTTGGTGCTAATTTTCTGATATTCTACATTCCTATCCTCACCTTTAAGCTGGGCTTTTTTATAATTGCATGTATTTTTGTCCTGGGTTACGCCTATGGGTTTGCTTTTGCATACTGAGCTGTGCCTGTTAACATGTTATCACACTACGGTTCGGGAATGCCTTAACTTCCTATTGGGATGGGGAGGATTTGTTTAAGGACAGAAAGGGTGATGAAACACATGCCCAGTTCTTGGTTCTTCTACCCTCTTTAATATATAGCCACCATTTTAGTGTCTGTGATATTCAGTTTGGCCTGGGCCTAAATGTAAACCCAGGTACAACCTGCCTTTCACAAGGAGGCAGAGAGCAGCAGCAGGTAAAACAACACGAGGATATCAGTTGCCCAAGGTGCTTTCCTACACCTCCACCACGTGGAGCTGCTAAATAAACACCAGCTCACACAGTCATGTCTGCCAAATTTAGCAGGTTTTTCTTCTTCCCTCAGAAGCCTCTTCCCCAGTATCCTCTTGTCTACAGGAAGAAAATTTGCAAGTGAAGTTTTGGTCATTTATTACATATCATTTCTCCCACACCTCACACTTGTTTGTGAAGTCGGTGGCCAAACAGGGCCCTCCTCTTCCTGCCATCAGCCTCTCTCTACCTTTCCCACCTCACAATCACCTTTTTCACCTGCATTTTAATCTCAGCAGTTTCTGCCACTGAGCTAAAGCTCACTGAAGGTAGCGAACAGTTGAGATGAGTTCAAAAATGTCAGAGATTCTTTAAAGGAAGAGAGTCAAGTAACGTGCTCAGTACAGCACACCACTGTCCCAAAGGATGTCTGACAAGTAGTTTATACAACCATGGCCTTCCTCTGAAGTCTGGAACTGGGTGCTAGGAAATGTGACTTCTATTCCTGGCTTGTCTAAAGACACATACAATGACAGACAAGCCATTTAACCTCTCCCTGTTTGCCTTGCCTGTCTAAATAATACTGACAAAATAAAAAAGTGATCAGCTACGACGCTGTGACTCGGCTTTATCTAGAGGACAGTTAGAGGTTCCTGGGAGCAGTGGGCACAGAAGGCCAGTCGTTGCTGGAGACAATACATTGATTCATGTATCAGCCAGCTCATCATCAGACAGCCCCAAGTCATCAAAGTCTTTACAGTGCCCCAAACAGCAGCAGATGAGGAACAAGTAATAACTCCACTGTGGGCCATTATATGGTTTCCAATCCCATTTCCTGACAATATATCTTTCTTAGGTCTGTAAGGGTCTAATGAGCACTGTCAAACTGAACTGTACTAGGTGAGCTACTAGCAGTGCAGTTGGACAAACCGGACCAAACAGCTTCCAGTAATGAGCATCCTGGCCATCAGGGGACAAGGTCTCCACCCAAAGTTAGAAACTTCAGAGAAACCCTGAGGTGAATGTCCAAGCATGCCCCTGGGTAACATCATACAAGAGTCAGAACTGCTAAGAAATGACAAGTTTCTTTGGAGCCTCTTCTTTCAAAAAGCCTGTGCAGCACTGTGAACATGCATGTCATCACTTCCCTCTGGGAAGGCGGGGCTGCATTTTGTTGTTTTGTTTCAGGATTTGCTGACTTCACTGCCTGAAATAATAAACCAGATGGAAGCTCTGATTTTATAGGATGAGAGCAGTATGTGAAAGTTAACAGTGGAGATAAAGCACTGTGGCAGTGAAGGGAGATGATGGGATGAAGTTCAAAGGAGGACTCCAGGCTGAATAGAAGGAAGAGTTGACAGAATCTGTGGTAAAGGGGAACGGGGAGCATGTAATGAAGACAGAAAGATGTCCGAGCACAACACAAGAAATAGGGCAATAAAACGAAGAAAACTCTCTCTAAAGGGACGGTGCCTTTCAAAGTCAGGCACTTATGGTTTGCTTAACAGAAAGAATGATTTCACACCCATTCAAGCAGCTAAACTTCTCTCCAGGGCTGAGCACAGGTTCACTCACAAGGTAGCTCCAGCTAGGTGTGGGTGCCCAGGCCAGCACCCAGAGCAGGCCTCAGCAGGAAGGTGGGAAAGGATTTTTCAGGTCTCTTCTCTATAATTAGCATTTAATGATCTTCTTAGCAAAAAGAAAAAAAGTAGATGAATCTCCAATATGTTTTCATAATACATGGAGTACAAGTGGTCACTGAAAGCCTAGCCCTTTCAATCAGCAGTATACCCACAAAAATTCTTTGCAGTTCTAATCAAGAAGACCAGAGCACCTGCCAGTTAGGCCTATGCAATTACTGTAGTTGCACTTTATATAATGGGCATTATATAGTAACATTACAGAGGAAAAGGCATAGTACACATTTTTTTTAAAGACTGAGTGCCAAAACTCACAAATCTAAACAATTTTCAGAGGTCATCAATAAGCAAAGTTCCAGATGCTCCTACACTCAGAAAATGCAAGTATCATCATGATTGCCTACTTAGAAAATAGCAACTCCTGCTAACCTCTTCTAACTCTCTCCCACTTCCCTGAAAAACATTAACAACTGGAGTGTCTGCAGGATACTTAACTTCAAAGAGGCTGAGATAGTATATAGGGCTCATTTAGTCTATGTAAGAGGGAGGAAAGAAGTTACTTTTCAATTAAATGATAAGACAAACATTGCAAGGAATCGAGTCTTTTCCTTAAATTATAGTCCTAATTCAGTCATTACACATAATTATTAAATTTGCGCAAAATTATTAGATAAGCTTTACTTACAAAAGAGAAATAAATGAAACTGCCATTGTTTGAATAATTATTTAAAATAAAGACCAAAAGTTCTCCTTGGTGTGCAAGTGTGTTTGTGAGTGCTCGTGTACAAATACCCATTGCAAATGGTTACATTTTTCAATACACTGAATAGCTAGTGAAGGTGCTATCGAGTTTTGATGGGTGCTATTCACAAGGAGCATCTTGGGTGATGTAGTATATATATTTGTTCTTAATCTAAAAAAAACCAAAACACTACAAAGAAGCAGAATTTGGAGCAATAATTGAGTTATTTTCAATAGGGAAGATCAGCGATGCTGCAAACAATGTAACATTGCAACATCACAGCAGAATGCTCTAGATAGAAAAGACTATAAGCAAATTTTCAGAACTCATCAAAGCTCTTACCTATCAACAAAAATAGACAGTAAAAACAACTTCCATTAAGGACTTCTCCAGTAGGTCATATGTAGTAGCATATATATTCCCCTTATTGGAAACTATTTGTTTCACTAGTGGTAACAACTGTCACATTTGAAAGGTGTAATCCCTAAGCATGTTGGAAATTTTATTTCTCAATTATCAGGAAAAGTAAATCTACTTCAAAATTCAGTTTTTCTTCCTCTACCTCTACTCCACTTAGTATTATGTACTTACACGTGAAATATGATGTACTTTAACAAGATTTTATAAAAGAAATCAAAAGAACAGCTGAAGAAGAATGCTTGCTGTGCAGAACAGTAAGCTTTCTACATCTTACAAAACCACACTCTTACATATTCAATAGTGTACTTATTGTAAGCATTTAGATAGAGAGGGGTTCCTAGATACTGTTATGGATCTCAAAACAAACATTAAATGCTGCATAGCCCTCCTGTAAAGCAATGGTTATTCCTGTTTTCAGAGAAGCACAGCAAGCTGAAGCGACAAAAGCTGTACAATGGGCCGGCAGCTGCATTGAGAACAGACAGCACAGGAAGACTGACAGCCACTGCGGCTGGAAGCAGGGTTGTCCAGCTATCAAAAGAGCTGACCAGCCTGGCATTTTGAATCCCCAACACTAAAGTGCACCAAATTGAGCAAGCTGTTCACCGGCTGCAAAACCTCAGAGATTGCTGAAAACTGAGAGTGATAATCCTTGTTTATTCAGCAAGGTCACTTAACTGGAATGGGTAACACACCAAAGGCTCACCACAATTAATTGACACATTAATTAACAAACCATTAACCTCTGGCTTGCTTGATATCAGATGCTGATGGTCCTTGCGGACTCCTTGGTTGCCCACTAGCCATCAACACATCCTGTTGCAGCTCACAGGCTGGGGACAAAAGGACTTGGCAGGAGAATTCATCAGAGAATCTGCTTGTGTAACAACTGTTTCAGCCTGTCTGTCACCAAATATCACCTTTAGCCCAGGATTTCAGCAGAAGGAAAGCAGCAGGCTCCGTTTGGAGCTCTAGGAAGGCAAAATGGAGGGTTCTATGGAAGCTAGGGACTGAGGGAGAATATTAAACATTCCATGCCTAATCGAGCATCTTTTCAAATTAGCCTGACTGCCTTATTTGCTCTATTCAGACAGAACAAAGAGCTGAAATGTTATAAAGCATCTGCAGCACTCGAGCCCAAAAGGCACCCTCCCCCTCTCGCCATGCTGGGCCATCACTCTAACACTCATGCAGAAAGTAAACAGAGGAAGAATGGGGCACGAGCACCTCTCTGTTCTTCTTCCACCACATGGTGCTGGCAACATCCCTTGCCACATATCAGTTTCCAGCGGAACCACTTCCACCTAAAGAGTTTTTCGTGGCTGTGATTCCTTATATAGAAGACTTTCGATTCAAAAAATAAGGCTTCCCTTTCTAATCAAAAGAGTATCTCACCAGATAAACCCCCTCTAATTATTGTAAGACAAGCCTCACTTTCAAATCAAAATGGGAACAAATGTGTCAAATTACTGTGGTGATTTGACTCAATTCAAGGCTAAGCTGTAAAAATCTATAGTTTATGATACATAGAGAGGGCCAGAGGCTGGAATGATCTCATATGTCCTTTGCAGTTCTAAATTAATAATTTTATGAAACTTCTTTTCTCTGACACTTCACCTCTCCAACCTATATCTAACACTCCTCACCCCACCTAGGTAACATATGCCTGTGACCAAACCAAACCATGGAAACCAGTGACTGAAAAGAATACATGAACAGCACTCCCTGATCCGTCCACCACTGTGCCTGTTCCTCCCAAACCCCAGGTGGGTCACCAAAACATAAGCACTGGCCATTACAGGTATCCAGTATAAACTGAAACTGGAGTTTTCCACAGAGCAGCTGGAAGAACCTTTTCTGCAAACAGGGCAAGAAAGTGTAATGAGTTCAGAGCAAGTCCTGTTTAATTAGGGCAGTATGAGCCATTGTAGCTTCTTTAACAGCCTGATCATTTCAGAAGTCCCCTGCAAAGCAGCCAGGCTTGCAGCAGACATCCTCTCACCTATGGAATGTTTTGCAATAATAAAGGAGAAACTCTTCTGTTTCTCTTTGTCCATGTTTCTACCAAGTGCATGTGGTAGAAAGGCCCAAGTTGAAAGAAAGGAAAGACTCCTTTGCAATAGCAGAGTAGTTTGGGAAGGTAATGGTAATTTTCAAATCAGAATAGCCTTTCCCCCATGTAAATACAACCTAGAAAGCCTCTGCTATCCACTTGGTACCAAAAGTCATGAACTTCAGCAGCGAGATAATAGCACTGGCATCAGTGATCAATTCATTAAAGGATGTATCCCCAATTTTTGGTTCACCAAAGAGATCTAAAGAAACCCATTTAAGACATGCCTGCTGATAAGCTCACAAAGAGACTCACAGAGGGTAAACTAAGGTGTGACTCTGATGTGCTTCTCCATTACCTGTGCCACTGCTCCCTCACCACACCAACATGCTCCAAACTTCCCTTTCCTTCCATCCCACCACATTCCCTGTACTTCTTTGTAAACCCTTTTTTCTTAATTTGTTTGAATTAAATAATCCCTACTGCTGCTATAAAGAGAAAAGCAGGAAGGACTATGAACGTCTGCCTAGTTTAGAAAAGCTAATGTTGATTTAGACAACATCAGGTACAAAAGGCAGATCTGTTTGTTTACATCCTGCACACTGCTTGCTAGCCACCTTAACAGCATCCCACATTACTACCTGTAAGTCTCAAAATCTCTACAGGGTATCAGCCCTTTGTCTTAAGAGTTGCCATATGCTTTCTCTAATTGTGTTAGATTACAAATTTAAGATCCTATGCCAGAGTCTTTTAGAAGAGCAAGCACAAAAGAGAAGAGGTTCTCTTGATATCATATCCCTCAGACCCTACTATGTTGAAGAAGGAGGTCAATACATGACCCTCTTGCTCCAACACTTGTGTGGAGGCTAGGAGGGTGTTGGACAAAAATTACGGCAGAATATGCAAAATAGTCTGCCTCCTTTTTCTATTCTCCCACAGACATACACTTTTGGATGCTGTTGGAGAATGGATACTTGCATTGAGCCATTATGGCCACTCATGTTTATCTCACAGTTGGCAGCTGCCATCAACTTCTCTTCTCTTTGAGGAAAGCCGGATGCAATTCCTCAGCTGACGCAGTAAGCACCAAAGGGAACACTGTAACTCTCCCTGTCCTGAGCTGGGCCAGTGAAATGACTGAAGCATTGATCCTGACTTTGATAGTAAACTGTGACAGGTACACCACACTACCAGGTCTGTAAAAGCCTGAGGCTGAAAACAAATAATGACTTCAGCATTGCAGGAAAATCCAGCAAGTGATTGGGAACTCTGCGAGCATCTTCAGTTCCAATCAGCTCAGTGTGAGGCACTGTACCATTTGTCATGTTGAAGGAAACCCAATGCTCCTGAAAGTGGGCAGGCAATGCTTCCTCATTCCCTTAGCCTCGAGGCAACAGAGATCTTTGCTATTTAATTGAGGTAGGAAGCAGAGAGCTGGAGAGCATTTTAAGATGGGTGGTCTTGTTTGAGCAATTCTCATTAAGCTGTACAAATACTCAGTCTGGCCAACCACTGCTTTCACGGTTGTACCAGCTGGTCACAAAACCTGACATACAAAAGCAAACCAAAAGAAGTACTTTCCCGTCTGTGCAGGAATGTAAACTTACGGATAACCCACAAATGCATGAAATAACATCCTTCTAAGTCTCCTATCATATGTATCTACATGTGCTGACAAATACATTCTTCCACAAACAGCTGCACATTTACATGGACTTACCATAAAATCACCAATCCACATATTGACAGGTTTACTGTCACATTTTCACAAAACTCCACTTGCACATAGTATCACAAGCTCCAACTCACCCATTTACACAAGCAGTGATGTAGACATGCCCTCAGACACTAATTCTGTCACTTCTCTTTTTTCCTCAATCAAACAGGCAGAGGCACAGTTATAGGCATATATAATTCTCATATGTAGCCCTGAAGACCCTTCTGAGCTACAGCCACTTTGCAAATTTCAGCCACTCTGTGTATGTCCTGAAATGAACTAAAAGGCTATGCCAAACCCTGAGAAAGCAATGAGCATAGCTGTTAAAAAGATATTCAAATATATGTATTCTCTTATAATCACAGTCATTCCTAGTTAAATCAGAAAAGACAGAAAAGGCAGAAAAACCAATACTAAAAAGGAACCTTGTTAAAACAGTGATGACAACAGACTGGCTTGCAGGAGAGCTCTTGGGTTGGAAGAAATCTGTAAGAACATTGCTCAGGAATCAGTTTTAGACCACATCTCACTTAATACTCACATTAATCTGACTAGGCACAGGACAGGAATATGTTAAACAAATTTAGTGATGTTCAGGTAGTAGCTTCTTGACAGCAAGGGAGGACAACAATATCACAAGGATGGGCTGGATCATCTTCAGGAATGGAAAAAGAGAAATGGTATGCTTGTTTTTGACAAGGAAATTCCATAGCCACATCCCTCGTATATATCAGCAGCAACAACAGCTCTCCAGACAAGCCTGGTAGGCTCAATCCCCTCCGCAGCCACTGTCCTCTAGTCATTAAATGGTCCCTGGTCATCAGTGAGGATGCCTGCCACTGGAGTATCTTCAGGTTTTCCAACATGCTAAAATTGGCAGTTTCTGTGGCAACCTCAGCCAAAACCTCTAGTTTTGTCTTGCCTTCATAGCTGAAAACATACCTATGCTGAAAAAGAAATAAAAGCCAAACAAGTTTCCATTTGCACAGAAATGATATCAATGTACTACAGTGAAGCTCTATTACATTAAGAATGGAGAAGCCTGGGATAGTTCCCCAGTTATGCTGGATGGTCCCCAGATCCTGATAACTCCCAAGTCCATCACCATGTTTCCACGTTGTCCCTGCAGATCAGGATGCTGGAGTCCATGTTCTTTGACCAGGTGACAAGGTGTCAACCATAGCGCAAGAAAAGTGATGGAGGCCTGATGAGCGAATTAGAGAGCCTGGTAACATACAGGGACGGAAGGACCATGGGAGCTCAATGCTGCAGGCTGTTTGGTAGGTTTTGGGCTGGGGAACCCATGGAGATCCACAGCAACAGTCCTGCAGGAACCACACAGCCCAACCAGGTGTGTCATAGCACTGGGGAGACAATCCAGCATCAAGAGCACTGTGCAAGAAATAGTTATTTTCTTTGTCTACACACCACTGAATTCAAACCCACCAGGCCCCAGAGCAGACACCATGAGCTACTGTCACCATGTTATACCTGGGAAAACTGAGACAACGGTTCAATAAGTGATCAGCAAGAAAAAAAAGGCACCAGGACAGAAATAGAACCTTCACTTGCTCTGACCACCCACAGTAGTGCTTTAGTCAGAAATCTCTCTTCAACAGATGATTTGTCAAACAATAACCCCCAATAATTTCTCTGGTATCTGGCCTGTATTTATTTTTGCCCACACTGGACCTCCTCATTAGCATGTCCTTCATTGTTCCTGCACCTCATTCCTCTGGCCTGTGTCTGAAGATCTTCGTGTTGTACTTCTGTGTGCCATCTACAGGCAAAGGTACTTCTCCTGCTTCTCTAAGCAGTGCCCAACAGCACTCTGATCATCTTCCATGCAGTCCCACACTAAGCTGGTTCTTACCAGCATCAGGATTCAAAAATAGCAGAATAGGGAGAGGTATCACTACAACCAGAGAGACAGTCCTCATTTCATATTATAACAGAGAGTCAAAGAGACGCTAATATGAAGAAAAGGGTAGGCAAAAGACAAGAATCCATGGATCTTCCATTTGATTACATTTCAGAGACAAGGATTTTTTTTTCTAATTTATTAATTTTTTTTCCTCCCCCTCTTTCTCAAATATATAGAAGAACAAAAAGGATAATCTGGAGCTGGGAGCTCTTTGAAAACCAAAGGAACTGCAAAAGAAATTAGAATGAGTTAAATATTTATATAGTGCAACTCTAATAAAATTAATAGGCCTGCAAATGTGCTGGGGAGATCAGCAACCTACCTTCTTCCCCTTAACCCTCTTTTTCCATTATTACTGCAAAATTTTTAGCTAATTACCAACACAACTGAAGATTCAATTAAAAAGAAAAAGGACAATCAGCGAAAAAAAATCAAAACAAATGGAAATAGTAATATCTTGCAAGGAAAAGAAAAAAAAGAGTTGAAACATCTTTCCCAGCATGGGTGTCATAAGGTAAATATTTGAGAATAGCATCTATCTTTCCATAAAAAACCTCTCAGGTTCCTACTCTCCCTGGGAATTCCTGGAACAGAATCACTGAGGAATCTCTGATAAACCAAGGCATTTCTGCATTTATATTCAGTATCTGTAACCAAACTTCTCTTTGAACCATCCCTCCAAACAATCAGTGCTATCCTAAGCAGGAGTGACAGATCCGGACAACTCCATACTTCAAACTCTCATTCTTCAGCTGTCTGCCACCTACTAGAACCCTGAGTTAGGCACTAACCTTTCCATGGATGTACAGGGAGCTGAGTGAGAAAGAGCAAATCTGCTGCATTTGGACATCATTAGATTTCTCTCAGTGGAGAGAAAACCAGGTTCCCAAGTCCTGCCCAGTGAGAATCCTCCCCATTAAACTGCAGAGCCTCCTTTATGCTTATATGCTTGCTTGCTCTCACTCTGCTCCCAAACATCATGAATATTTAATTACTACAGGCAGAGAAGAGAGTCTTCAGTTACAGGCAGAAACTGCAAAATTATCTGCTGGCTACAGCAGGCTGAGAATGCTACATAACCAGTGGCTCCTACAGGCAGGACATGTGCTGCAGCCACCAGGATGCCAGACAAAAAGGGTGGCTCCCTTCATTTCCATGTGCAGTCTGGTACTGTACTCCTGAGAACAACTATTAGCCTAAGTGCCAAGATTATGGATCCCAACAGACACAAGCTAGACACTGGTGCTGAGCAACACTGTCAAGAGAAATAACCCTGCACAGGCACTTCAGGAAACAGAAAACAGGAGCCTAATGACGTCCAGCATCAGACAGTAGCAGGGGAAAATAAAAACAAAGCAACTTCGAAGATCTGTTGAGAATCTGAGCACCTGAGAGGCATTTAGACAGCACCAGGTCACATAATTTTCTTTTGAGGACATAGTTCAAAGTCTTATTTTCTGATGTTTATCACAAAGCTCACAAATCATTTTATATAACTTCACAGAAATTCCAGGATGCACCTCCACACCCAAGATTTTAAACATCCCTTAATAAAAAGCAAGAAGATGTACAATTTATGTCAGTGCCCAAGTTCTCCACAGTACAAGTGTGTGTACACAGTACACACACTACACCTTCCAGTGTCTCACTTGCTCTCACCCTGGGGTTGAGAGAGGAATAACAAAAGTTTTTCCTTGATACAGCATTACAGAGAATTCCCAGAACAGTCCTTTGTGTAAGTCTGACCTGCAAGAGAGATTCTCTCCCTTTATCCCCAGCTGAGATTAAATGAAGTGATTTGCTCAAATTCATACAGACAGTTACAGGTGAAACCAGACACACAGCTAATAGCTTTCAACCCCTATTCTGGCCATCAGAGACATGTCTTCTCACATCTGCCTGCCTGCCTGTTTCTGACCTAAAATACCTATGTGCATCTTGAGTGCAAAAATTATCTGGATCACTCACTTGCCATGGCTGTTGATGTACCACAAGTAACACAACCTCTATGGTTTTAATTCAAGAAGGTACAAAACTAACTTGCAGAGAGGAGAAAAAAGAAAGCCTTGTAAATTTTTATTTACAATACCAACTACCTCAGATCTTCCCCTTACATCCCCAGAGCTTCCCACTATTTCCACCGCTCTAGCAAATAAAGCACCACATCAGATGTCAAAAGGCCACCTGTATCGCACCACAGGCCTCCTATACAGGAGGGCAGAGAAGAATTTTTCCATTGCCATCATCCTCAAAAAAAAAAAAAAAAAAAAAAAAAAGAAAGAGTCAAGGTGCATGAAGGATATAAAAGACAAGAGAAGGACTTCGAGGATACATAATAAAAATATTGGGGGAGTAGGATTCAGATACAAGGACAAAGTTCAGTATTTCCAGTCCATGTATCAGGAAAAAAAGATAGTTTTTTTTATCAGCTCCACAGTAAGCTAGCTACACTCCAATTTCTCACAAAGTATAACTAGCACTGGTTACTAAAGCCTTGCACTGTCCATCAGACCTAAAAGGTCCAGAATACCATGTACTATCTGGAGAAATATCAAACAGCACAGTCAATGACAAAAAGAGAGGTTAAAAAAAAAAAAAAAAAAAAGGAAGCGATACAAGAGAAAATTAAATACAGAAAACCACTCAAGCATAATTTGAAGTGGAGGCCAAAGGCAGAAAAACTGAAATATCTGGAAATGGGGTGAATTCCGGTATCTCACACCCTTTACAACAGGACAGCTGGGGGAGATTGCTTTCTGCCATGCTCATAAAGGCTCCCAGTCTATCTTTTTGTTGATCTCTCTCCTTTTTGCTTTAACTGCTTCTTTTCACCAAAGATCTTGTTTTCCTTCTTGTCATCCTGGGCTTTTTTCCCCTTTCTCCCTCAGAGCAGCTGTCACATTTACTAAGGTCTCATGAACCGCTGTGCTGCGGGTGCATGTGATTAATTATACTGTTAGCCTTCATTAAGTCAGGGGATTGGCACTCTGGCAGAGAGGCAGCAGGACCAGAAGGAGAAGCTATTGAGAGCCAGCAGGATCTGCGTCCTGCGGTTTGTGTGTATGTTGGGCATGTGAGGCTTTTGTCCTCAAAAATAGCAATATCTGAGTGGGTTTTGTATTCTTTGACAAACAGCAGAGCTAGAGCCTCACTACATGCAAGGCTCAGTTTAAAAAAAAAAAAAAAAAAAAACAAAAAAAAACCCACCAAACAACAACAACAACAACAAAAAAACACCCACCCCAAAACACAAACACAAGGTCCTGGAACATTTTACTACACCAAGCAGCTTGCTGCTGTAAGCCTGCTTGGTTTTGTGCAGTGGAGACTTGAATAAGATCTCTGTACTGATCATAGCTTTGGTCCTCATGCTGCTTTAGAGTGTTAAACTATTCCCAGAAGGTGCAGACTGCTTTCCTTCAGGATCACCAAAACAGTTAAAATGTTTCTGTTCCATGCTTCCCAGAAATAATGCTTGGTCATTCAATAGCCTGGGGAAGGAGACATTATGGGATGCATAAGAGACTGTTTTGTTTATTGCATGGAACTAGCCTCTCTCACAAAAGGGCATGGGACATGTTCTGATGCTCAAAGATCAAAGAGAAAACTCCGTTTCTATTCAACTTGCACATATTCATCTCAGCTGTTTCTACCTGGCTTGATCTTAACCCATAACTGAGACACAGATTTAAACACTTTACAGGATATGATAACTGCAGCCTAAAATCTCCAGAATTCTGCTAATAACTCTTTGCTGCGCGCAACTGAAAAGCATAGTTCCTAAAAGTTATGACATGTTCCCCGTTTTCTTTGGAAGGATTCACTATAAATGTTGGAATTTCTCCTGAAAAGCTCTCCGGCTCAAAACACAGATATTCAGTTTTTGACATGATTATATTGTGTTTTACTTGTCGTTGATGACACTCTCTGCTAGAGAACCTAAATTTGGGAAATAGGCTAGTTTGGCCACTCTAGTTATATCATATGGTTTAATAAACAGAAAAGCAAAAATAAACCAATTTTCTCCAAAGCTGTTATTCTTGTTTTAGTCACCACTGAAAAAAATCAAATCCCAAATGATCCACACTTACACAGCTCATTCTTTGCAATTTTAAATCTCCAAAATTTGGTTTACTGCAAATGTAAATTTTGTTATATTGCAGAAATAACTAGGAGTGCCACAGTTCCCATTGCCAGTGCTGTACCAAATCCAGGTGACTAAAGGTAATACCCAAATCGTGTCTTAATTTACTTCAGACTAGCCTCAAGGACCCCAGAATAAGCAGAATCCATTGACCCCATTTGGGCAAGAGGATACCAGATAGCTCTCTGGGGAAGGGACAAAAGTGACTCAACATGAGGAGCTTCGACAGATTGTTTGAGAGACAGAGAGATCAGATAAAAGTCCAGTAGAGCAGATGCTGTAAGAGGATTAGAGCAAGCGGATTGGAAGCCTTGAGAATACAAAGATCATCAGACTCACGATTCCTGCTTAAACATAATCAGGAACAAGTATCCCAACTTCCCCTCACCACAAACAATACTCCACGTCCTTATTTGCTCTCCCCTTCCTCTTCTCTTTCTCAATATCTCTTACTATCATTTTATGTTCCCAAGAGGTGTTTAATGTCACATGATGGACAAGCATGAAATCAAAGAGAAGTTTGTATAAATGTGGCAGTATGCTATTAGGCTAGAAGCAGCAGGACTATGGAACCGGCCAAGGACATACCAGAAACCTCAGGTCCTGATAAAAGTTGATCTCAGGTGGCAAGAAGGAATGCCAGATGCCAGGGAGAATGCAGG
Source organism: Empidonax traillii (assembly GCF_003031625.1). NCBI lineage: Eukaryota > Metazoa > Chordata > Aves > Passeriformes > Tyrannidae > Empidonax > Empidonax traillii. The sequence goes on along the minus strand of NW_020955325.1, from coordinate 1,193,916 downwards.
TCCCAAATGGCTGAGGCTAAGAACATAAATGATTTTCCAATCATACTACTGTTCAAAAACCTGCTGTTCACATGGCAGCTTCACCTGTTTGTTATGCTACTTTCACCTTTCTTTTAAGTAATTCAAAGATGGCTGAAGAGCCCTCCAGCACCTACTGAAGAACCTTCATCAAGTTACACAGTACTACTTTTTATTCCCTTAGCTCAAATCTGTCCAGTCTGGGCTGTACTGAAAGCATTTAGCCACAGGATTTTTCCAATTATCTTTTAAGTGGGTTTACAGCTGTAAATGTTGGTAAAAGATCACTACGCACTGAGCGTCAGCACTAGGAAGCTACGAAATGCATCCACAAAGTATGCATGCTTGACATTTGCTTAACTTGTCAATATAAGCCCACAGGCATCCAAAATCACAGCAAGAAATATCATGCTATTCATAGGACCAGCCACCTTATGGAAAGCACAGAGTTTAAGTGAACAGCTGTGTATACGCTATAGGCTGAAATAAAAAATCTTTTCCAAACTATTATGAATCAACTAATAAAAAAGTTTATATGTAATTCATGTGCTGTAAAAACATCTGAATTAATCAAATAATTTGAAGCACTACATAAATCTACCTAATTCCACACAGAGTAAATCATGTCATCATCAGTTTTAGAGTATCTACAAAACAAAACCAAACAAAACAAACAAAAAACCAAACAAACAAAAACAAAACAAACAAATAAATAAAAAAAATAATTAAAAAAACCACAGTCCAGAAGTGCTGGTTGTTGAAAAGAATCATGAAGTCAATCTACACTGGCTCCGTGAACATAAATATGCGCATGCACATGGATGGCAAATCACCTCTAGCTAATGTCACAGGTAGAAAACTTCCTACGTAGTAAGCCATACGTTCTGGAATGGAAAACTTCCATCTTCACTTGCATTTTGACACACCATTCTTAGCTCTGCATACTGCCACTAAACTTCTTATGACTCCTCCTTATGCTTTCCAAACTGATCTGCAGTTCAGGTCACATACGGTCTATCCACCTTTTCTCCTAAAGTCTGTTTTTTTGTGCTTGTGAGCGTAAGCAAATACAAGTAGATCATCGTTTCCATATTCAGTAGAATTCATAAATCACCACAAACCCTTTCTTGTGGACAGTGAACTTCAGTGCCAAATGCAAAAAGTGGCTTTGTCCAGAATCAGCAGAAACAGCCACCTAAGCCCTGGAATTCCTGTAGAATGCATCCCCAGATTTACTCTCCCCAAATTGACCCTGAGAACATAATTATTAGTCCCAGTAAATGAAATCCAAGTATTGGGCTGTGAGAAGGAGGAGGGAAGAAAGGAAAGGGAAATTCTGCCTGACATAAATGATTCTATCCAGAACTTCAATTATCTTGATTGATACAAGTTTTCCAGCAAGGAGGAAAAGTGTCATGTACCTTCCCCAGCCTTGTTTAGACTCCAAATAGCAAAGTAAATCAGTAATGCAAGGAAAGCTGTAAATCTCAGTTTTGACTGTGCAGAGACATTCTGGGAGGTTAACTCTGGTATTCAATCCCTAAGCTTCACAGTTCCTTCTCCTCTTCTGTTCCTGCTCCAAGGTCAAAACCTCAGTTATTTTACCACACACACATATACTCTTTTCACCCTTACTTTGTAAGAGCAATGCTTGTGGTACGGAGTCACAGGTTGCAATACCCAAGGACTCTAAACAAGTAGCATAAGGAAAAGCACAGGATAGCCACTGTTGCTCTGCGACGCCTCTGCCTTAAGGAGACAACTGCTTAAGGACTTTCCCATCTGTCCACTTCCAGGTTTCTCCACAGACTGCATCTAGACAGGCCAGAGGAACTATGGCTGATATTAGAGAAACGGGTGATTATACACTCACTTGAGTCTGGAGGCAAAACACACATCAGGTGGTCTCTGCAATCAGCCTGTTTGGCCCAGGCCCATCGCTTATAGAAAGGAATTCAACTGTGTTCCACAACGATTCAAAACATACCTATGTCACCTCAGCTCTGCATATCACCTCTGCTTACTCACCTCTTCACTACAGCTGCTGCTGTTTGGCCTTTGATCATAGAATAAAGAATAACCAGGTGCCATGGTTTTCCTCAATCAGCCCCAGTGGCCTGTTGGGTTCTCTTTTCAGTCCCAGCAGTGGGGTTGTGTGGCTGCATGCCTGCAAATTCTGGCAAGCTTTCCCCTCCAATCCCTCACGCCAGCCCACAGTGAATTTGCCATGACAGGCTTGACACGTGGCTGGAGGCAGGAGAAATCCTGTCCATTACAAATAAGCCCTCAGCCAGACACAGGCTTCTCTTCCAACACACCGAGACAGGAGGAGAGAAGACCCAATCCCTGCTACTGGTGTACATCTGCCCTCTAGCTAAGATGACCCAGTTTTCCTTGCTAACCATGATGCTGCCATGCACAGCAGAAACACCCGGACAGCACTCCAAGGGCTGGCCAAAACAGCAACATTACTGCCACAAATTTGAGACTTACAACAGGGAAGATTCCACTGCTCTAACTCTTATAGCAACTGAATGGAGAGGATTGAAGTAGCCACTGCAGCCATGTCCCAGACTGTCATTTTGACGAAAAAAGTACAGAACAAGGAAATAAGGGGATAGAAAGAGAAGAAAACATCAGCTAGATAGAGCAGCAAAAACTGAATGTAGTGGAAGTAAATTCAGCTCTCTTGTTGGGATATACAATAGTCACCCTTAACTAGTGAAGAAGTTATTCCTTCCAATGCAAAAATATAAATTAAAGGCATCTTTCCTTTAAGAATAAAAACTGTGTTAAAAGCAGAGACAAGCAGTGGCATTTTACAAGGCAGGTATGCCACGATGCTTTCAACATAAAACTACAATAGTCAGTGTAAGCAGAATTTCTGAAGATATGACTTGGTAGGGCAGTTGATGAGGGACCAATTAGAGAAAAGTAACTGAGATAGCACAGCAAAAGGCCATTTTGTTTTGAACTTAGAACTCTGCAAAGTGCTTTGCCAATGTACCCAAACCTGACCCAATCTCTGAGCCTTTGATAATTAAGCTCTCTCCTACATCACTCAGTCTCAAACTTAACCATCCCTGCTATTATGTAGTTCAGACACCTGAAATATCTGCCAACTGCTCAACAACAGAGCGATGTGTAAAACATCACAAGAGCAAGCTTGCATTTAATGAACTAATATTTGGCCTGTGAAGCCCAGCATCTCAGAAATGAAGTAGTGCATTAGTTTATCTACAGCTCTGCTGATAATTTGCTTTATGTTCTCCAGGAAGCTTTTCTTTTTCTGGATGGGAAGTAAAATAAAAAGATATTTAATAAATAAATAAATAAATAAATAGAAAATAGAGAAAAAGGAAAATAAGAAGGAAAAATAAAATAAAATAAAAAAGAACAATGCATTTGGCAGAGGGATATCATTCCTGAACTTCACTACCTTAGAAGAGAGAATGAGACAGCAATTGGCAAACAGGAAAACAGTAAGTCACTTTAATAACAAGAATGTTGTCTCCAGTGACCTGCTATGATGAAAGGGAAGTATTCCTGAGACTCATCTGAACTCATCTGCTTTTAACCACGGTGGCAGGAGCTGTGCTAACAGACTCCCATCTGCTGGCAGATCAGATACCACAGAATATACATTGAAAAAACCTGCAGTATTAGGAGAAAGTTATATATGTGGGTATGTATACACAGATCTCATCTAAGGCTTGAAAAAACCTGCAGTATTAGGAGAAAGTTATATATGTGGGTATGTATACACAGATCTCATCTAAGGCTGGCAAGCATGCTAGGGATCCCCCAGAAAATTCTCATCCATCCCTAGTACTATTACTTTGCAGTTGTCAGATACAGGGCTTATTTACAGCTCGAGGGGAGGACTTCAATGAACAGCTCTAAATAACTCAGTGAACCAAGAACAATTCTCCTAAGTAAGACCCCCAGAATCTATCCTGAAACCTAGGCAATAATAAAACCTGAACTTTCCCACAGAAATTTTTTTGTTGTTCCATTACTCTCAGAGGATTGAAATGGTTGCAACTTTATCAGCCTGTTGCTGAACTGTCTTTCCATAAGTAGTTCTTATCTACAGAGTCTCTCCACCATCAGTAGTTAAGTCTCTTAGTACCCTGCAGCCTTCATTCACATCAGTCAGGTTAATAAACCCCTTCAGAGTACAGCCCCAAGTCTTTTTTGATAGCTTCCTCTGAAGCATGATGTACATATAAGCTCTAAAGATTTTTCACAGGAGACCATGATGGGAGATAGGCTTGCAGAGAATGAAGGATTCTTTATTGCCCTGTTGAAGACAGAAATCTTTAGCTGCAATTTACTGAACAGTAAGACATGCAAGAAATAAAATTCGTCCAAATGCAACAAACAGCAAATGACCCAATCTGGGCACCTATCAAGGGAAAAAAAGACTTCAGCTCAAGAGCTGTCATGGCAGGACAGGAGTTATTACTGCCAATGAAGAGCAACTAGACCCTAAAAAAAAAAATACATCCCATGCAGAGGTACCAGGAGAGAGAGAAAGATACGAGAAGCACATAGGGACAAGTATTCCTTTGGCATGAGCACAGACAGACCTGTAACAGACTACAATTTACATGGCAATTGTGTATGAGAAAATGATCTTACAAACTCCAACCTTTGACAAAATCCCTACTAGATCCCACAATCTCTTATCATTCTGCGTGGTAGTTTGTACTGAACTGAACCAGCAGAATTCAGTCTACAGGGCACAGAAGGGTAAAGTAGGAAATCTCTTCCTGCAGATCTGCTGAGAGACCCGGCTAAGCCAGTTCCTCTCCTTGTGCCTGGGTTTCACTGCACACAGAGCAGGTTCACAACACATTTTTATGAAGCATTTTCCATCATAGGGATGTAAGTCTCTTATTCCTTCAGAGTGTTAAGAAGTATGACACTTGCCTGTTTTCATATCAAATGAGGCCCTATTCAGGCCTTTTATTACCTAGTTTGTGAGCGGCAAAAGCAAAATAAACGTAGCAAACACTTGCCTTGCCCCCTCTACACAGGAGAACAAAATAAAAAGCTCGCATGAAAATTTCCTCTTGATCAAAACAACCCTGCATCTTTCCTGGGATTTTGTCACTGTTGGATCACGTGGCAACAGCCAGAGAAAGCAGGAGCTGAGCTCTTTCACAAGCCATGGCTCGGCATGATTGTGCTTCAGGGGAAGCACTGGAGGGCCCAGGCAGCTCTGAACAAACCTGGTCTTATCCGGGAGGGGGCACTGGTAACACACATCACCCAAATCTGCAGGCTACCAGGCATCAAAATGACAGAAAACTAATATTAAATTAAAATAACGTGTATTTTCTTGGTGTTCTAGCAATTTGATGATGTAAAATTAAATGCTGCCTTCTCCTAAACTAATACAGGTAAGCCCACTGCACTTCTGTAGAATGACGCATATTCCTTTAGCAAGGGATATGTAAAAGCTACCAGGTACCAGCATTTGGTCAGCAGTGAGCAGACAGAGCAGTTTGCTAAACATAGATATTACAGATCCTGCCCACAGAGGTGCTTCAAGAAACTCTGTACAGGTTCCTTACCAGCATGCAGCAATGCAAAGCTTTTCTGTACCACCTTCTGTAGCCAAACCAAACCTGTAGCCAAACCTGTAGCCAAACCTGCACAGGACATCACTCTGAGTACTGAGACTTCTAAAACTGAAATATCAGAAAAAGAAACTTGGACACAGCAAGTACATTCACTGAGGGACCATGATGAGATTTGACCTTGTGGAGCAATCTATCTCTGTGTGTTTTCACTGAATACACTCAGCCTCTGGCTCTTTCTCTGGACTCCTCCCTTGATCCTCATCCCTTACAGCTATGGGCTGTGACAAGCAAAATAAGGTGCAAGGCCAAGTGAACACCTACAAGGCAGACTTCCAAGAGATAAAATACCAAACATGCATGTTTGCAAAAACTGTATGTCCTAGAATTTGGGATTACAGAATTCCACCTGTAAATTGTGGTTAATCTTAGACACCTTTCTAGGTTAAAGTCTGTGGAGTTTATTCTCCCATGTATCTCTTTTCTTTCTTTTCTTGAAGCCCAAAGTCACTTGGGCCAGAATCAGTTTGTTGACCCCAACTGCAGACTGGAACATTTGGGTTTGGCCTGCATACAAAACAGCTCTCATCCCAGTGCTAGACATGTAGGGGTTTTTTGTCAGATCTTACATCAGGCTAGTGGTGACTTAGAAGTGCTCATCATCCATGCAGCAACTCAAGTTTAAGCTACATAAGTCCAGTGTTACTTCTTCCAAGACATTGTGACATCTCATTCTAAGTACCTGACAAGGTCCTAAAAGCACGGTTGCTGTAGAAGATAACATTCAGGAGACTCATCAGTTTTCACTGCTCTCAGCAGCTCTCAAACTTGTCCACTGAGGACCTATTTCATCCTGAGCCTATGACTCAGCCCAAGGAGCCCCACTTGCCAAATCCCACAATAACCAGCTCTAAGTTTCTCTCTTTCTTGAGAATAAGTACAGTGCCTCACATAGCCTGAGCTACCAACACTTAAGAAATGCGTTGGTTGTGTAGCAACAAACATGCTGCCATTCAGGAGCTCAAATCTGCGTACCCTGGCCAGTCATCACGCCTGTCAGAGGTAGGGCTGGCTTCTCCCCGCTCTGTCAGCACACGGTTCAAGAGAGAAGGGAAAGAAGATGATGCATTACCTGCCCGCAGCCTCAGGCTTGCAACACAGGGTGGGCAGTTTTGGTTTCGTCCAGTAGAGGGCAATACTAACATAAGAAAGAAAAAGTAAATCGCAGCGTTTCTTGCAATAAAATAAAAAAGTAAAGGAATTAAGGACCCTGATCTTACAGCTGTGAGCACAGAACAAAGCACTTGGATAGGCCATTCCATCATAGTGTTCATTTCATCAAAAATTCTTCCTCATTTGGCCCTGTTTAGTGGAACACTGCCCTACACTAAATTTTACGATTTTTTTTCAAGTAGCATTTTTACTGTTCTGATTAAAACAGAGAAGAGATGGTCTCTTTTGGTCATAGCAGAAATACAAACAAGCCTTTTTGGTTGTTCATTAATAAAGAAACCCTTCTCTCCCTCCTGAATTTAGTCTCCATATGTGATAAGACCCAAAAGATCAATGCTTCATCATTCTCCCCAAACTAGACTGTTTGATACTGACCATTTCCTATAGACAAAGAGATAAAATGTACCAGCATTCAATCGCAAATGTAATGGAGTTGCCTCATGCTTGTTAGGACCTGAAATTAACTTTCCATGAGCAAAACTGCCACACACATACACATCACACATTTCTAAAGCCTGTGACAATACTGTCACAAATTGTGCTCTGATAGCATCCTTCCACACCGAGTTTCAGAAATTAAATCCATGTACTTCTAAAAAATACTTTTTTCCCTATTTTATAAATAAAAATCTCTGCTTCTATAACTGTTCAATCCCATGACTTCAAAATAATTTAGAAACATGAGTGAAGTCTCACAATCAATTTTTGCTTTTCTTATGCTCCAGCAAATGCCCTTCTTTAGAGACTGAGAAGCTGAGGTGCATGACATGACAGTGAGTCTCCCCAAGGTCAGACATATATCTGAAATGGAACAAAGATGAGAACGTTTTCTCTAGCTCCAGTCTTGTATTTTAACCATTTACCCATAGTGGTAATCATGTTTACTGGTACAAGGTACTTAAGTTTCTTCTCTGAAGTTATCCATTGTCCTCATATGGTGGAGTTGAGAGATGAAGAGAAACTGTTTTCCTACTCACTGTGTTTTGCTATTATGTTTATTTGCTTATAAACAAGATATTTTCTACTCTGTTGTTCATTTTATTTACTTTTTCTTCCTCCTCAGCAAAAACACCCAGAACTGTCTTTGGAGACTTTTTTAAAAATCAAATAATCTTCTCCATAAGTACTTGTCAAGCCAAGTCCCACCATGACTTAAAAAATAGCGTACTACATATTACAAAAATAGCATATTTATTAAAAAAAAAAAAAAATATTTCACACAGCTCAGTGCTAGCCAGTGCTGAAATCAGTGCAGAAAGGGCTGTTAAAACCAGAAAGAAACACAACTTTTGCACCTCAGAAAGCGTACAGGTAAATTTGCAGATCTTGGCCCAAATTTCTATACAGATACTTAAGTGCCTAGCTTCCTTGGACCTATCTGGGAGTTCCACCACGTGGTAAAAGTCAGATGACACACCTCTTTGTGGATATGAGGCTTACTTCTTCCTCCCTCTCCCTTGCAGATAGGCAGGGCCAATTCTACAGCACCTTTAGAAGTGTGAACTCTCTCAGTCTATCCGCTCTATGTAATGGTGACTCTTTAAAATTACAGCTATGTTTATGGTCACAATTTTCTTCTAAGTCAGAAAGAGAAATTAATTTAGGCACAGGTTAGGTATAGTCATGACTGCATAGAACACACAGTCATGACAAAGCCTCTTGTACACAGACACAGAGCCACTGCACTTCCCAGTCATATAACAGTGACAGCCTATTTACCGTTCCTCCCTGCATCAAGACTGAAAAAGAGCAATTTCACTACCTGTTGCCATGGATGATTTTTAAGTTACTGTCACAAAGCACAAAACCAAAGGATCCTAAAAGCCTAGGAACAAGGAGGCCTGGATTGTGTCCCATGACTCATAGCTACCCCAAAATGCTTGCCTTGGCTTGTCACCTTGACTTCTGTGTCTCACTTTCAAAATGAGGATAACGACAAAACCACTTCCTTAGCAGTGACAGTCAGACTTTGAAATACTCCAGTTTATTACTGGTGACATCACATAATGGAAATATGGTATAACATTAAAGAAAGACTGGACATGGCACTTCGTGCCATGGTCTTAGTTGACATGGTGATATTCAGTCATTGGTTGGACTCAATAATTTCAGAGGTCTTGTCCAATCTAACCGATTCTGTGATTATGCTATCAGAGAACAACAAGGACAGGATGCATAGCTGTTAGAGTCAGAACTGACCACTAAGCCAGTTAGGCCACTTCCTTTTAAGCTTTGAGAGAAGATTTTAGGGCATAGCCACTTAAAGTAATGGGAAATTTTCTGACCACTAACACCCCTGAATCTTGGTACCCTATCCCTGTGGTGAACACTTTGCCTCTAGAAGGAATTTAGTGATGGTATTGCTTGCTTGAGGGTGACAGGTTTGTTTATAACAAAAAAGGCTGCTAATTTCAATGAGGTATTTTCCTCAACCTGTAGCATCAGCATTTTCCCTGACAGTAAATTAAAGTTCCCTATGTAAGGCTATAAGGATGGGGTAACTGTGTTGTCCTGTGTAAGAGGCTGTAAGATAGCACCAGTCTGTGCACTGCAGAGGAAGGGAGGGGAGCTGGACTGGAGAAAGAGGTCTCCCTGACCCTCTCCACGCTGACATGCTTGGTCACTGTCACCACATGAGATGATGCCCAATTGGGATTATTCTCCTTGTCATCCTGCTGCACCATAATGCTGTTAATAACAAAAAAAATAGCTGTAAGTTGGAAAAGAGGCTCAGTCTGAGACCTTGAGAACGTCACACAGTGTATATGGGGCAGCTTCTATATCACTCACAAAAGCAAGCAATCCTAAAGCTAAGTAAGGTGATTGCAGATATCAAGCAGTCAGGAAGTTTTCTTAACGCAGTTCTGCAAATGCACCTTGATTCAAATACGAAGTCCATCAACCAACCCCAAGCAGGGCATAGGCACCCTTCCTTCTTATAGCATGGGTCTTAGAAATGAAGCAGTCACCCACCACCTCAGAGCTGCAACCCCACAGTCCAGACACTCTGACCCTGCTCTACAGCCTTGGACCTTTCCCCTCCCTGCTCACCCACCCTGGCCCAGCTCAGCCAGCCCACTTCAGGACACAGCCATTACTCCCTCCAGAAACCTGACTGACGTGCAGCACCCCACACCCCCTTCCCTACCCTCTTGACCTGGGCCATCACACCTTAGCCAAGACAGCCCAACCCAGCCTCCCATCCAGCCCATCCCACCAGCAAAAGAAACTTCACTCCAGACATCTGCTGCAGCAGGGAAATTTGAGGGCTCTATTACAACAGGGAATTTCTATGAACAACTCACACATACAGTATGATCTTCTTTTCATTTGGGTTTTGCCCCCTCTCTGTATGAGACATTTCATTACAAACTCATGATCATTTCCTAAACAAATATTACCATGTTTTTTAGCCAAACAAGTTTCTAGTTCTCTTGTCTCCCTAAACATACTGAGGCCTTTATCTACATAATACACCCATATTTAATAACTACTTTGAAAATTGCTCCAAACTTCATTGCTTTGAGACAGATCATGCAGTTTGTGCAAAACCTAACGCAAAGATTGCCTTAATCAGACTCACATTCCAGAAGCCCAGATTCACAAGTTGCCAGGGCCTTACCAGGACAACCTAATGCTAACTATAAAAATCAGCTAGAAAACTATGTTCTGAGTTTGAAGTGTAGAATACATCTAAAATCATGGAGGTATCTCGTTCTGCAAGCTTCTCTAAATCTGCATTAAAGAAGCAACTACATTTACACACACATACACAGATATAAATAATGTAAGTGCTGGATATGCTGCCTTAACTTAGGATGCTAAGGCAGAACAGTATCTTTAAATACAACATGAAATAGATCAACAGCTGAATGAACCTGGAACAAAGGACAGGTGTCCACAGTTAATAAAATACAGACCTTAAACAAATATTGTGAAAGGCCCTTTGTGTAACTTTTGTATTTTAGCATTTACTCTAAATTGTCTATAAGGCCAAGAGGGACAAATGGTAGGGTATATTTAAGAAGCATGATTTATCTCCCTTTTAATTTTTAATTTCCTAGTAAAAGTGACACTGTTATTGCTAGAAATTCACTTGCTCAGGGGCATTTTTATAGTCTCCAGCTTTGCATGAATTCTCCCTAGAGATCTCAAGTTCCCCCGACTCTCATCTAGTAAACATCTGACTAAACTGCCTATTAGACAATAATGCCCTCCAGCAAGAGGGGAAAACGTGGCACTTTTCCTCTGCTGTCTTCTCCCTCCACCCTCCCCAGTCCCCAAACAGTACAGACAAAACTGTAACAGCCGCCTGTTCTGGGGGAAAAGGCAACAGAAGTGAAGCCTGCTTAAATGGGAATTTCACAACTGTTTCCTCATGTTTTAGGCTACTTGTCTTTCCTTCCTGTCTGGCTAGTAAGAACAAGCCAGACCACTGCGGGGTTAACCATTTAGCTCCCATAGCCCAACACACATTCTACAAACTGGCAAATTCAAAGCCCTCTAAAGGGGACTGGAGATGACACAGCAAGAGACAAATACCAAACATGCCCTGAAAACACAGAAACCAACCCTGCATTCCCAGTATTAAATGTTCTCTGGCAAACCCAGCCTCGCATACAAAAAGGATTCCTGCTGGCCTCTCATCTGCCAGGGCTTATGTATCAGCGCAGGAACCCAGCAGGAGAGAGTCAATAGGTCTCTCCCCATCTTTTACCCTCCTGCAAAAATAACACTTCTCCAAAGGACTGAGTATTTTCAAGAGGAGGGAAAACCCTTGCAGAAGTGAGGACAACAGCAATAACTTTTCCACAGCTCTGTAGCTGTGCGTGGGGATTTACCTGCCAGCAATTCAAGCATTTGCATCCCAAACCGCACTTACCATCACCATTCCTGAGCAACCTGGTATTGGGTGCATTCCCTCTCTGCAGAGATGCACTTTCCTTCCCCTTCCTGAGAGAACTGCTCCCACCGAGAAGCTTCAAACAGAACGCTTTGGAATTCAGAATTTTTTTTTCTCTGCCCTACCTTGCTGGAGACAATCCAGGATTTACAGTTCTGGGGATGAATTCTTCTGTCTAAAGTAACAGCAGTAAGGGTAAAGGAGCAAGACCCGCAAAAAATAAGCTCAGAATCTAGCCACTAGCTCCCTGTGCCCTGGATCAGCCAGGGACTTGAATGCTGCACAGAGAGTTGCTTTGCTCAAGGGAAAGAAAAGAGTGTGCTTCATGCAGCAGGAGAATCTCTGGCTGGTAGTCTCCAAAACAAACAGCACTGAGGATGAAAGAACTGTGCCCTTTACACTGCTCTTGCAATACATATTTGCCATAATCTTCCCAACACACACTTCTACTAAGCTCCACAAAAAGAAGAGCACTTAAGACATTTCAAATTTAACAAAGCAGTATGCATATACATTATGGTGCAGCAATGTGGAACAGAACTGGCAGTGAAACAGACTTACTGAATCGGTTATTTTATATCTGATTTCAATTATTCTGCTATGCAAGGAGGTGAAGGTCACAGAACAATTTAGTGGCAGGGCTGCAGATCACTCCCAGGTGACTGACAACAGCTCCCCTCCCCTCCAGCCCTGGCCTATCTTTTAACTACCAAGGAGCACAAGAGCCTCTTATCAGCAAGTGACAGATGCAAGTGGGTCTCTGGGATGGAAAAAAAAAAAAAAAAAAGAGAGAGAAAGAGAGGGTCCCCCAGGTTCTGAGGAGGATGAAAGGTTGCTGCGGATATCACTTTTCACTATCTACTATCCTTATTTTTCATTAGATTACACAGACCAAACATACTTGGATATTAAGCAAAAAGGCACCAAGGGACCCAAAAAAGACAAATTAATTCCTGATTTATAAACAGAAAATGCAATAACCATAATGGGAAATCAGCATATTGCTCGTATACTAAATGATCATTTCATAGACAAAACTGGGAATAAATCCAGGAATAAAGAATAAAAGCAGAAGGGATGTGGTTGTAGTACTGGAGGTCTAATCCACAAAGGAATAGTATGGAGAGCACTATTAATTCATTTGCCTGGAGGAATAACACTATCACCTGAAAACAGAGTATTTAGACTCCACGTATAGCAGGTCTAACCCAGGCCAAAGGTTTTCACAATCTTAACATCCACAAGAATTTTCTATGTATGTACATATACTTAAGTATGAGTACATGTGTGCATAACGTTTTTAACCTCTCACAGCATCTTCTGTTTCTCTAGTCCTCCATTCTCTCACACCTCCACTGGTGAACCAGACTCCTGTTTGCAGCCTTCTGTTATTCCATGCTGAATTTCCTGCACAGATCTACTACAGGGACCGTGCTCAGACCTGAGTGCTGAGCTATGGTGAACTTATCTCATCTGTGGTCTAGCTTAGAACTGAGTGCCAGGTGAGATGCACAGGGATCTGGGAAAAGCAGTTAGCTCTTACAGGACTGAATTCTGGAAGTTTTCACTGAAATGAGAAAAAGCTCAGGGCTAAGGAAACAGGAACTGAAGCAGTCTGACTTCAGTCAGCCAGGCTGTCACACAGTAAGGATATTGAACACTACCAGTCCCAATATAGAGCCCCAGGGGACACCACTTGTTACTGATCTGCATTTGGACATTGAGATCTTGACTGCAACCTTTTGGATGCAGCCATGCAGCCAGTTCCTTATCCATTGAAGAGTCCATCCATCAAATCCATATTTACTGTTTCAATCACTAAAAAACTTTTATAGATAAAACAGGGAAAAATGGCAATTAGAAATGGTACAAAACTCTGATTAATATCTCATATTTGAAAATAATTTAGAACTGGCATAGCCTAGTAGGCAAGATTCATTTGGGCCACATCTACAATGATCTCATTTCCTCCTCTTTCTTAGAAAGACATTAAAACTACAGTGTTACAAAGCGTCAAGGGAAATCCACTGGGGTATTGACTCTACCTCTTCTCTCTTCTCTCTAGGTCCTCTCAATAGCCCTTAATCCCCCCATCCAGGATCCACAACCTGTCCTCAGACTACAGCTCCAGCAGTGCTGAATGCAATTACTGTAATTGATGTGCTGCTTTTGTTAAAACCACAGTATCAATAAACGGGAGTAAAACAAGCTCCTATGGAAGATGCAGGAAATTTATTAGAATGAATGCATGCAGTGGCTGGCATAATAACTGTTGATGGCCCATTCATAAATCACAGCTGGATTCTTTGGGAGACTTGTAACTCCCAGGCGGCTTCCCTCATAAAATTACAACAGTATGAGCAAACAAATGACAGACTGCTGTTAAAACCACAGAAAAACCTTAGCTATGCTAGTCGCAGCCTGAAAAGCTAACAAAAATCCATAAGCCTAAGCTACTAGGCTCAGAATCAGCTAAAAAACCATCACAAAATGTCAGAAAACAAGCTTTCTCACCTTCTTTTCCACACGAATGGAAAGTCACACCTCAGACTCACTTTGACCTCTCAAGGCCTGAAGTTTTAAGAGAGTCCAGCGATACAGAAAGCAATCCAGTACCTATCAAATGTCATCCAGCACTTCAGAAGCACACAGTCCCTGCAAAAATACCACCCACCCAGCCAGCACATTGAGACTGCTGCACCCAGCACAGCAACCCAGGGCCACTAAGGGAGTTATCATAGTACATGGCAGCCCTTCTAGTCCTGGTGTCAATGGGACTGCATGCAGGCTGTGGCAAATGACCCAAAAGCTCAGCCAACCAGGTGAATGCCATCCTGCTTTCAAGGTGGCAGACCCATCCAGAAGCAGATCTCCACCATCTTCTCCTATGCTAACCCTGTGGCATGGTCAGCACAGTCTTTGCAGTAGCTCACAAGCAGAAATGCTGCACTGTTTCGCCTGCCACATGTTCTCTCCAGGGCAGTCACAATGGTCTTGTTACCAAGGTCTGTCCCCAGCACATTCTAAAATAGAAACATTAGGCTGGTGATGCCCTGGCCTATTCCCTCTGGCTTTCACAAACCACTGGGATGTGCAAGGTCCCTGCCTACAAGATGCTGGTAACCAACTATCCCATTTCAATCACACAGATGAACTGTCAAACTGGGACATCAATTTGGGCTCCTGTCTGAAGCCCTGGAGTCCTTACCTCTTCTGCATCCCCTTTCTCCCATATCCATATATGTGGCATCTAATCCATGTCTGTGGTGATGAGAGGGAAAGAAGAGAGGGCCTCACAGATAACAACTGTTCCATGTAAATTTATAATGGCAATAAGCGTGTTTTATTTTTACGATGATTTATTATTGTGCTTATAAATGTATAGACTGGCCTGAGGCATCATTCCATTGTATTAAAGGTTGCTGCTGCTTCCAGCTAGGCATGATAAATAGCACCTTCTATGCAAGAGACTCTGGAGACCTCTTGTTATGCAGTTTTTTTAGGACACTACACTGCTTTAGGACCATGTCCATGCACTGCAGCCTCACAAGCTGTAACTGCTACATCCCACTTCAAAGCCTTCTCCTATCCCTAGGGTACTGCCAGAAATCTCTGTAGGGTCCTGCTACAGGTTGAAGCTATGATGGCCAAATGTCCTTTCAATCTGTATTCACAAGCCAGTCTCTTTCTTGGGGGGTCCATCTCACAAATTACCAGTCTGGCTGGTTGGCTCCATGAGGGCCATGCAAGTATTTCCAACTGTGCAGCACTGTTCACTATACCACAAAATACTGGCTTACCTAGCAAGACGAACTCACTCAGGGCTGCTTGTTTCTCCAGCACCTGTTACAATAACACTACTATTTTGGCACTTTAACTGCATCTTTAATTAAAGAACTTCGTGATGCTTTTTAACAGCATCATCCTCACTTTCCTTTCTTTATGGGAGGAAATAATTCACAAAAATCAAAAAATATGTAAGTCACAAAATAGGAATGAGAAAAAGTTTCTTCAGTTGTTCCACAGTCAGGATCTACTAGATTATCCCTTAGTATATCTCACACCCAAGAAAATGCATACTCTGAAGATCTCACAGCATAAACTTAATCCCGTTCTATAAACCATTATCCATGAAGCCAACTCACAAGAATGGCAACTCACTCGACTCAGGTCCCACAGCTATTTGGTGTCAGAATCGTTTAGTTTGCAAAAATCCCAAGGAAGATAAGTAACACCATTGTTGTCTTTGCTGTTACAAACAAAAAATGCCAGTTAACAGCAAAAAGCTCAGGAATAGGTACTAATAGCTGTAATTCCTGTTTAATACATAAGTGATAAGACCATACATCTGCCACCATATCCCTAACACAAGGGCCTTTTGTTATTTTGGGGATTATTAAAATCATTTCTGTTTGGAGATCTGAGGTATGCAGGCCACTTTAGCCAGAGATTTACACTTTCCATTGAGGCAAGAGCAATAGGCAATAGTCACAACAGAAATATCACCAAAAATGGACACAGTAAATCACACATATTTATTGACAGGGGGAAAAAAAAAAAAGTGTTGATGCCACAGGCTGCCTCCCAGGTGGTTAGTACCTGACAACATTCGCACATTGAGCACACAACGAACAGTCCTAAATTACAGTGTGCAACTCTGATCTGAAAATTGAGGCTCCAGAGGCAGTGGCTATAGATGCTGTGCACCTCATACATACAGCCCGAGGATGCAATGAGTACTCAGTCAATAATAAATAACTGTAATAGATTTGATCAGGTTTGAAAGTGCTCACTCTTTAAAACCATCCCCACTTAACTTGAACTCTAATCCCTCTGGTTTGTTTTTCCCTTTCCTTCCATTATGCTTGCTTTGATGTTAAAAGTGAAGGAATAAGGACTTCCAGTACCACTGCCATCAAGGTAATAGATGTGATAGACTCAGGCTTACCACTGGCTATGTTATTGATTAAAATTTGTCAGAAGATGCTTTGGAAAGGCTGCAAGAGGCTTCAAACGGGGGGGGGGGGGGGGGGGGGGGGGGGGGGGGGGGGGGGGGGGGGGGGGGGGGGGGGGGAGGGAAGGGGAGAGCAGGGCAGGGGAGGAGAGAGAGAAAGTAAAATGTATTTCACTCCCAGAAGTGTATTTCAAATGACTGAAGGTCAATTATCCCAGCAATTTACAGCCAGTCTCAACAATTTGGCTTGATTAGAGAGTATAATACAATAGGGGAGTTCTCCTCACTCAATCGCCCTAACTTCTCTTCTTTAGCACCAGGTCTGAGTGTCAGAGCAAGCATTGCAGAAGTGTTTAAAAGCTTGAAAGACTGGATTGGTGACAAATCCAGCAAACAGGAGATGGCTCCTTTAATAATCAAGAGGGTCATTTGATTGGTGGGGATTATCAGGTATGAGAGGAAGATACACAGAGATTTGGCAATTGGAAAGTAGATTTGTACAGAAAAATTGATAATTTTGCACAATCTGTTTTTCTCTCACCTTCTCCCTCTCTCCTTCTGCACCAGTCTGCCAGAGCTACAATGTTTGCCTTCCTCAGGTCACATCACCATTGCCAGAAAGCCGAACTTTGTTGCTTTTCAGGTCCTATCACGCTGAGCCACCCACCCAGCCTGACACCATCTTAGCTACCAGTGTCAGGTTTTTTCCAGTTTTTCCTACTGACTAACTACTCTCAAGGCAGGTAGTAACAGTGGGGAACACATTCTAGATGGGTAAAGCAACACTGCCAAGCTATTCTCACCAGCAGTCAGATACACTGAAAGATAATGAGCTGGTATACTATTTGTATCCAAGGTCACTCTAACTAATTGGTACCCTCCTGCTGCCCAGGCAAAGCCTTCTCACACACCCATGTCAACTCTAAAAAGGCCAAAAACATGCCTATGGTTCGAGTGCTTTGTCTGCTGATTACTGCAAAATGCACACACATAATGTCTTTCAAACTGATAGGATTATAAACCTGTTGGACTGTACTTCTGCCTGCCCCTGTGTTAACAGGGCCAATAAGTATTTTCTGCTCATTCTTTCCTCTCATAGGTTATCAACTGCTCATTTCCTCGCTTCTCAGAGCACACAAGAACTACAAAGCCTTTCTGACCCAGAGCACACCAGTGTTTGATTTCAAATTGTTTCAAACTTCCATTCCCCCAAATACACAAAGCTTTCTTCCTCCCACAGGGGAGAAGAGGGGTTTAAAGCCCACCCTCATTCTCCTTGATAGAGGCCATCCAGCCATGACCCTGGCTGAGTGGTAGACACATAGGAAGTGGATTATCAATAACTCTTTTTTTCTACCTTCTTTCACCCTGTCTCTATACAACGTCAATGAGCTGGAAAATGAAAGGAATAATGCAGGTTTAAGAGGCCAATAATTAGGTCACAGCTGATCTCTGCTCAGATCAGCTGACAGCTGGTGCCTATCCTGCCTGATCAAGCAGGGGGCTCGCAGGACTCACAGGTTTAGGCCAGCCTCCCATTCTCCCCCTACTCTACCTCTTTGTTCCCAGACTCCTGAAGAGCAAAAATCAGCAACCATAATGCAGACGTACTAAGTTTCCATCCAGTGGCGTTTACAGGGAAAAATTACTGTGTTTGCTTTTGTCCTAAATTACTTTAAATCCTCTTTCCTGCTGCCTGACCACCACTGTGTCAGACCAGCATCACAGCCCGAGTTACTGTTCTGTGCTGTCCCCTTCCTCCCCCAACTCCATCCTGCCCACCCCCAAACATAATCTCAATGTTTGCTTGTTTTAGCTTCCGTAATCCAGTTGTCTTGCAAATCTCCTCACCATAATCCTGCTTTTGTCTGTCAATACAATTTGTTTGCTGTAGGGAAGAAGGGAGGTGAAACGTTTCTTGGCATGGAGAAAGCTTTTGCTGCAGTATTTCAAGGCTCTACCTATTTTCAAACACACCCTGAGAGCATCTGAGAGGGCAGTCAGAACCTCCAAGATGAAGAATTTGCTGGGTCAAACCAGTGGCTACTGCAGAATTAATAGCATGGTAGCAAGGATGTGTTGTTTTAGGTACTGCGCACACTGGAGGGAGAGCAGGCAAAAAGAGCAAAGCAGAGAACAAGAAGCTCCACTTTTCTTTGTCAAAGGGCTTGCACTGTCAATTCTACCTGGGCAAAGCAGGAGTAGAAGCTGCAGAGTGAGGCACCGCTCTAGGCAGTGGCACACAAGATATGAAGAAACAAAGCCTGTATCACTTGCACAATAATGCAGTGGTGATGGGCAGACAGACAAACTGGTAATTGATTGGTAGAAGCTGTGGCAATTTTGTGTGTTTGCATGAATAAAGAATCAGTTTAATCAGACTAATTCCTTCCAGTCAAAACACAACATGCTCTCCAGAACTCACAGCAAAACTCTGCTGCTCCAGCCAAGTTTCACACCAGAACAAAGCAACTAAGAATTTCACCCAATTTGGATGCTAAACTGAGTCAGGCCAAGTGCCCAGAAAACACTTCTGAATTCAGACAACAATCAGCTGAAAAAGAACAACAAATCGTGAGACTAAGAGATGATCACATGATTTTAGGTTTGTTTGCAAACATTTCAGATAGAGATATAGTACCTGAGCAAGCTCCTCCTCCTTGAGAGTGCTAAAGTGGACAGGAAAAGAGGGCAATGCATGTCATTCCAAGAGTGAAAGAAAACCACAAGCAATGCTTTCAAGAGATTAAGAAAAGTATCATTAACACCCCTTTCCTCATGTCAGTTCTCTACCTCAGGTCCCTACCAGAAAAGGATGTATTAAAGCACTGCATCCAGAATATCCCTCCCCCAGGGGAAGTCTGGCTCAAGCTCTTTGCGGAGAAAAGGGATTTTTGGATTTACACTGAGCTAAGCTTGAGACTCAAGCACTTGGGATGCTCAAAGCATATTCAGACACTGTTCATCCTGCACTTCCCATTGCAGGCCTTACCATACAAAATGTTTTTGTTCTTTTTTTACCCCCAAAGAGCATCATCTGGAAAAGTCCATTCTCTGTATCACAATTCAAGTTAGTTTTCACTACCATCTATGTAATATTTGGTTTTCAGTCTGTTAGGTCTGTTTGGAATATTAAGGTTTAAGTGAATTAAGTATGGAGTTCAATTTATTGGAGATCTTAAGGCAGAAGAAATGCTCAGAACCCATAAGTCAAATAAACCATCAAAGACCAGCAAGCAGTGTTAAAAACTTCTGTATTCTTAATACAACATGGAGGGGATTCCCAGACTAAACGTTGCTGATGCAGAAAGAATCTAGAAAAGGCAGTAAAGACTACGGGAAAGGTATCTTGTGAAGACATTTATAAACTTATGTGGGCACAGCACACAAGTGTATTCATGCTATGGGATGAGCCAAAACCAATGCTGCATAACCACGGCCTTCACAAAGGGGCTGGGAAATTACGTGCAAACCTTGAGACAGCAGCTGGGACACTAAGCAATTCCAGTAGAACAGATAAGTGGTCCCTTCATACACTATCAAGTAGATCAGGAACCTGTTATCGACCAGTTTATTCTAGAATATGTTGTGCTTTAGATCCATCAAAGAGTTCCTCCTTTAGCACCAGCTAAAGATTTTTATATTCACTCACACACCTCTGTTAACCTTCCCCACCAAGGCTTTCAGACATACTATAACTTTATCAGCAACTTTATCCCACTTTCATCCACCTGTCCTCACCTATCCAGGGCTGAATTTGTGGCATTTATCACCTTACAACAGTGTATCACATTCCATTTAATTTCTGAGCAGTCATCATCCAAAGATATGCAGCTTGATGTTGTGTGTCTTGAATAAAATGGAGTATTTCCAGACAAGTCACAATATTTCACACTTACTTGCTTCAAAGTCTGGTATAGATTCTTCCACTTCCTGTCGCAGGTCAAACATGGTTGATATGAAGAAGCTTGTGTCACAGAGCAGGGAAGAGCAGGGAAGCAGCTCTTCCTCTAGCTGCAGCAGAGCTGGTAACCAGGTGATAAGTAACTACATGATCCTGGTTAGTGGTTTCTATTGCCACCTATAATACTCCCTCTATACTTGGGGATATATACAGAAACTCCATTGGAGCTTGCAGTTTTAAATACTGTTGTGCAGAAGGAACTTTTTCCTCAAAGGTAATGTGTTTGAATAACAAAAAATACCATCCCCTTCTGTACCAGGGGAAAAGAATCACCAATGCTCCACAGGATACCACTCCACTCATCCGAGCAGCCTTGCCATCTCCTTTAAACAATTGGTGTGCAGAGGCAGCAGTGCCAAGAAAAAACACTTGCTGAAGCCAGGGCTCCCTGTCATGGATGACACATAAATTATACTGCAAGAGACCAGGACTGACTGGCTTGTTTTTAAAATGGAACAGCTCTTAATCTAACATTTATTTAAAATTTAGGTTCTTAATACTGACTTGCTAAGATGCATCTGTCCTGGTTCTGTTCAGGACAGAGTTAATTTTTACACTAGTCTTGAAGAGGCAGAGCCTGGAGCCATGCAGCGGTGGCTAGGAAGTTATTATTTACTACCTCACATCAGTTGCCAAGGCAGAGGTAAGGTACTCCCCCTTCTAGGAGGAAGGGTGTGATTTTTCCAGTTGAACAGAAGTGTGGCAGGGTGGGGAACCCATCCACCACTGTTCAGTGTCTGGAGCTCAGTGAGCGTATCAGCATGTGAATCACCCCCTTTTTGTGTACTTTTGTTATTAATATTGTATCTATTACTGATAGTTTTCTTATGTCATTGGTGTTTACAGTAAATTTTTCTTATCTCAACATGTGATCTCTGCCTTTTGTGTTTCCCCTTCAGGGGAGCAGTTTGTGGTCTTTCTAATGGGAGTACTAAATTGGGGAATACCACTCCTAAACCACAACAGCATCCTATTCACAGAAGATTTGTAAACCTGCACAACCAACCTCCTCCCTCCTCACACTTTACAATCCTAATTCCCATCAGCTGGGATTCCAAAACAAGAAGTGTGTCTAGTTTTGAAGTTTGTGGAGGCTCAGCTTCTCTCCTCCACATTTTCTCCCATGACACCCACATCTTCCCTACATTTTCCCGTAACAGAAGCTTGGGTGTTTCAGAGGTTCAGGCATAATTTCCCCCACGTAGTCAGAAGCAAAGTCAAAGTAAAGCCATGAGACAGTGAGTATTTTGAGGAACTTGCCATTTCTTCCCTTCCACCCAAAAATCTATCAGCAAAAGCAGGAGCATGAAGTCTGAATGCAGGATCATCCTGCGGCTTGATGAAGACTTTTTAGCTCTTAGAGGCCAGGCAGACACTACTGAACTGTAGCTGTGAATAGTACGTTCTGCTCAATCTAACACAGACACTGAGCAAAAAGGATAGCATGTACTTCTAAAACTCCTTCTACTCTAGTGTATTCTAAGGGATTTTGAAATTGATGTAAACTTCGATATCACTGCATACAACCTTTTCCACCTGCTTTGAGACAGTAGCTCAGAATGCAAGGGTTCAGAGCATGGCAGAGAAGGGTTCTGCACAGAGTTCAGAATGAGGACACGGAAGCACTGAGATAGATGATAAAGGTGCAGAAATGGCCAGAACAGATTAGCAAATAATTGCTCTTAAAAATATGGTGATTTTTAAGTCAAAAAATTCAGTTTTACATCCAGGTTGAAAGCAAGCATCTGAAGACTTTCTGCATCCAATACCTTATTGGATATATATATGGAAGTTGGCTTCACCTTGACTTCTGGTAGATGCATTTTTCAAGCCTCAGTAATAGCAGAGCCCTCAATTCTGAAATGTCAAAATCTATGATCAGAACAGGGTTTGACCTTAGGTTAACCAAAATCCAAGAGCTGCATCAGGATTTCTTTAAACAATCCAAATACCAAAGTTTACTTGTGTGACTCTTTTACAACTGCTGACAGCTTTGACTAAATCAATCCCCACTGTATCAGTGTAGCTCATGGCTTTTCAGTTCAGACGACAGGATGCTGAAACCCTGTAAATGCATCAGCAGAAGCTGCTTCAGGTTCAGTGCAGCATTAGACTGGATATAACTTGCTCTGTAATCCACTTAAGTGGGACATGCTTCCTCAAAGAAGCATGTTTACCTACCGGATTCCATAAGGAATTGATGTAAGCTAACAACACTTAATGGCAATAACTACTGTTTAACAGAGACATTAATTCTGCTCACTGGGGACAAAATGCTTCTGTTAAGGAAATTTTACTAAGACCTGCCAATGCATAATGTTTACTCAAGACCTTGGCAGGCTTACATAAGTTAAGCATCTTCCTAACTGGGACAAACAGTTGCTCCAGGTGTAACATTCAAGTTGTGCTAAGACTATACGACTTACATTAAAGTAGAAATGAACTCTAACACAATCTTTATGGCATTAGTGCCCCTTCTACTTCCCTGAAATCAGCAGCAGCTCAGACATTGGCTCCAGCAGAAGGAAGCTAAGCTTTTATTGTCCTGTATTTAAGTCCTGCTCCCTTTTGAGACAGAAGAGTTTCTGAGAAGTTTTCAGTAAGTTTATGTTACAATAACAATAATGCCATCAACGTTGCTGGGAGATTTTTTTTCTTTCGGCACAGCTGTGAAGCTGAGCATGTATCCCAAATTCTCTATCAAGACATTTATGGTGGGGGATCTCTCACCCAGCTGGAAGACTGTCAGTGGAAACAGCAACGATGATCTGGATTGTGATGCCCTATCTTATGAATCCCAAGAGGAGCATAGAGGAAATACAAGTGTAATTAGGATACCTTCAATATATCCAAGAAAGTAGGTTTGGGTGTGGGGGAACATTAACAAGCCAGTACACAGCTAACTCTCATCCAAATACAATGTTCCACTGTTTGCTTTTCCACTGTATTTTCTGCACTAATTCACAACCACTGTAACATCAAGACAAGCTTCCATATGCTTCATTTACTGACAGTAAGTAATTTCAGCCTCGCCCCACATTCGCATACATGTTTATGTTATCTGACAAGTAAGTCATGAAAAAAGTCCATTCTCACAAAAAGTGTATAGGGCAGCTATCAGAGGTTGCTTTTTCTTCTTAGCAAAGAAAATCTAATTGGTGCATCTGCTGAGCCATGATGCCTTTCTCACCCTCCACCCTTCCCTTTGCACTCCCTGCCCCAGCTCACATCTGTTGCTTCTCCCAGGCCTCCCCCTGTATCAGAAAATGGTTTTTAATAAAATGCTTTCTTTCAGATGAAAAATGAATAACTGGCTACGGGAATGTCTGGGCACCTACCTCCCTGTCAAAATGGTGAATCCATTAATGATCATGAGGAGAGAAATAAATGCTTTAAGAGGCTTAGCAAATCACTCAGAGAAGCACAGACTCTACCCTCCTGCTCCCTCTTGCTCACCGACAGTTTAACCCACAGCAGCAGTGCCAGGAAATTAAAAAGAAAAAGTAAAATGAAGTATCAGGTAATTGATCCCACTTTAACATACTTTTTTTAGAAACAATATTTTTTTCTCTGAAATCCACTTTTTGTTCACTTGCTCTCATGTCTTCTGCAAGTTACTGTTGCATAAGTATTCTGTGCCTGTATTATTTATGGTCTGTTCTCTAAGTCAGTAGTCTTTTATTAAATATGGTAACTGTATTTTTAATTTTCCAGTATGTCTCAGTATTGAGGTAGATGAGTAAAGTAACCATAGTTCAGAACACCTGTTCTTCTTACAGAAGAACACACAACTAAGTCAGCAGTTGAAATCCAAACAATGCTGCTAACAGAGCTGAAGTCACTATTACCTGATCAAAGCTCATTTTCACAAAAACGCCGAAGTGAAACTTATGTATCATACAAATTTGACAAGGAAAAAAAGAAAAAAAAAAGTATTTTAAAAACTCTTAACCCAGTTTTCACTATATCATCAAGCACTGTTGCTGCATGTAGAATCATAAAGGTAGAAAATACAGGCCTGAGAAGTCCCAAGAAGACACAAGATTTCTTGTCAACAGATGAGATACCTAGCTAAAAACTAATAAATACTTTAGCTTGTAATTATCACGAAGAACAAAGAAACACCAACTTATTGACATATAGGCTTTGCTGCCATTCCAAACGAGTGAGGAAACAGACATGCACATGAAAAAGGGTCTTGAGTTCCAAATTCGTTGTACTGACAGAAAAAACAGAAACCAAATCAATTCTCCACCTCCTATCAGGTGTGCATGTATCCCTTTCTTTGGGGGAAGACATGGTATTGCTTAGATTGTTTTTAGACATACTATTTTTCACTTGCTTGACCTTTATATACCAGTAAATCTGTGCCTTTTTCACTCTGATGACCTTTTGAAGTTTGACTGCCATCTTGCAAGAGTAAAGCCTTATCTCCCATCCACAAGCCACATCCAGATTTCTTCTCACACTAAATAACGTGCCCAGATGTAACAGCAAACAGCTATGTCTATGCCAAGCTAGCTACTCTTCTTAAAACCTCGGAAAAACAATTAATTCGGCTGAAGAGTCATTTCTATCACCAAACAGATAAGAAAACCAAGCACAGAGTGCCTTCAATCAAATTTTCACATATATGGCTTACTTTAGATGCTTTGTTTTAGAGCTGTTCAATATAAGGCAGCTGGGACTCAATTTTCACAGCATTCTCAATGTATTAAAAAGAAGAACTAAAGCCATGCTGGAACCAAAGATCAAGCTCAAACTTAATACCCAAAGTCACTGACTACTAGTCTGAGATCTGACAGGAAGTCTGTGGAGAAACTAGGAATAAAGTTCAAGAGTGCTGAAGCCCTCATTAAGGACTTATCTACCAAAAACATCCATTTTCTTGAGACTCACACAATTTCCTGCACTCTGCTCAACATTTTTAATTAACAACGTCTATTTAATTAATCAACATCTATGGGATTTGACCTGTAGAAATGACATTGTAGGTGTCAATTTATTCTCCAATTCATATTTATGAAGAAACAGAATTCATCAGTCGAGGTAGATATCCATCTTCTCACAAGTGCAGCTACTTAAGTAGCTGTTCATCCAAAAAAAAAGGAGCATAAGGATTAAACATGCCCAGCTGAGCCACACACACAGAAATACAAAGCCAGTTGTGTAGCACATGATAGTTGAGAAAATTTATGCCCCTTTTCTTGGGGCCATCACACAGAATAGCTGACCCACGTGCACTCATCTGCCCTTTTTCTGCTACTAGATGCACGAGATAAAAATGCTTTTAGCTGACCAGTTTTTAGCTCCACAGTCCAGTATTAAGGAAAATGTACTTCTCGTCTGTAGAGCAAATGGTGATAATGCAAGGACTAAAGGTAGGAGCTGACTTAAAATAGAATTCCCTGACCCTTCCCAGAAAATACACATCAAGAAAAAGCTGAACCACGATGACAAAATTGCCACACTTTTCGTACTTAGTCAAATCAGACCATTAGTCATGGACTCTCATAACTGAATCTTCTTGCCATCCTAAAGTTTTCTATAGAACCTACTATACTGCAATAGTAGACCATGTTGGTACGTCACCTTAAGCAGCTGCTAGTGTGGACTTATCCCAGGTATGCAGGATCAAAAGGTCATCTTTGCAATACAGGAGAGGAAAATGGCTACCGGATAAATGGGACAACAGCACATTTGATAGCTATTGCAAAAGCTCTCAAAATTTTCCTTGCTCTTTGTCTCCCAGAAAGGAGACAATGGTCCCTTTCACTTCTCTTTCCTTCACCTTTTCTCTGCCCTCCCACCCTATCACAATTTCACCTCCTCTACCTGTTCTTTATTTTCTCTCCCTCACCCTCTCTCATAAAGCAATTGCCCTTGTTTTCGTCCTTTATTTACTTTCCAGCAAGCAGACAGCAGCAGTGGTGCCTGCTTTGCAGGCTGCAGCTCCACTCCCTCACTTCATTTTCCTCCCAGCTCAGGCTCGGCAGTTCCGCCTCAGTGCTGCTCTCCCGAGACTCCCACAGCAAGGAGCAACCTCAGCTCTCGCCTCTCAAGCCTCAGTAGGTTAAGGTAGAGCACGGAAGGGAGGTGAGCGGCCACTGGAAGGGGAGAAATATGTCATACCCACTGCAGTCAGCCATTTTTAAGGTCATAGCAGAGAATCCTCCCCTCTGCCTGCCAACTTGGAGCTGTCACTGGTGTTGCAAAGTGAAAATCTCTGAGTGAGGGAGCGATGTGCCCTGCAAGCCACTACTTCCTTAAAATAGGAGCAAAGGAATGAGTAAGCTTAGCAAGGAGAAAAAAATAAGGTCAGAGGAACACTCAGGCTCTCAGCCAGCACTGTGCTGACAATGAGACATGGGAAAAGCAGACCAACCACATGCTAAATTCCTCACCTAAGTGCCTTATACCTCTAAACAAACAGCATGATAAGAGAGAAGGCCTGTCAGCTCAGGTCTTCCCCCTCCTAGAGCCTTTATCCCATTATGGAGAAAAGAACTGAGTGCTCTGGTTACAGAGGTGCTCACCCTGTATGGCCAATACATACCTGGCTGTGTCCATGGTGGCAGTGCACACTCAGCCACCTTTCCTATTTTTTGACACTACCAAGACACACAGCTATAAGCCAGGCATTGCACAAACTAAAAACAAAGACACTCCTTGTTCCAAAGAACATGTAACCAAAATAAAAAGCAGGACACCGCAGAAATACAGAGAGGATAGTGCATACCAGATTGATGTATTTTCTGTACAGTGGTTTGTTTTCCCTTCATGATTTCATCCTCCTTATGGACAATAATCAACTAGAATAACAATAAAACTCACTAGCAACATGATTACTTCCTCTATGCATAGATCTACCCTTAAAATGATCCTCCCTTCCAAATGGCTTACACGGCTTCTCCATGTAGCATACCTACTGCTGTCAGGTATGTCCCTACTCTCTCAGGCAATCTCTGATGCTAATTTGTTATGTTAATTGATGGGGGGAATTTGCAGGAAACAGCATCAAGTATGTCTTAAGCTGAAGGCCAGAAACACAATAAGTCCGAACAGAATCAGTGGTTGCTACTAGAAACAGTGCCCAAAGTGACCCATCCACAGCTCCAAACCAACAGCAGAACTAGTGCTGGGATACATGAGCTCAGTCTCAGCTGCATCTTTACTGTCCGTGCTGTCTCTGATGCAATATAACAGGTTCTATGCCCCACTGAAACTTTCACATCTCATCACTTCATCAACTTCAGAAGAATGTTCTGGAGCACACAAGGCGTAAGCTATAATCTAAACCTCAGTGATTTTTCACACATAGCAGAACAAGTCCCAAATTATTAACTCCCAAAACTCTTGCTGATTTCTAGCAAATTTCTGGCATGAAGTAACTCATATCATTCTTCTGAATCATCATCATCTCTTTTTAGAGGTTCTTACCCAGTTGCTGACCAAAAATGCATTGCTACTCAGCACAAATACCTGCAAAGTTCCCAACAGCAAACCCATACCCAGATAAGCTCATACCCAGCACCAATTTCAACTAATTGAGCAGCTCTCCAGGCAAAAACTTTGTTCTCAAATTCAGTACTGGAATCACTTTATCCTAAATAAATTGTCACAGGAAAGAGATGAAAATGTAAGAAAATGGGAGAGAAATAAACTAACAGGAGCAGCCAGAGCTTGCACATTATCATGGACAAAGAAAGAATAGTCTCAAACAAGGAGTAATTCAACCATGCCGAACACCTTTTCTCCTAATCAGACAAGAACACCCTCGTCGACTGGGGAGAAGGCACACAGCCAACAGCAACTCAGAGATAGCAGAAGGTTGAGACACAAAACCAGTCAAAACAGCTGCAGATATCTGAACATTTTGGCCAAGTTCATTACATATTATACAATGATGGCCTTCGCAAAATTACGGATTCTCTCTTCATCACTTTGAAACAGTGCGAATTCCCTTCACACATATCACTAACTTGTCACAAAAATTGAACTCCAAAATGCAAGCCTCGAGTACTTTACCTATGTTCTTACACACTGGTTGGGTAAAATCCCAAAACTAGTGAATTCAGATAATTTTTTATTATTGAAGTCAGGGGAGCTAAGATTTTACTCCTGGCACCTTTAGAAGTTTCTTACTATCCTGACTATCATCACCTCTCTAAATTCTGTGAGAGTTACTCCACCTTCTTTTTTATCTATCTATAACTGACATAAACTGTATTTCCTTCTCCTTTCACTGTTTCATAACACTGACATGCATCAGCAAAGCTCTGTGGGCCCCTCAACTAGACCAGAAATGAAACATTCAGGGTTGTGTTGCAGTGGCACAACCCCATATACAATTGACCTCAAAATATCAAGAAGAGTTATAAATAAAGACTGACATACATTGACAGAGATGCAGATAATTGGATTTGCAGAACCTGTACCTGACCCATGGCAGATGCTAAACAAATTTTCATCAAGAATTCACCAACATTTCCTGAACATTAAAAACAAAAGGATGGGGAAAATGTCTTATTTGTCACACTTTAAGGTCCCTAACCTGTCAGGCTAGGCATGAGTCAAAGTGGAACAAAAAGATGGTCTTTTCTTCAAACAGCTTACTCTCTCAGTAATGTTTTTGGGACACATGGCCTGTTTCTGATGGTAGGTACAAAAAGACTGATCAATCTCCCTGTGACCCATAAAGAGTGCTAACAGGAACCAACTTAAGTCTTCCTACCACTACAGAGAAAACAGAAAGTCAAAGGAGTTGAGCAGTTCCTGACCATGGGGAGAAGGGAAACAATGAAGAGACAAGGATGAGCCCTACAAAAACAGCCCACTTGTCTCATGGCTGCCAGACACACTGCACCAAATGATAAGGAGCATAAGACTGCTGGCAAGAGCCACTGTTGTGGCAGTATCTCACTTAGTCTCCCCACGTGCACTGAATTCTGCCCCAGGAGGGGCAGCCTGGCTTTCCCAGGCACTGCCAGGGGGCACAGAGCTGCTGTACTGCCGCCCAGCACCCCCTGCCCCACAGAGCTCTCACACTGGCTTAAGACTTGGTCCTACTCTATGGCCACAAATACAGGAGCCCTTCAGGACACAGACAGCCCTCCATACATAGTCATGAGTTTCATGCTCACACAGTGCAATCATTAAGTATGTGCCGATTAGATAATGTGATGTCAAAAGCGAGAGTTCACCTAGATGAGCAATATGAAGGACAAATAGGCTGAAGGGTCTGATTTATAGAAACATTAATCACGACTTGTTTTTGTCGCTTCTTGCTTAAATTTGTCTTGAAAAACACGATTACATAAACCAATAGCAATATCTTTTTTAGAGTATAACTCTGACTTTCATGTCTGAAATTACAGATCCAAACTTTTCAAAATTACCTCTGAAAAATCTTTACAGCTCTGTCTGCAAAACAGTTGAATAGCTTAGAAGTGACTCGTGCTGGCAATTATCATGACTATTAGCAGGAACTACTTGCCTAGCCTGTATATGACAAAATCTGAATATTGACCTAAAAATATTCAGTCATTTTATTCCAAAATAGCCTTTCCCAATTATTAATTTTCAAGGAAAGCCTTCATTAAAGGTGCTGAAAAGAAAAGTATTAGAATATATAATTTTGTGTTGTAAACTCAGCTTCCTTTTAATCCACCTCTCCACACACTGTGTTAAGCAAACTGTAATTTTTCCAATTTTTGTCATGGGGTTTCAGATCTGTATCAGGTAAAAAAATAAAACGTAATAATTAAGAGGGAAAAAAAAGCAAATGTTTGTCAGGACAAATAATTATCCCTCATTCACCCAATTTCAACACAAACTAGTTGTGGGGTTTTTTTAATTGAAAACTTTCAGTAGAAATTTATTGGGGTGGGAAAAGGACCTTTTTTTGCCTTTCAAATTCATCATTTGTTTGAAGAAAGATAACAGCATTTGTGTCAAGCAATGATTTAAATTTTCCAAGCCAAATCTTCATCTTTATGTGCTCATTGAAATGAATGACACTGATTTACACAGTGGAGTCTCTGGTCCACGGGTTTGATTATCAATAGCAGTGGATCCTGCACTGCCATAAGCTAAACTACAGATAAAAGCGGTGGTCTATTGTTCACCCAAGATCCTACAGAGATACAAATCACTGACACTGCTTAAAATCAAGCCATTCAATCGAGTCTGGTGCATTTGCTCTTTCACACTAAACACCTCACGTGATAGTAAATGGATCTATGAAACAAGGGCCTTCTTGATTCAGTCCTTGCACCTCACTAAACGGAGAAGTAAAACCACAGATGTAGCCAGAGTTGTGCTGGTGTGAATGCTCTCTTGAGGAGAACAGGCCCTTCTGGTTCTCCCCTCTTTCACCTTGCAGCATGCTAAATTGATCCAGAAAGCAGTTCATCTGAAAAAAAAGAAACCTATCATCAATTTGTTTTAAACAAACACTTGCAGCCAGGTCCCCCATCTACACTGGCATGCAAGTGTCTCAAACCACAAAAGGCAGGGAAATCAAAATTGAAAATTGATCTTTCTGTGGCCACGTAGATGAGAAGAGTGATTTCCTAGCTGTGATTTTAAATAACTCTTTCTTCCCTCCCCTCTCCCTCCTCCCCATACACATTCACATTTCTTCCCCTGTACTCTCCATCTTTTGTCAAACAGGAACAAAGACTTCCACCATCTCGCTCTCTTCCCCCAGCCTTCTCATCAATATGCCATTATCAAACAAGGCTTTAGCTCCTTTTCTTGCTTTAAATCGATAAGAAGCAAAGCAGTAAGAAGGGAAAAAAATAAAATCACCAGCAAATAAAGGGTCTTCAAAAAAGTTAATCACTGCTAAACACTGACAGCTCACTGGAGTGGCACACACAGCTCCTGCTACATTCTGTTTGGTCCCACATTATCATGATGGTAAGTTACCTGTGCCTGCCTGCCAAAGACAACAAAGGGTGGAGAGAAAAAAAAGAGAAATAAAACTTTCAGAATTGGTATTCATATGGATGGTTGTCACCTGGACAACATGATCTGGAAGAGCAAGAGTCTGTAATGCCTGACCTGTGGGTAAAGGTGGCACTGAGGAAGTCCCACGAGTCCTTGTTATTAAGAGCTACCTCCACATCCAGCCAGAAGAAGGGGAAGCCAAGCAGCCCTTATACCTTTTCTGTGGAAGTGTTCTTGCTTCTCTCCCAGGCCTAATCCTTCTCCCCCAGCACATCTACATACGATGCAGGCAGGTCTCAGCTGTGCTGCTATACATATGCATAGATATATATACACACACACATACGCACCAGAATTATATATATGGGATATTCCATACCTAACACCTTCAATGTACTGTCACCCACATTACCGAAGAGACCCTGAAATTATTTAGAACAACAGCATGAAATGGAAAGTTCAATGAAAAACACAAGGAGAGACACAGGAAGTAATCTGGGTGTATCTGATGTAAGATTGATTACAAGAAACAGCATTTTTGCTAAGTCATATACCTGTAATATTATTGCTAATGCTTCTTCATGATCAAAGGACCTTTCAAGAGACACAGCTAGGCAGAGACAGTGCATGGCAGTGGAAGGAAACACCAGCAGAGTCCCACTACAGTCAGCAGTGCATTTTCTTTTGGAATTGCATTTAGAACTAGAAAGTACATTCAATTCAAAAATAGAGAAAAGGAAATAGGAAACTGCTCCATTTTGGCTCATACCAGTTTTACATCTTTGAGCAGCATACATTGTTCCTCTTCTGCCTACTAACAAGCTCAAGTTACGGCTCTTACCTCACGCACCTTCGCTGGACAGATGACACCTCCATGCTTTGTCCCAGTGCCCTGCTGTACTGGAGAGCACTGAGCTGCATGGGTTCTGTTGGAGAGGCAATAAAAGAAACCACCTGACTTCCCACACGGTGAAATACAAAGCAGGTCACAGGGCTTTCCATATTCTTTTCCAATCTTCACCTATCCCTATGACAGTTACACAGGATAGCTAAGAGTCTGTATTCTTATCAGACCGGGAAACACACACACACACTCTGGCAGTAAGCAACAAGCTGAACAGAGAAATTTCCTGACCACCACAGAGGAGAAATGAAGATGCAACAGAATTAGGGGAACCTTGTCATGACAGTTTGTCCATCATCAGGATGATTACCATTAACAAACTTATCAGTTCCATCATCATTCCCAATCAACAAAAACAAATTACAAGCATGCTTAAAATTAGGAAAGACTATATGTTGTTATTACCTTTCAACAGAGTAAAATTATTCAGGGGACAAAACAGTGAGTCAAAGAGAAGGCCTCTAAAGATAGTGCATGTATCAGCAGGACAAGACTCATGTGACTCAAGGGAGAGCACATCTCCTGAGGAGATACCACCAATCACTACACGGTGCTAGAGAGCATCGTGATGTTACAGGGATGGATTGCGCATTCCTGTTTAAGCACGAAGGTCCTCAAGCATTTGCAATGAACAAAAGCTTCTTCTCCCTCTGTACTGCTATAGTGCACAGTATGTTCTTTCCACTTGGTGGTGACATGGTCTTTCAGGTATGAAAAGATGAATCCTGCATAAATGCCTTGTAAAACACTTTGAATCTATGTGTGCCATAGAGGAAAATCTTCAATTCTTTCTTTAAAATATGCAGTTAATTTGATATGTTTACCTGGGACAAGAAGATAAGAAAGGGGCATAAGACCTTGGGGAAAACATACTCTTATCTCACTCAGTGATTTTAAGTTAAATCACCAAAAGAATAATGAGTTTAAAACCTTACTCCACCCCGTAATGAAGAAATACCATGACCTTTTCTAATCTCCTGCATTTTTCCCACAACTTCACAGCTATCTGTGGTGCCAAAGTTAGGGTTCTTCCTCTAAAGTTGCCCCTTTCTCCTGCATTCACTCTCCCCTTCGTTTTCCTGCATGGCTAACACAAGGCAGGGACTTCCCTTTTCTCTTCTGGCAGCATATGGCAACAGAAATTCCCCATAAACCTTTCAGAAGCAGCTGTAATAACTTCTGTGTTTAGCAGCTATATTAATCACAAGGGCAAACCAGGACTCAGGAACCAAAGACTTTTGTTACATGGTGAATTAACGGGTATAGAAACTAAAACCAGAACTTATCTGATAAATCTCAGTACAGAAAAAAAAAACGCAAGCTGAAGAAAAAGTCAGGCAATATTTACCAGTGGTGAACAACAGAGCAGTGTCCTCAGTTAACAGCTTGCATCCCTCTCACTGAGGACTTCGGTGCTGTTTCAGCAACCTCACCAACAGTCATAATCAAGCACACCCTCGTTCCAGGCCAGGACTGCTGCCTTGACAACTACTGCTGGCCTTCATGAAAGCTGTCTGCATCCACACTGACACCTAGGACACTCTTGGGAAGACACACTGAGGTCTGCTCATAAAACTGCTTTCTTGCAGAGCAAGCAAGTTTTGTCTCAAGAACAGCATTGAGCTCACATTTAGGAGAGTTAGAATGTATTCAGAAATGGCTCTTCCCAAAATACACTGTAAGGAGCAGTCAGGCACAGGCAGAATGTATTCATGTGATTGGGCAGAAGATCCACTAAACCAAATCCTTCTGGGTATGCAATAACAGGAATATAGCTCCATGATAACAACCTACAGCATGCAGCTCAGCACACAAACACTTGCAGATTAATAAGATTACCTTCTTTCATTTGGAAAGCCATTCCCTCTTGTCCTTTCACTAAATGCCCTTTTAGAAGTTTCTCTCCAGCTTCCTTGTAGGTCCTCTTCAGGTACTGGAAGATGTTATAAGGTCACCCTGGATCCTTCCCTTCTCCAGGCTGAACAATCTCAGCTCTCTCAGCCTTTTCTCATAGAAGAAGTGCTCCAGCCCTCTGATCATTTTTGTGGCTTTCCTCTGGATTTGTTCAAACAGGTCCATGTTCTTCCTGTGCTGCAGCCCCCAGATCTGGATGCAGTACTCTAGATGGGGTCTCAACAGAGCAGAGGGGGAGAATCATCTCCCTCAGTCTGCTGGTCATTCTGCTATTGATGCAGCCCAGGATACAGTTACTAATGTAGGGGAAGAAAGCTGTTGTCTAAAGGAGAAGGACTGAAAGGAGCCAAACACCTAAAGGGTTCCTTTGTTTCACACAATTTTAATTTTTTTTTTTTTAAATTTCTCTTTTGTGAAGCCAAAACAAGATATGCCCCTGTTCCACTGAAAGAAAAACTGATTCAGATGCCCTTGTCTGTGATGTACAGAACAAGTGGTGGACCAATCTTGCACAAAAAATCCAATTATGCGCAGATACAGGTGATTACAGGGGATTCTATGAGGGTCTGAAAACAGCCTACGGTCCTACACACCAGGTTCAAAGCCCTCTACTCAGTGCAGATGGCCAAATGCTTCTCACAGATAAAGTTTCCATTTTGACTCGATGGTCTGAACACTTCCAGATTCTCTTCAGTACTAGCTGTGTGATGGGGTGTAAGCTACCAAGGAAGGATGTGTCTACACCTTTCCTGCTACACAAGGATCTATCAAATGAGTCAGATGAAAGAGGGAGTCCAAAGGCCCAGAAACCAAATGCAGAAACATAAAAGGCCCAGAATTTGTCACTCACCTCCCTGAGACTCCAAGCCTCATGGGAAAGCAAGAGGAAAAAAAGTAACCACGGGTAACCACTCTCAGGTTAATCTCAGATGGGGAGGGGAAAACGCTTCTCAAGATTAATAGCTAAAGTATGCAAGGATTAAAGATTAGGAGGAGAATCCTGTTTGCTAGGATTAAAAGGGCTGCGTTCACATGAAAACCTCAACCAGTGAATTGCCTCCAGCGAAGCAGTGGGGTTTATTATTATAATTATTATTTTATTCTCCTCCAATAAATGAAAAACATCAGCAGGAGGGCAGCAAAATCCATCAAAGGTTTAGAAAATAAAATCTCTGAGGAAAGGTTAAGGGAATGCAGTCAAGATAGAAATCAGATATTAAAAACAAAAATCAGCCCATGTTATTAGTAGCACAGCAGATTATAAAGAAGAAGAGATTTAAAAAAATAAAATCAACTTCGCTTCCCAGAATCCATGCCGTGTAGTCTGTTTCTTTGCCCTTGGCTTAGCTGGAAGCAGGTGAGCTGTGAGAGTGGCAAAACTCACCCAGCTTGCACATGAGGAAGTACAGTTTGAACATCCGATGGCTGGTATTTTCTGGAGTGCAAACTCAGAGCTTCATTTTGACATTCACTCTTAGTTGCTTGAGAATGATACATGATTAAGGTACCTACCTGAAGTGTACAGGAGGCAACAGAAAAAGAAAGGGACTATGTTCTATCAGATGGTGTTAAGAGAGAAGGAAGAGACATTAATCCAAAGTATCAAAGCAGGCATTCAAAACTTTAGTTAAGCAGCTTGACGGAAATAATTTTCAGTGATGGAACTGGGAACAAACCTGGATCCCCCACAACAAAACTGTCTGAACTAGACTCTACCTCACTTGACTAGATCCTTGTACAAGAAAGAATATGCAGACTGGATTAGGTCAACAGATCTGCAAGCATATCACCCACGAGCACATGAGGTCAGCAAGGGAAGGCAAGGCCACAACACTGACCTGCAAACAAGGACCACACTATCAAATGACATGCTACTGCAAAATATACTCCTCTCTTGCAGTCTAGTGCCACAGGTCCTCCACATAACCAGATCCTCTTTGTAGTCCTGTATCAAAAGTGCCTTGTCATGAGACTTGGCATCAGTCTTCTCCAGCACTGAAGGAGAACTGAGAAATCTGATTACTACAGCACATTTGGTCTTTCAGATTCACAGGTGCTGCAAAATTGCCACATCAATGCACAAAAGAACATCCCAACAAGAAAGCTCAGGAAGTTGCTGGTAATAGCGCCATTCCCAACAAAGCCATAGAGAGACAAGGGTTGTAACAGGAAGGAAAATGAAGCAGGTATTCTTAAACACATATGTCCTTGGCTATTTACAAGGGACATTTAGTGGCAATACAGACCAGGATGGTCCTCAGCTTGCTTTAACAGAGAGCTGCAAAACCATCTGTATACCTGCCCCTCAAACCACATGCACCAGCACAGAAGAAAAACTGGTTCCACCTTTTACCTGGAAAGACCTCCTCTTTCTGTTGAAGGTTATTTGGACAATTTTTTAAACTGCATGTGTAAAGAAAATAATTTTCAAAGCCAACCCTTGCTTTGTCTGATGTCAAATGGTGTCACTGTCAGAATTCTGAGCACCACTGGCATAGGATTCCCAGGGGAGCAAAGCTCAGGAGACTGGGGCACCATCGAGGCTGAGAAATCACACTATTTCCCAACATTTATTCCTCTGAATGAACCTTGGTCCTCTGGGGCTCCCAAGGCCAGTACAGCAGCAGGTGGAGTTCAAGTTGATTCACAGGGAAAGGAAAGTGCAAGCACAACACAGGCAGACTGAATATGTATACGTAGATAGAACGTCATTAACATACTGGAAGCACCGCTGCTTCCTCCCACGTTGCCTGCATCTACATCTCTCCTCCTTTCAACCTGCTATTCTTGGAAACTAGATGACTCACCTTCCCAACGAAATGAAGTCTAGTTGGCTTTGGGCCCTGGCCCTTTTTTGTACAGAAAAGGGCAGGAGTTGGAATTTGCTCAAACCTTTCCCTCTGCACTCAAGTAAGCCAACCATGTCTGCACAGGATGATGGCAATGCCACTTGCCTAGCACCAGTAACATTTATGTGTGAGCAAGGAATGCTAATACTGAGTTTTAGAGGGGCGGTGTATCAGATTCACAGTCTACTTGCTTGGGAGGGAGAAAGTGAAGAGAAACCTACAGTGAAATAAAGTAGAAAGGAAAAGCCAACGAGTGATGCACATATAAATGACTAAAGCACCCCAGTATCGATCAATGGGAACTCCTCAAAAAACTTGAAAAAAATCTCAAAAACTCTAATTCTGGATACCTCCACTTAGAGGGTAAGAAAGAAAAAATACTGGAAAAGATCAGGAAATCAAAGGAATAAAAAATTAATAAGTATTAAGAAACAGCCAGCTTAAAACAAGCAAAACAAAAAAAGAAAACAGTGAAGTTGAGGAGATATGATGGATGTGTGTATTTCCAGAACACAGGACCACCTTTCTGATGCAGGCTGAAGATTCACTCTTGGAGATTAATAGCTTCCAAGATAAAGAAGATCAACTACCAGTGGTGGGTCTTCAACAGGGAACATGATGCATATATACATATATGCAGGGAATATAAAGATGCATTAGGGCTGTGTTCCACAGGCAGAAGGGCCCTATCACAGCTTAGATTAAATTGAAAAACTGGTGCTGGACAGTGGTGTGAATAGTAGTATGTTTGCAGTTAATAACACAAGCACACGCTGCTACAAAACCTTCCCTCACTGGCTTGAAGATGCTTATCTCCACCCAAGCCTACGCGTTACCATTGCCCAGTGGCACAACAGCAACAGACAAAGCACCAGCACATCAGAGGGCAGCAGCAGAGGTACATTCACTGGCAAAGGTACATCAGTCCTAATACAGCCTTGTGCTATAGAAACACACAAATTTTACTGTGAAGGGGGAGCTGCTCTGTTCAATATAATCACATCATTTGGCAAGAGAAAGACTTCTAAGAAAATGAGAATCAGCTCCCGACAAGAATAAACAATGCATTAAAAAAAAAAAGACAAAAAAATACAACAACAACAAAAAAAAAGGAAAAAAAAACAAACAGAACAAAACAAAAACAAAACAAAACAAAAAAAAACACCCCACCTCCTTTCAATTGAAATCATCTGAAGAAAAAAACCAGTAGACAGCAGAGCTCAGTGTCTTTGGCTGAGAAGAAAGTTATTTACAGC
Source organism: Empidonax traillii (assembly GCF_003031625.1). Lineage (NCBI taxonomy): Eukaryota > Metazoa > Chordata > Aves > Passeriformes > Tyrannidae > Empidonax > Empidonax traillii. The sequence continues at coordinate 1,155,380 of NW_020955325.1, read as the reverse complement.
AAGGTCTGGCCTCTCACTGCCACCATGTAATTCCAGGCAATTGCACTTTCAAATAGATCTTTTTGGAAAAAATCAACAGTGGCTTTGCTTTCAATCTAGTGGAAAATGAAGTCCTGCAAATGTGTTACATAAAGCTGCAGCAAAAAGAGCAATGTGCACACAGGCACATGTTCTCAGGTTGAGGTTGGTGGGCTTAAGTACTCAACTCTGCCAGGCCCTCTCCACATGTCCCAGCTCTCACATCACACACTGAATTTCCTGTAGCTAACAAGGCCAGTCAGATACTGTGGCAGTGACAAGCCTCCACAGGCTGAGTACTACTGCCTACATCAGTCCTGTCTCTCAGGTCCAAGGAGAAGTGCCATCTCCAAGGCTCAACAAAGCTGTAAGGCCCAAGCAAGGCCCTCAGCAATGGAATATTCAGTCATGTGAGGCAAAGGATCATCCCAAAACTTACCGCTGATTATATTCCACAGAATTATGCCCCACTGTCATCTTCACTGAACATCAACATATGCCCAAGTGTCTACAATGCTATTTCCCAAGCCTGCAGGGATCAGCACCAGCCTAATCAGTGTATCTGCTGCTCTCCACTTCTACAGAAATCCTGTCCCAATAGTGCCTTGTCATTCAAAAGCAATAGACACCAGAACTTGAATATTTTATGTCATTGACAGCATAGAGAATACTGTAGAAAATCATCCCTAAAACAATTAATACAAATATTCAACCTCAGAAAAATTTTAGAGGGGTGACTATTCAAAACAAAAATATCATTAAATGCCTATGCATGACTTCATGCAGAGAAGACTGCATCATTATCAGAGATCAACAGTGTGGAAATACAAAGGTAGCACAGTGAGACTCCACATATCCTGTCATCCCAAGGTATTACTGCATGTTACTCTCTCACCCAAGCCCTTGTGCCAACATACACTCATACACACTGCCAGCCCCAGCATCCATTTCAGACAGAGGCCAAGGAGAAATATAATTTCAGGTATCTTGCTCAGGGAAAGTCAGAGGGATGGAAAGTAGAAGTTAAAACTAGGATTTAAATTATCTCAGACTAGCTCAGATACCATTGCACTGTGAATACACGAAAAGGAAAAGGGGAATTCCCATTGCACATTCCAGCACAGAGAATTTTTAACTAACATAATTTTTCAGTGTTTTGAACCAAGGAAAACAAGAGACAAACCTGGAACTAGTAACTCTAAAACAAGTTTAGATTAAGACAGATATGAACAAACCTTCTTGTTTTAGAAATATTGGAGCATAGATTTGGAAATTTTCACCTGGGTAACTGAGTAGGGTACTCTGCAATACATCCAACTGTACATTTCAGTTAAGTATGTAGCTCAAGCTTCCCAGCACACCTATTCTATGCATGCCCAAACATCCCAGGTCACAGAACACCTCCAACACCTCACAGTAAAGTACTTCCAAAAACCTGAAGCTTGTCACTGTAACATCGAAGATCAACGGAGGTTCAGGACATCCCCAAACCCTCCACCCCTCTCACAGAGATTAAAGAGAAGCCTCCTATAATCTTCTGAAACAACCCATGCCTGTTTCCACAGTGGAAGGTGACCAAAAAAAAAAACACAGCCAGACAATCTGACCCGAAGAAATTGAATTTTCTCTCCCCAAATCTGGCCATTGCTTTAATCCTGACATTGTGAAGGGGATGGGAAATCAGGCATATGGCATAATGCAGTAACAATGGGAGTACTGAGGGGCTTGGTGCAGCCTGCAGGCTATCTCCAGCTGAATCTAATCTGCACTGCTCCAGAGAGAGATGGAAAAATTATCACTCAGAAGGCTATTTGAACAAAGGTGGAAAACATTCCCAGTCCTTTCTAGACAACTGGTCCAGTAAAGCTCCTTTAAAGGATCAAGCTGACTGCAAAGCCCTAGAAACTGTTTTCACTCCTCAGTTCCAAGACAGATCTCCAAAAATTGCAAAGCACCCACAGGCAGCAATGCCCGTCCATTGGTTATTCCTGCTGCAGCATAGAAGACAAAATAATTCAACACAGTGGAGTAAATGCAAAAGAAGTTTCTAGAGGCAGCAAATATTGTAGCTTTTGCTAAGGAAGTAGAGATTAAATTTTAAAAAATAAATTAAAAAAAAAAAAAAAACACAAAACAAACAAACAACCAAAAAAGCAACAGCAATTGCCCCATCATACGCGATGGCTGTTTCAATGCCACCTAACACAGTGAGTTAAGACTTCACAGAAATAGCAGGGAGGAGAATTCTGGATCTTCTCCAAAAGTACGTACCTCTACCACCCACACATCAGAGGAAGCACCACTACTTTTTTTTTTTCTTTTTTTAGCTCTGTAAGAGGCTTCAGACTTGATACATGTAGCCTAGCTTTTCTGACTGCCTCCACTAGAGGACTTCTCTTCCCAGGAGCCACTGAATGCATCATCAGTCAGATTACAAAGCAGTAGGTGTTTCAAAGGAAACCCTCTCCTTCCACCTGAGCCTCCTGCAGGTGGAAATGGTAGCAAAACAAGTAGCGATACACCCTACACATGCATTTACCCTGCCCTGAACACAAAAGGTTTAAGTTCATTAACTGACAGGCACCCTGTATTTTGTGTGATTTACCAAAACCACCAACAGCATAACAGAGGGAAGTAGCCACTATATAACGAAGAAGAGATGAGCCTCTTCTGGTGCAGTTCTAGAAAAGAGTGCCAGGCCTCTCAGACAACCATAGCTCTCCCTGGCACTCAACTGTTGAGATCTCTGATCCATTCTTGCCCCCTCCCCTTGCCCTCCTCCTGATGCCCACAGAAGCCTATTTCTTTTTAGCCTTGCTGCAAGAAGAGCACTGCCATCCTCCAGCCCCTGGTGCCTTGCTGTCAGGCTCTTAACCCCCAGCACTATGAAACAAGGGAGCCCAAACAATACCAGCCTTGGGGAATAGCTGACAGCTTTATCTCCTGAGCCACACCACCTCCTGAAGCCTGTGCACAAATGAGATAACATCCTCCTGCATCTGAAGGGTGCCTCTGTTAATTTTATGGCTAAATATCCTCAAAAACCTTATTCAGAGAAGCCATTTTAAGATAAATTAATTTAAAACACAATTTATGGCCATAGACTGAACCACTACATCACTGGGCACACAGGGAAGCAATACTCCATCTTGCGCCCCTCCTAAAGACACAGAGACACTCTTCACATGGTAATTTGCTTCTCAGCACACCGAGCACAGCTCTTTCTAGAATTAAATGGCATAGGTCTGTAATTAAGTATCTAATGCATCATCACAGACTGAAGACTAAACTTGTGTCCTAGACAGCGATAAAGCCATGACATTTACAGCATTTAGAAAATCCAAACAATCAATTTGGTACACCAAGCTACACAAGCCTACAAAAACATAAACCAAAAATGAGCAAGAGTAGCGATGAACAGAGTACTATTTTGAAGAAGTTTCTGCTATATGGGTTCAGAAAGGCATAACATTAATGGATAGGAATCAAATCACAAGCACTCCTCTTGCATCCCCCTCTCTTACTCCCCCTTCTTTCAAGAAAACATTCAGCAATACTGCCCGGATGTTGCATTTGCATTTTATTCAGTGTCCAGATCCAAGCTTCAGATAATCATCATATTTAGTGTTTTTACAAAAAGGTTAAAACCCTAATGGCCTGAATCATCAGAGCATTACTTTGGTCTGATGCTAGTGCAAGTCTAATGCTTTCAGCAGTTGCACTGGGGGAAAAATCAGTGACGTGATTACAAAACTAAATGGTCTAAGCATCTTATACAACTATTATCTCTGTTCTAGGGAAAATTATACAGAAACAGAAAGATAGAGAAAAAAACCTGTCTCAGGATGCACCGCAAGCTAGTCAGAGAGATGTGAACACCTCCCCGTGCCCCCACCCCAAGTCTTTGTACTCCAAGTCTCATCTACTGTATCAATTTTAAAGAAATTCCCCTTCCTCAACACTACACAAAATAAAAACCCAAAGTGATTGCTTTCTTTATCTTTCCCAATGATACTGCTACCACCTGACCCATCTGGACAGCAGTCTCTCACTGCCTCAACATTGGCACACACTTGGATATCAATGATTCATATGGGAGACAAAAATCCCTGGTTAAATAGGTTAAAAAAAAAAATCTCCCCACCCTGCACTACCTGTGCAGCTAAGACCCAGCTAGTGATCTGCATCAAACCCTGCTGCCTCTGTTGCTATAAGACACCTGGGTATGTAGTATGCTCTTTTGCATCCAACTCAACAGCTAAATAAGCTCCAGACTCCCAGCAAACTATGATCATAGTAGTACATAAGCAGCATTTCTGCTGAAGCTATTTGCTTAATTTGTGGTTGGGCATATCCCTAAGTCCCGGCTGTGACAGAAAATCATGGTGCCAGACGCTTGTTTTCCACAATTTAATTTCTTCAGGATGCAGGCTAGAAAGAATTTTGTGTGATGTTTAAGTCTGCCAGTGTAGTGAGGATAAGCAACGGTCATTTTACCTGACAAGAACAGTTCTGGATCCTGTAAGTCTCCAGATAACATGTGGACAGGAGAAAGGGAGACTCTCAAATAAGTATTTAGATCAAAAGATGCAGAAACAACCACGGAAAAGCTTACTCAGCTCTTACTCCTTCCCAAGCAGAGAACTCCATCCTCAGAAATATTTGCTCTACTAATGCCTTGTCAAGGCTCACTTTAGAAAGCAATTTAATGGGATTTCTCTCTCTTCCCTTGGAAAAGATTATTAAAGTGCAAAAAAATGTTGGTAGAGTGAAAATTTTTCTTTCAAGTTTTCCTCTGCATAATTTCACTCAGGAATGGATGAAGAATCCCCCTAAACCCTCTGACGAAATGAAATAATAGCTGGTATAGATATGTTTCTGGGGTTTATATATTTAAAGCTCTCTAGGGAAAAATTGCTTTTGAGTAATTATTCAACATGACTTTTTATGTATAAGTGAAAACACTTTTGGATGTTCTTTTAATGCAAAAATGAGGCAAAACTCAAAAACAGAATCCAGGTACCTACAGATATTTACAAAATACATGCCAGCACTGTGTGCAGCCGTGAGAGTATGCATAGGTCAGGTTTTCTTGAGCTTCTGTTACCTTTGATAACAGTGAATCCTGCACTGTTTCAAAAGACCCAGCCTGAAACAGTTACATAGCACATCCACCTGCTCTTGCAATAAACCACAAGATAAAGGCAGAGCAGTGGAGTTGGGAGACTTTAGTATCCATGTAACCAAAATTTTTATCAGAAGTGAGAATAAGCAACTTAAAAATGCGTGAACGCAGTTTCCTCTAAAACAGAGTGCAAAGGAAAATGGGGTAAAAAGAGTACCAACACTATGTTAATTTTTAATCACACCCAAGCAAATGATTTCAAAATGATTACTCTTTCTGCAAACACATCTTGATCTCAATGCTTCAATATTATTTCTTTCACAGCATTGTTGGGGTTGTTTACCATACATCATCCTATTCTCACTTTTTACCTTACATATATTTATTCCTTTTGCAGAGTAAATATAACCCTGGAAATACAGTACAGTGTTTCTTTATGGCTGAAATAACCATTGCAAGGAGGAAAAGAAGATTTTTCTCATCCATGGAAGAGTTTCAACAAAAGAGAGACTAACCAGCCTATTTCTCCAAAAGGCATATGACTGATAACGTTCCCTACTCTTGACAAATGCTTTCAGAATTTAATTTCCTTCAGAAACAAATAAAAGCAATAATCAAAGGACATCTCCAACTTTCTTTGCAAACTCCTTAGGATTCATTCCCCAGTTTGGAGTTGGGAGTAAGATAGGTTTTCTTGGTCAAGCAACATGTCTTAGAACATGGCCAGCTTAAATGGCCACAGATCAAATAGTCAGGAATACAGAAGACATCCATTCTTTGGTCTTATTCAAACCGTGATGTCTCTCAGTGCTTTAAGTTAACACCAAAAAAAAAAAAAAAAAAATTTTTTTTTGCTCATACTTAGAATATTTCTCACAACCAACAGATTAGAAGAACTCTATACCCACAGAAGAAGAACCATTGCCTATTTATAAAATCATAAATAAACTCTGGTATTGTAACCATATTTCAGTTCAAAGAATAATGACTTAGTTACAACAGATTTTGCTATAACTTGTCCATGGGTTTTTTCTCCCTTATTATGTGCACTGAACTATTTAAAATTAATCTGAAACTCATACATGCAACTGATTACACTGATTTCTCTATAGAGATTGGAAGGTTTATTGAGTACTTTGAATAGGTAGATGAGATGAACTGCAAGTCATTGTTTGTTAATACAGCCATGATTTGCACCTTCCTGAACCCCCTATTTCCTTTCAGACTTCTCTACATACTACATTTCATTAGACCTTGCCACATATTTGTTAAACAGAAGCTGACTAGAGCTGGCAGCTCTTTAAGGTCTCTTCTTTTAGAGTGCAAGAGCTCTCCATCCCAATGTGTAGGAAATAAGGCAAGGCAAGCCGACAACTGGCATGCTTAAACAAGCACCTGCTCTTTAAACTGAGGAGTAAGAAGGTGGAAGACAGTGGAAATAGGGACAGGTGACCTGCAGAGAGTACAGGGATACAATTCAGATGTGTTGGGGATGGGATAAGGAAAGCTAAGGGATTTGGCAAGGGATGTGAAGAACAAGAAGTCATTCTATAAGTACATAGGTCAGAAAAGAAAGGACAGGGAGAGTGTAGCCCTGGAATAAATGAGAAGGGAAAACTGGTGTCATGAGATATGGAGAAGGCTGAGGTACTCAATGAGTTCTTCACCTCAGTCTTCACTGGCAGTCAGACTTCCCATATCTCAAGTCCCTCAAGCTCTAGGTAGGGATTAGGATAGCAAAGTCCCTCCCACTATAAGCAAAGAGCAGGTTTGAGACCACCTTAACAAACTGAATAGCCCTAAGCCTATGGGACATTATGACATGCATCCCAGAGTCCTGAGGGAGCTGGTTGATGTTGTTGCCAGCCACTTCCCATCATGTTTGAGAAGTCATGGTGGTCAGGTGAAGTCCCTGATGACTGGAAAAAGTGAAACAACACTTCTATTTTTTAAAAAGGGGAGAAAGAAAGACACAGGGAACTACAGACCAGTGAGCCTCACCTCTGTACCTGAAAAGATCATGGAGCAGATCTTCATGGAAGCAATGTTAAGGCACATACAAGACAAGGAGATGATCAGCAACAGCCAGCATGGCTTTACCAAGTGCAATTCATGTCTGACAAATCTGGTGGCCTTCTATGATGAAAGTGACTGCAATGGTCAACAAGAGAAGAAAGATAGACGTCATCTACCTAGGTTTCTGTAACACCTTTGACAAGGTCCCATACAACATTTTTATCTCCAAACTGAGGAGAGCTGAATTTGAAGGGCAGACTATTCAGTGGATAAAGGATTGGCAGCATGGACGCGGAGAGTTGTGGTCAACTGCTCCATGTCCAGGCATAGGCCACAGACAAATGGTGTCCCTAAGGGCTCTGCCTTCAGACAAGTGTTCTTTAATATCTTTATCAGTGACACGGTGAGATCAAGTGTATCCTCAGCATATTTGCAGATGACATCAAGCTGATCAGTGCAGTTGACACGACAGGATGGGATGCCATCCAGAGGGACTTGGACAAACTTGAGAAGCAGACCCACAAGAACTTAATGCAATTAAACAAGTCCAAGTGCAAGGTGTTGCACCTGTGTCAGGCCAATCCCAAACATGAGCACAGACTGGGAGGAGAATTCACTGAGAGCAGCCCCACAGAGGAGGACATGAGGGTTCCTTTGGATGAAAAGCTGGACATGACCCAGCCGTGTGCACTTGCAGACCAAAATCACAGAACCACTTAAGCTGGAGAACACCTCTCAGATCATCAAGTCCAACCCATGACCAAACACAACCCTGTCAACTAAACCATGGCACTGAGTGCCACATCCAGTGTTTCCTTAAACACCTATAGGCATGCTGACACCACCACCTTCCTGGGCAGTTCATTCTAATGCTTAATCCCTTCTTCCGTGAAGAAATTCCTTGTAATGTCCAATCTGAACCTCCCCTGGCACAGCTGGAGACAGTGTCCTCTTGTCCTATCACTAGCTGGTTGGGAGAAGAGGCCAATCCCCACCTGGCTACAACCTCTTTCCAGGTAGTTGTAGAGAGCCATAAGGTCACTCCTGAGCTTCATCTTCTCCAGACTAAACAACTCCAGTTCCTTCAGCTGCTCCTCATAGCACTCATGCTCCAGGTCCTTCACCAGCTCTGTTGCCCGTCTCTGGACACAGTCCAGCACCTCAGTGTCCTTCCCAAACTGAGGGGCCCAAAACTAAACACAGTGCTCAAGGTGTGGCCTCCCAATACAGAGGAAATCACTTCCCTAGTCTTGCTGGCCACACTATTTCTGATACAAGGCTAGATGCCATTGGCCTTCTTGGCCACCTGCACACACTGCTGACTCAGTTCAGCCAGTTGTCAAACAGCATCCCCAGGTCCTTTTCTGCTGGGCCATTTCCAAGCACTGTGCCTAACCACATCCTGGGCTGCATCAAAAGCAGCATGGTCAAGGGAGGTGATTCTGCCTCTCTACTCTGCTCTGGTGAGACTCCACCAGGAGTACTCCAGTTCTGGGGTCCCCAAATCAAGAAGGATGTGGACCTCTTAGACAAAGTCCAGAGGAGGGCCACAAAGATGACCCGAGGGCTAGAGCACCTCTCCTATGAAAACAGACAGAGAGCTGTGATTGTTCAGCCTGGAGAAGAGAAGCCTTCAGGGAGACATCAGTGTAGCCTTCCAGTACATAAAAGTGGTTTATAAAAAAGAGGGAGATAAAGTTTTTTACACTGGTGGATAGTGATAGGACAAGGGGGTATGGTTTTAAACTAAAAGAGGAGAGATTTAGGTATTTAGGTTAAAAGTTAGGAAGAACTTCTTTACTCAGAAGGTAGTGAGGCACTGGAACAGGTTGCTCAGAGTAGTTGTGGATGCCCCATCCCTGGAAGCGTTCAAAGGCCAGGTTGGATGGACAACCTGATGTAGTGGGTGATATCCCTGGGAGGGGGCAGGGGGAGAAGGGGGCTCAAACTAGATGATCTTTAAGGTCCCTTCCAACGCAATCCATTCTATGATTTTGCCTGATCAGTAATAAAACCTAGGAGAAAGCGGGAGAAGCAGAGGACACACACATTTACAAAGTTTGTCTTCCAAAGCAATAACTATTCATATTGAAGCCTGATTTTCAAAAAAAGTGGGTGGATATTGCCAGTTCATGTGAAGTAGAGAATAAATCATCTGTTTTCCTTTGCTTTCACATTCATTTCACATGTTGACACTGACTCCCACAGTTGTCACACAGTGCTTCAATTGCACCTTGGGGCAAAAGTTCTTCCTACAAACAAAAGCTACTCAGTTCAGTTAAACTCAGTTTGTATTCTTCACATGATGCATGAAGCAACAGGTCTGTGAGAGCTACAAAATCCTGAGATTTTATAGCTAAGTCCCAATGGCCAGCCAGCAATTTGATTATGTAAGATCATTTAGGTCACTTCATGGCTCAACAGTCGGGTTACTTCACAATCTCAGATAAAATTAGGATGACAGGATAGAAGAGGAAAATGAAGAAAGCAGGAGATGCACATTGACAAAGGACTGCTTACATAGGCTTCCACATGAGAACAATCCAAAACCGACACCAAGGTAGCTCCCTGCATGCTGGATGGTGTCATCTCTCTGCAGGTAACCAACTGTGAGGCTCTGCCTCCCTTGAGAAAGTCTGACAACTTCATCAACCACAAGTAAGGGAGCCGTGAAGGTTAATCATGAAAGCTCCCTTTTGGAATCTGCATGTATGACACTTGCCTATTTCTTATTCCTTAGGAGAGTTAAATGTGTCTATGCAAACCCATGCCTGTTGTCATTACAGATCCAATTTAAACAAGCCTTGTTCATTTACAGATTAAAGAAACCCTAGAAAACCTCCTAGCAGCTTCTTTGCTGTCTTCCTGTATCCAGGTTAGAGATTATTGCATTTAAACATTTTATTAAAAACAGCTGAATCTTGAGCATGGCACAGTTGCCTCAGAAATGCCAGTTTTTATTACAAGACAAATGAAACAGAACCAACTGGAGACCCCATCACAGGTAGATACCGCTTCATAGGGAGTATTAGACAAGCTTCTGGTTGAGTGCTGCTGCTGGATCTGACTCTAAATTACCATGCAATTGGCAGAGAGGTTTAGCACATCTCAAAATAAAGCTGCAGGCATCATCGAAGTTTAAAGCAAAGCAGTTCCTCCAAGAGAGACCTGAAAAAGTTGCTGAAGAAGGATTTTTGTTCCATCTTGCTTTTGTCTTTTTAAACACTATACTACAAGTGTATTATATGCACCAGACTACAAGATCCTAACTGGGGAGGCCACTGTCAGTGTTCCAGAGTAGAAGTCTGATGAGTCAGAGAGGACAGAGTGGCTTCAAATATAGACCCTCCATGGGACCATGGACCAATCACTCTCTCCTCAAACTTCAGCTATAAATTTCAACAGCACTTCAGTGGTAATAAATCATTAACAAATCTATCCTCATAAATAACTTGACAGTAGAGAAACTCCCTCTGAAATCATCCTCATCAGATCTTTTTACCAACTACCATACTTGCCAGATTTGTGTGAAACAAATGCCATCTCTTTTTGGTATTCTGCGTTTCCTTTTTGACTGCATTTAGATTATTTTTCCCATTCAAGTTACAAAGACTTAAGTGAAACGTGGGATAGCAGAACAGGAAAATGCTTTGCTTCACCCAATTCCCTCTCAAAACAGTGTTGGAAATACTGGCTATACCTAGAGATGTTGATGTTATTCTAGAATGGGTAACCTCCAGAACTCAAGGTTATGCAGGAAGAACAGAAAATTTCTAGAAGCATTTCCCTCTGAATCTGTAAAGAACTAAAACTTTTGCATGGGAACACCCTGCTGAAGTAAGGAAACAGATTAACTTGGTCTCGATCAATTCTCTAACCTTAAGCTATTGATTGCAATTACTAGAGGCTGCAGCATCACTGGAAAGGACATACCTGAAACAGACAATAAGTGAGGGCTTTCCCAACATATTTTTTAAAGATCTCATGAGCAACAAAGTTAGTTAAGATATCTTGGCTGCTTTCCAACATAAGCAATTATCTCCTTTGAAGTTACAATCAGATGGGAAATATTTCTTCATTCCTGTACTTAACTGCATAAGTTGAATTAGTGTGCTGTTAAATGACAAAACATCAGTTGCAAGCTAAATAAATCTTCCTGTCTACAGAATTTTGAAAGCACTTCAGGATCCTTCAAGATGAAAGATCCTTAAGAACAATTGTAGTATATCCATTAGGCATAGCTGCAGCGAGCATTACAATCTTTTGATTTATTCAATAATAAATTGATTTCTTCCCTGAAGCTGATTTTTCCCTTGTGCCAGCCTCCAATTTCCTTCCCTGATGTAGCAGTAAAAGATTAAATTGCCCCTGGTGCTCAGTTCCCAGGTACACAAGTTCTCTAAGGCTCAGACTTCACTACTTCATCGTTTGGCTCAATGGTTGATCTTTGTAATGTCTGTTCAACCGGTGGAGACCTGAGACTGTACTCCCCTAGTTCAGCTCTGGAAGTAACTTTTTATTTCTTTTAACATCTCAGGGTTCTATGGAGCAGTTCTCAGGTCTCTGGCAGTGAGTGGGTTTTAGTCTAATAGTTGTGATACACTGATAAGTTGCTAATGAACCTACAACAAAAAAAAAATAGCATTATCACACTCACGTTATTACGACACAAGCAAGTACTCTGAAGCATAAAGGAATTCAAATACAGCAGTGGAAGGAATTTTCCCCCCTTCTTTAATCTGTAAAACAGCAATCTCCTTCCCAATCCTTTCCCGGAGCTTCATAATACGATAAATTTTTTGCACTTTCTTCCCTCCTAGTCCTTAACCTCAGATTCCCAGAAATGGCCCTTTCACAGAGATACTGCTCACTTTGGGTGCAACTGGCAACAGCATGCACCCCACCTTTTACAGGAGATGCACAAGGAGCCAGGAGAGTCCTTCAGGAAGAGAGAGGCAGGTCCTGGGTGCAGTTTGCAGGCATGAAGAGAGTCAGTCAATTTTACATTAGACAAGGTGCTCTGTTCTGCAATACAGCCTGTTGTGCAGGCTGTGAGACACCCAAGAAAACCATGTATGTGAGATCCAGCTGCCACATGGAGCAACGACCCATCACCTGCAACCGGATGGACTCTGCACTTCACTCAGATGCATCAGGGCTGTGCCCAGCCTCAGCAGTGCCACTCAGCTCTGCAATCTTCTGGTCTGAAGGGCACTGAACAGCAAGAAAAGGAAGTTACACTGAGTACAAGAGAATGACACTTGAAGCCCCAAATCAGCAATTAATGATAAGGGTAACCCAACAGTCATCAGTACTACAACACAAGCATTGCTGCATGGAAGAGTAGTTGTTGCTTTGGTCTTGAGTTGGGTTTCTCCCCTCACCACCCACCCACTTCTCTTACTGGTCTCATTCATCCTCTTATAACTCACTGAATATAGCACCCCCTTCTTTTAAAAAAGTCCTCTCTGTCCATAAAAACTTTTCCAGAGACAGGAAAACTGCAGGGCAGCTTGTGGATAGAATGCAGCCACAATACTACCCCTGCTTTTAAATGTACAAAACATTTCAATCTCACAGAAAGCAGCAGTGCCACTTTTTGTCCTTGAGAAGCAGACAAGCAGTAGTAATGGCCTAACCAGTGTGGCATGAGTGAAGACCTGTTATGTTGACAAGCTCTTTCAGTCCCATTCACTCACAAATGGCAGGAGATCTGCTAGGGTGCTCCAAACAGATGGGTTGTGTTCCCACAGGACACATAGGCAACAGCACATCTCCTGCTTTCACAATTCCCCAGTAGGCTCCCTCCCTGCTTCCTGACAAGGAGTCTTTCCTGAAAGGTATGACAGATTGGTTGGTGTCAGCGCCCTCCAAGTACCTGGCAGAATTCAGGTACCCAACTTCAGTCAATGCTTAGCCAAGCTGCACATGCTTCGACATTTAAACTTCTCATCAGTTACTCCATCTGTCCCCTAGGCAGTGTAACGAAAGGCTCCCATCTTGAGTTTATTTCTCAAGCATTGCACTGGCATGACTCCTCATTCTGGGAAACACAAGGCCAGCACAGGATGGTCACATCTATACAGCAGTCCCAGGCTTAGCAAAGCAACCAAACCCAAGGACATACATTAGGGAGTACAGGGAAATGATACTTCAGCAATAAAATACAACATTGTCATTTAAAATATGTGTTAGTAATGATTTAAAAGATTTGAGGTGCGACTTACTCTGCTATCTGATTTTGATGCACAGGGTAAATGAATGTTATTGAGGAGGGGGGGAAGAAGAGCAGCTAAGCTCACCTCTGACAGCTCCTGAAGAATGTGTTTTGGCTGGTTGAGCTACTGATGCTGCAGAAGGTGTCTAAATGCCTCATTCCTCAACATGTAGCTTAAACTCACATAAATTTCTCTAGCTGGTTACCATGAAAGTAGTATTCTAGTACTGCATGCACTGGAATACAGTGGAGAACTCTAAATTACCACTGAACAGAATGGGATTTCTGCATGGCACAGCATAGTATCTTGTGGAGATACCAAACAGAGACTGGAAATAGATTGTGGCACTGCTGTAGTCTTCAACCTCAGCTAAATCTGCTTTGAACCCAGTTGGGCTGGCTTTTTGTGGAGGCAATGTTACATGGATGTGACTTATATTGCCTTCAACAACTATGTCATTCACTGTTAGTTTCTGTCTCTGACCCTTGCTTCTTGACAGACATACACATTCACTGAGTCAACTGAAAGTCTCAGCAGCACCCCTTTGCATACTATTGTATCTAAGCACTGCAACCAACATTCTAAAATAAGAATGCTCTGAGTAATTCAGTGGAGCACTTCACACAACTCCTAGACCCATGCAAGGAATGGCAAAATACTTATTTGAGCACTAATCTGATACTCTCTGTACCAGCCCTTCTGGCCTAATCCAATTGGTTTTGCTGGTTATTTTAGCCCTGTTTCAGATAGATTAAGCACGTGGCTCCTTAGTAATATAAGGGGTCTCATAGCTTGTGAAGGGTTTTTAATATTTAAATGTATATTGCTGTGCTCAGTTTCCTATTATTACTTCTCACTACATCCTTCCAAGTAATCGGCAATTTCACAGAAACACTCTTTCTGTAGTATTTAGACCTTCCTTAAAGGTCTCCCAAAAGGCAGTTCCCTTCTGTGCCCACAGTATATAGCAGCTCCATATCCTTTGGTGATCTGGCAAAAAGGAAACCAATTCCTGGAGGAGTGCAATGCATACGATCTCTATTCATATCTCTTCCTCCAGAAAAGATGGTTCACTTGTAAACTTCTGGGCTGAAATCCACTGGAAAACAGTCAAAACAGATTTGTTTCATTCTCTTGCCACTGTAAATAAGAAACTGGCAGTATCACATAAAGGTCGCAGACAACTGAACTAACAATGCTGTCTTCTTCCCAGAGATCACGACACCAGGAGACATAAAAAGGAAAAGGCAACACATTTGGTCTCTCAGCCAGGTGATAATCCAATCCATCTAACAAGTGATCAAAATGAACAAGGTTCAGGTAGCCACAGAGGTGAACACTCCATTCCAAACCTCCACACCAGCTCTCTCTGTAAAATTCAGATTTTGCCTAGCTGTACAGAACTTTCACATCCTTGCTGCTCAGAGATGGAACAGCAGAGGAAGAATGTTCCTCCTTGTAGCAGGTGCCTCTTCGCATTAGCTGTAGCAGATTTCAGTCCCTACAGGAATACAGCTTCCTCCCTTTCCACTGGGAGGATTAACACTTGTGCTCTCCACAAGCAACTGCTTGTCTTGCAACTCTAAAATAAGCACCTTTGAGGCGCCTACAGGATACACATTGCCTCTGGTTCCCTGCACTCTTGTCAAGCTCTTGAGGCGATGCAAGCTGTCAGCCACACGATCCCACAGCAGAGGAGGGTGTAACACCAGTTACATGGAGAGAGTAGGCTTGCTGTAATTGCTTCTAAAAGCAAATTCCACTGGGTCCAGGGGAGGGCAGAGACTGGCACGTGCCGGTACATACTCACACAGAGGATCCCTTATTCCTTTCAGCTTCTCCTGTGCAAGCTTACTGACCTCCTGCAGTATTAATGAATTCTTCTGTCACCTCCTTGCTCTGACATCTGCTCAGGAGAACGGATGAGTAAGCAGGTAATCCAATTGGGCAGGAGCAAAGCAATGAGCCAATTCTCCCACCCAACTGTGTTAACCCTATTGCTCTTTGGCACTGCCTGCCCCTGCAGGCCCTGTACTCCAAGAAAAGCTTTTGGGCTTCCTGCCCTGAGGATGTCTGAAGAGACCTTCTCCACCTCCAGCTTATCTTATTGCTTCTGTAAGTAAGACATAAAAGGTTGACTTTTCTCATTTTCAAGATTTCAACATTAAGAAAGAAAAAACGAAACCTTGATTTCTCTTCATCTCCTCCTTACTTTCTGTAAAGCAACTTAACATAAATAATTGCTATTCCCCCCACCCCCAGCAAATTAGACCAGGCAGATCAAGAAAGCTTCTAGACAACAGAGATAAATCCAGTCCAAATCAAAGACTTTCAGGAAAGCAAGTTCTGAAGTAGGTTAAGTTCTGAAGTAAGGTTAAAACAGGCAGTAGTACTAGCTGGTTGGCAATTAAAAAGAAAATGTCCGTAAGTTTAATCTAGGTTATGTCAGGGCTAGAACAAGATCAGCCCGTACAAGTTGCCAACCAGTGCTTTTCTCTAGGCTTGATTTTAAAGGCATCAAACAACTGAACTTTTATCAATCTTATTGATTCCCTTCCAATACACATTTAAATTCAATCAGTATAAATATTAAGACAATTCTCACTGATAGTCAAGATGAACCCTTCTTTATCCAGGAAATCCTGTTAACAATATTTCATTTTCAGTTGCACAAAAGGAAAAAAATCTTCTTCCCTGGTTTATGCACATTTAGGATGCTTGTCTGCCTTTCCCTGTTCTACAGTCTTTCAAGAGAGCACCTTATTGTAGGAAGAGCAGAGATCATTTCTCCCATTCATACCTTATCACTTAAGGATCTGCTAAAAATCAAGGAAAAAAAAAGCAAGAATTATGGCAGCTTTTTTTTTTGTTCACTAGGGAACGTGTTCATCTCTGCTTGGCTCAAAATAGTATCTGACAGGAGTGAATCACACAAGCTCTAAAAAACTCACAAGAAATAAGCAAAGAAATCTATAGCTGCCTTCCTCAATCTCACTCCCTGCCTGCCTTCTTATTGACTTCTGTTGCCTGCATTGACCATTTGTAGCTATTTGTCTGCTTTCTCTTCCATTAAGGTAGCTACCAATGAAACAAGAGAGGAGTGGGGCAAAGGGGAAGCACCAAATTACTGTGGGGACCTCCAGCACTGCCTCTTGTTGGGAGGGATAAAGAGCAGCCAATGAGGAAACACACAACACAAAAATCTCTTCCTTTCATGAGAAGCCATTGAGCTAATTCAATATGAATAAAAATCATAGAATAGATTTTACTGGATTTCTATAAATGCCTAAAATATCCCAAAATACCTTCATCAGTGCAGCCCTGGGGAAAAGAGAGGGAAAGAGGAAGAAGCAGATACACCGGGAAACAAAAAGACACAAATTCAAGTCCTGAAACTGATGTCCTCCCTTATCCGGAAAGGGAGGAGATAACATTGCATAGCCTGTGCACCCAGGACACAACTAACCTGCAGGGCTTGGGTCTGGAATAAAGACAACATCTATCTGCTAAGCAGATTGATTTCCATTCTTCCATTAACTTACACTTTCAACAACTTGTTCTCCACTACTTTTCTTGCTCCAGTCTCCCCTCTATTCCTCTAATGTAGGAACAATACCTATTTACACTCTCTTACATGACTAAACATGCCAACCCAGAGATGAAGTGCTAGCTGCATTTTTAAGAAAAGGGTGTCCAAGGATTGAAATCAAGCAATAAACCAAAATATGTTATACCCATATAATTCCAAGCCACAAAAGGACCAGTTTGAATTTGGTTCCCATTTCTTTCCAAGTCAAAGAGAAAATATTATATATATACATATATTTCACCAAGCATTTGACTTCTTTTTCCTCTGTCCTTTTCCTTCTCTTGACACTTTCTATTTTCTGTTGCTTTAAACTTCTTCTCCTTGTGGACAATCCTTTGTTGTTAAAAAGCTGCACTTGATTTGAGAAGGAAGAAAAAAAAAGAGAGAAAAGCACCATCTTTTGTGTGTATATATACATATATGTTGGGAGCCCCCGGTGGTGTAGAGGAAAACACACTGCACTGTCACTGCAGAGACCCGGGTTCGATTCCCGGTCGGGGCCCCTCCCCGGGCAGATGGAGCTCGTTAGCCCGTAAAGGCAATCCATCTACGTCCTGAGGACCTCGCTGCCACCGTCCAAGCTCGCTTGGCCCCGGCAGATGAACCTCAGGATTAAAGGGTGGGCTCAGTTCCGCGCACACTGTGTCTCACCTAAAAAATCCAATGCGCAGGCTGGAAGGTGGAAAGACCTTCCCCGGTTCTTTGTTCGCGAAGAGACTGGCCACACACACACATATATGTTAACAGTTAGACTGAATGATCTCAAAGATCTTTTCCAAACTAAACAAATGTATGAGTCTATAGGTGTTTATTTATATATACATAAACATCTTTTTCTACACAAGGGCATAGATGAAAACCCATGATGCTTGAGAACTAATCAAGAAAATTAATATGCATTTTTATATGCACATACAGCCCTAGTCCCATACTGAAGAAGACAACATTTCCAACCCTCTGTATGCCTATGAGTTTTTGCTTGGTGGAAAGCAAAACAGATGAAGGCAGCTCCTCACCCTGGCCTCAGCCTAGCACACTGTCAGAAGCATCTCATGGTCATATCCATACCTGAAAGCTGGAAAACACCTCCAAGTTTACAGTTTAAATGCCCACAAGAGGTAAGGAGGAAAAAATCAGACCAAATGTTAGAAATTATTAAGAAATCTCTCTGCCAAAACAAAAAACATCATTATGCCATTGAATATATTTTTAAAGGAAAAAAGGTGAAATACACTGAGTAATAATACAGAACTGTTTAATCACACAAAAGTTTTAAATTCAACCAGTGTAGAGCTACAAAAGAAAAACAACCAACCATAGTACTATAATGTTAAATTTATTCAAATTTCCCAAGTCAGAAGGAAGGCTACAAGTAAAAGTTCTCAGAGAGCAGGCTTGAAACCCATTCAAAGTCTTCTAAAACTTCTCAGATTAAAACATCTTGTTTGCATGTCATCATGTCTGACATACACAAAAAAAACCCTACAGAAGGCTTCAAACATCTGCAGTTCATTTTTCATTTGGCGTAATAAGACTCTGCATGTTATTTTCTTATTACTGAGGATTTTTTTTTTAAAGCTATATATATTTCAGTTACATACCAAACACAGTGATTTTTTACAATACCATAATGGTCCTTTTTTAACTTTATTTGGGTTTTTAAGGAAACTCATTTTAGAACAGAAATGTGGAGGTTCCGTTGTGATTGCAAGACTTGGACCACATAAAGCTTTACTTATCTGTGTAACAAAACCAATAGGTTGTGTTCCAGCTCTTCCACACAGCAAAGCTACATAAACTTGGGGGTTCTGTGGCACAACTAGTTTCCCTACAAGCAGTGAGAAAAATAAATAAAAAATAAAAAAATAACTATCAAAGTAAACATGCCTTTATTACAGAAAGACCTATTGAAACAGAAAGTCATCCTACCGAATACCGTGGAAATCCCATTGCTTGAGGGACTGACACAGAATCAGCAAGCCCACATATAGACTAGGCATAACTGGCTGAATGGCAAGCTCAGGCTTACCATGTGTCTTCTGTTCATATCTACAGCAGTAGAAAGCATCTGTCTTCCCTCAAGCAGCACAGAGGGAGGAATCTTTTTTGCAGAGAGAACCATCTTGTGCACTACAATGTGGTCAGATTAAGTCAGTGAGTCACACCGTAACACCAAGAAAAATGAGACATGTGGTTACTTTTTCCTATGATGACCTTGATTCCATTCATGCAAGAGTAAACATTCCTAGAAGAAGCTGAAAGCTAGATATGGGGGAGGACAGGAAAAAAAAAAAAAAAAAAAAAGAAGAAGAAACAACACACAGGATTCACTGTTGTGGTACACTGGCACACACTTGCACCACTTGCACTCATCCAGTCCTCCAGAATTCATCAAAGTCATCTAAGGCCAGAACAAGTTACTTGGAGGGAAAGACAAAGTAATTAAAAGATACAGTTCCTCATTTTTTTTATGTGAGTGCAACAGCCATTGGACTGATCCCAGAGCTTTCACTGGCTAAGATTATTGCTTTGGAAAAGCCAATACTCATAAGAGGATTCAGCAGCACACAAAGAGGCGGTCAAACCAGCAGACAATAAACTGGGTATGAACTAGCTTCTAAATCAGGTACTTGATATAACATATAACTATAGGAAGATTCTATCCAAAACTTTCAAGAGTCACCTGATTCACATGATGGATGGATGACAAACTCCTTCTTCCCAGTCCAACAGTCAGCAATTGAACAGCAATGACTTTCTTCTGAACATTATTTCTAGTTTAGTGCTGCTGGTCATCCTCAGATCTTGTGGTCTCGCCCAGTTGTCAGCCTCAAGTCCAATACTGCGCAAAAACTCAGCATAGAGTTTGTACAATAGTCAATAAATGGAAGGGTCTGTTCAGCACCTATGTGCACACAAATACACACAATCCATTCCTTACAAGTAAAAAAGCATTAGATAATTTTGTGACCACAGAGGTGCTTTGGGCCTTGTTCTAAATTGGATTCTAAGAGTTTACAAACCATATTCTAATTTCTCACAGCCAGCCAGGTGCTTAAACAAGGGTCAGGTTAGAATAAATGCTGCATATCTCCACTGCCAATGCCCCAGAGCTGATCATTTCCCTCAGACAAGAGCTGGACTGAAGTTGATTTGAAGACCCTAAAAGCAAAGGATCTTGCATCCGGTTCACAGATCTCTTTTTACTGCAACCATAACACTTTCCCTTCTCTAATGTTTTTTATAAAAAACATGCTCCTTACATGCCCTCCTTTGATCTAGACATGATGAAGTAGGATAATTATATTTTCATTTGAGATGAACAAAATCTCTATTTCCGATAAAGAGTGACTCATTTAAAGAAAGGAAGATAGACAATGGTGGGAAAAGAAAACAGGGAGAAAGGGATGATGGTCATAAACCCACAAATCCACTACCACCATATTTTCGAGTTTCAGAATGCAATACTTTGCCTCAAAATGCTTTTTTTCCTCTTTACTTTTCCTTGTCTTCCATTTCTTATAATTTTAGCATGGGGAAAGAGGAAAAAAATTAATTTTTAATTTCACTCCCGAAGTTATTTGGAATTATTGATCCATCAGTTCTGTTTTTCTCAAATAATAAGGGGTACACAGACAACATATGTGACCCAAATCCTATACTTCCTTAAATTCTACATCTTTAAAGTCTCTCTAGACCTGAAGATGCAAATACTGGGCTGCATACAAACAAGGCAGGAAAAGAAATTTAAGAGAGCTGATATCAGAAGAGATTTTCATAGCAAATAGAAAATTTGTGTAATGCAGAAAAGATCTTAGTTTTATCTGAAACTACTTGTTTAGCTTTTGCTCACACAATGGCCAGATTACATGAAAGCTCTGCAGCTGCTCTGCTAGCTAAAGAAAGCAATAGCTGGAGAATTTTAAAACAAAAACATGTAACCCTAAAATGAATTACTGAAGGAGTGGAAAGCCATGAAGCTATTTGCCCAAACATAGGATTGGACCATCTTTCTTCTTGTGCCCAGAAAGGCAAGTCCAAGTCCAGCAATGTGCTGCAGGTTGACCTGATAATGGCTATGGAAAAGCAAGTCCTGGACATCTGCACGCTCAGAGGCTTGGCAAATCAGGCCTTGACATTTCACCAGAGGCAGAAACTGCATTAATGTAGATGATGTATCCGAAAAGGGAGGACCAAATTGTATTAGTCATGGACTTTGTGGCAAAGACAGCAACAAGATGTGGATGAAGGGGATAAGGAATTGCATGGCAGTACATTTAATAGCCCATTACCAAGACATGGCTGCCTATCCCATACTAGTTTCTTTTCTGATTCTGTTCATTTTACCTTAACAAGCATGCAAAGCAGCAACTTCACTTGTCCATCACCAGTACGAGTGGGATTCGCATCCTAACCAACTCCAAAAGAAAAAAAGCTGTGCGGTTTCCATCAAAACGGCAAAGATGAGAAGTATGAGCACACCTCCAACCAAATACCATACACCCCAGCACTGGATTCACCCTATGGGTGTCAGGTTTATTTCCAATTGCTACTTCCTGCTCCTAATGGATTATTTTCTAATTCTGGTTATGTACAGCCTTGAGCTCTTATCCAGGCATTACACTCTCAGCTGCACTTGCAATACTAAACAATATTTCTACTAAAATGCCTGGATCATTAAAAAAAAAAATGTTTAAAATTCTCCTGTTCTAGCACCAGTTTATTGGTGCTATAAACCCTCAGGAAACAAGGGACACAGCAGAACCAACGCAGTGGGCACTTGCTAGACAAGCCAGAGCAGCAAGGCAGCACAACCTTAGCACTCCTTTACAACAGCATTCTCACCATTAACAGTTTTCTTGTGTCAGGAATACATCTAACTCACTGATATACACAAAATAAGAGCAGGAAATATTATTCCTGTAGGACTGGAACTGAGTTCCTTTCCCCAGCAATCCCATACCTTATCAATTCAACTAGAGAGAGCACTTATTTCTGAAGCTGAGCAGCGGAAAAAATAGGCAGGCAAATGATCTGATAAAAGTGCTTTCTGGGTTATGAATGAAATGCCCAAATTCAGCACGATCATTAACAGTTTTTGTGATTGAAAGTGTTCACCCTATCCTTAATGTTTTAGTTTGTCCAGAAAATCAACAAAAGAAAAAAAAATTCAGGGTTTGTATAGAATTTGGAGAACTGCATAGATGATATACTGTATGGTTAAGTATTCTTCATTTAAAACATTTCAGTGGGCTGTCTGCATACCTTAAGATGGTCTTCAGACCAAGACAGACCAAAATGCAAACAGCCTCAATTTGCAAGATATTTATATTAAAATGTTGCATAATAGGAAGTGCCAGATCAGTGAACCAACAAGCATAAGAAATCTATAACACTGAGAATAGCAACACTGACTGTGAAAATTTACTCATTACTTTTTATTGCTAAGGTGGGAAACAACTTTCAGACCACCGCATAGTAGGTCAGAATAGATCTGTGCTTGCTAATCTTGGATCTTAGATTATTTGGACACAGGAAGAAGTACAGTATCTAAAGACTTTTTTCTGTGTGTAATAAGAGCTCAGCCCAAATCCGAGTCAAGTTAATGATGGTAATGGGTACTGAATTCACTTTAACAATAAACAAAATGGTTTAATCAACTCTTGCTTTACTTTTCACAATACTTGATTGCATTATGATTTAAGCTATGCAAATTTAAATATATTTATTTCTGAAAGAAATTAAATAAAAATTCAGAGTAGTCACATTTACTTATAAACTTTAGAACAAAATTTAAAACCTCAAGAAAACTTCAAAATAAGCACACTGCTTCTGAGGACAGAAAATTCTAAATGTCATCACACTAAAAATGTGATTTAACATGTCACAGAAATTTTGAGAAGAAATTAATTTCTTTTGAATATTAAAAAAATATAGATCATACATACAGATGACAAAATAGCTGTTCTGTGTTATTTATTTTGATATAAAATCCCCTCCTTTTTGCTGTCCAAATATTTTCCACGTGTCACAGACTTCTGAACTGACACTAAGCAAGTGCATCAAAGAAACTGATGGGAAGCCAACTATGCTTTGGCAGCTGATGATAGCATCTTTTGGCAGTGAGGAGACAGGGAGGCAATTTCAGATCGTGGGATGTGCTTCTCTGCAGCAGCTCTTTCTGCTACAGTGGTCAGCTGTGGGAAGGCCAGCAGTGCTGACCTAAAATGAACGATTGTAAGTTCAACCACTGGTCACATGAGTCAGACAGTCCCATTCTTCTGAAAATGGTCCCTTCAGCCAGATTGCAGACACAGGCAGACATAATTTTGTTGGTTCTTTCCAGGTAGTGTTTCTAAGGTCAGCATCTCTAAGAGAACATCTAGAAAAACATCAGCCAAATTTTCACCTGGTGAAATCAAGGCAGACTGAGTTAAAACAATCTACATAAGATTAAAAGCAAGATAGTTTTTCTAATCCAAGAGAAGAAATTCTGCATTCGGGATTGGAAACATACAATGCCTAGACTGCTGTTGTTCTAAGATGTTCTACCTTTCCTCAGCAGTTATGGTACTATCCTTCCAACCCAAGAGTCAGCACACAAAGCTTTCAGTCTGGTCCAGCTGGCGGAATGGATGGAGGTTCTACTCTCAGGCTCTAAAATTGAATCAGCAGAATTTCATAGTGGGATGAAATCCAAAAGTCACTCAGATTTAGACAGGACAGGGAGACAAGGTTACCACAAATGAGGTGGTTTTCCTCTGTTACAGAGCCACTTCCATCTGAGCACAAAACATATACCCTGCATTTCCTAGGTTTTACATAAGCGGTAGCAACCTAATAACTGTGTGTTTTCTGTTTTGTTTGCTATTAATCCTGATGAAATTTTGTGGTCATGGCTCTAAGTTCTTGAAGTTAAATATGGCATAGCCTCAGTGTGTTGTTATGGCAACTGGAATATTCAGAGTTACAGAAATTAATATTTGTTAGCTTATAGTGCTATTATTTTTGACCAGAATGTGACTGTATTCTCTCCCACTCAATTTTTCTTTTTGATCCCAAAATGACCAAGATGATGGAGGAAGGGGACTGTCTGCACACTTTATTTAAAAAAAAAAAAACAAAAAAAAAACCAAAAAAAACCACCAAAAAAACCTATACCAAGCTTCCATGTTTGAGGATAATTATGGAAAGGTTGTAGACATACAAAGTCCATCAACATCCCCAACATCTGTTGGTCACAAGACCCTCTCCTGGAATAATGCACACTAATCAAAATGTGTGTAGCAGCCAAAAAAAAGTAAAAGGAGTTGGGATTTCTGTGCTTTGCTCCTAACCCTGCCATAGTTAGTTAGGACAGTAGACAAGTCGCTAAGTGCAATATTTAAACTGTTACTGTTATAAAAATAGCTTATTTTTTTATTTCTGATTTGAACCACATTAGCCCTGAATCTTAGAGGTACTAATTATCCATGTAATCCAGTAACTGAGACTGGAAGCGTGATTGCTTTGCCACTGCACACAAAGAAAAAAAGACCCAAAGAAGCTCCACTAGTCACATCACATTGAAGATACAGGTTTTCAGCTACTTTTAACAGTTACCTTCAATCTTCCTAGGCTTTGGATTCCCACCTCCAGAAAGGCCAGTGACATGCACAGGCCCTGCTGAACTCACTGAATTGCTTTTCCTTAAAGGTGTAGAACAGTCAAGAGACTTCCTCTCTTGTTCCCATAATCCAGGGTCAAGAGTATCTATTAGTTCAGAGTAACTCCTATATGACAAGCTGTACCCCTACTCATCCCAAGACATTCTTCTAATTACACTGAAAGAAACCATAACCATACACAATTGTAACATCATTTTACTTTCTAGTTAGTAAATATACAACTACTCCTGCTTTTGTTTCACTTCTGCCTTTACATTCTGACTTTTCATTGCTGCAATGCAGTACATCTCTCCATGCACTTGTGTCTTTTTTATTCTTTCACCTTACCACTTCATTTCTCCTTCTGTCCACCCTTTTCTCCTTCTTTCACTTCTAAATCTATCCATAGCTACTTCACTAAGTCCTTCTTCATGATACCTTTTCCTACTTGCTTATACCAGAGACTCACTCTACCATCACTCTGTAACCTCATGCCTAACTCAGAGTCTGAGAAGTGCACCAAGATCTCATGACTAGGAAACTAAATTTCGATTCAGTGTAGTGATGTAAATGAAGGAATCTAGGCAGCCTTCTTTCCTTTTTAATCAGGTCTTACAAGACACTTTCCTCAAAAATCTGCCCATGAAGTTCTCAAACATACTTCTCAGGAGATTTCCATGCCTATTTTCCTGACCCAAGAACACCACGTTTAAAAAATCAAGTTAAAAGTCCCAAACCCTCTGACCTTCATCCATGACTGAATTGCAAGTGGCTGGAAGAAGATAGATGCTCAGGGATATCCTTTCAGCTCTATACTCCCTGCTGCAAACCTTCTATAGCTGTCACCACTTTAAAAAATTTTCACTGATTAATTCCATTTCATTTAGAAATAACAGAACAACCAAAGAAAGTAAAACCAAACTTTATATGCAGACATATTTCAAAAATCCATTTAATTTTGTTAAGCTACAAACATTAAGCAACAAACATCATCCTGTCTCTGCAAGCTGTCAGTCTTGATTCTATCAAGGCTAGCTTGCTTTCTTTAGTCTTCACGTAGACAATTCAATATAGGTAGGTAGTTCCTTCCTTTCTCTTATCACTCCTATTCAGCCAGTTCTGCAGGAATTAAGGACTATCTCATTTTCAGATTCCTGCACATTCTTTCTCACATTCTCTTGCACTGCAGTTCTTTCAAAACTGGATTGCCAAATGAATAGTATTTATCTTGAGTGATCTTCCAAGAGGAAACTCAATGTATGCTCCGTCTCCATTAACTGTTCTTGTTATCTTATTCTGTGCATTAAAAAGTAACCAAATCATTTTGTCCCTCTCTGAAAAGGGAATTTCACTGCTGAATTTCCTATTCAGGCAAGACATAGTCTGCTCACATTGGCCATTCAGAGAGTCAACATTTCTGAAAAACATAAAAAGTAAGTCCTTGTCTGCTTTCCTTTCACACTGATTACCCACAAATCCCACTCAAGAAACAATGAAGTTTTTTTTACTGGAAAAAACACTGCTGCTGCTTGTCCAAGATTATGAACCATGTCAGTTCTAGAAAGATGACAGAATAGACTGGAGGAAAAGAATTGTTAAAGAAATATAAGTAGAGATGAACAGTAATTCTACAGTAACTGAACTATGGTCTAAGAGTTTATCTATATAAACTATAACTATAGTTATGCAATGGGGATTTATATACAATACATTTTTAAGACACTGAACACTCATCCATAATTATGTCTAATAGTAGAGAGTCACACAGGTTGTACACTTACTGTGCCTGTAAACAAAGAGATAATAGTACAGAATAAAAAATTAAAATCAAGAATTAGGAGATACACACCATATTAATTTCATTCATAACACAAGTTATATCTACACTTTTCCTTGTAGATGGGAGATCTGGGGACAAACTTGGGATTAGACCTTTCTGTTCCTTGAGCAAACTCTCTCATCCATCAATGTACAAAAGAAATGGACAAAAAATGGCTACTGCCCCCCATTAAACAAGCAGAGGCCAGTGATACATTTGATGTGCTTTCAGTCTCCATAACACTAAATAGGATCGTCTCCATAGTTTCCCTGGGAGATTGCATATGTACAGATGGATGTTCAAGTACTGCTAACAGCACGAGGGCCAAATGCTGATGGCAGGAAGGAAACAGTTGAAGCTGCTGTGGACAAGCCAAATTCAGCTTGCTTGTCCTCCCACCCTAACTCTGTCCAGCTCAGGCAGATCTCTTTTGCTCCAGGTAGGCTCAAACAATAAGATGGATGCCCAAGTAGATAAGAAATTCAGACCTTGGACTATCAACTCAGCAGCCAATTATATTTTACTTATCCTTTTTATCATGTATTTGCCAGTTCAAGTCTGGTTCCCATCAAGTACCATGAAATAAATCAGTTTATTATAATCAGATTCTTAGACAAAAGGTCTCCATAGCAATACACCAGCAATATTACCAGTTCCCTACTAGTACTTTATTCCTTTCTTATATATAGCACAATAACTCTTAGAGCTGTCCACAATAATTTGCATCTCAGTAGACAAAGGTCCAGTATAAAAACAACAGTGACACATCTACCATCCCTCTAGTTTCCTATCTAGAGAGAAGGAATTCACAAAAGTTTGAGACAAGCAACTTATGGTCAAACAGCAAACTCACAGCCAAATTAAAACTATACTTCACTTCCTTACTTTCATTCCTTAGTAGATAACTAGAGCTGCAAGGAAAGAGTTCAAGAGTCAAGATATCTCTCCTTAGGTATATGATAGGAAATGTAAACATAATTGACCTAGGTAGTCTAACAACACTTCCTGGCCTCAAGCTTAAATCCACTCTAGAATTTAAATCATTTAAAAAAAAAAAAAAAAAAAAAGGCACCAAAGCCTGGAAGGTAGCCTGGTTGTGGACTTCTATGCTCCTAATCTTTTTCTAAAGATTTGTCCTGGGGTCCCAAATCTAGAAATACTGAAATAGTCAATGCAGGGAACCAATTCTACTCTGATACCCTTTAGACCAAAATCTCAAAACAGCCCTTTTGGGAAAGGACCAGATAGGTGCTCCAGAGCACTTTCCTCACTCTAGCCTGGGCATTACAACAGTCTATAATGCTACTTGCAGCTCCAAAAACCTGTAGGTTACCACCTTCATTTGCCTCAGGACAGCCTGATAGGTCTCAACCCTAAATCCTACCTTTTATGAATCACAACTCCAACCTTATCCCAAGAAATCATAGACATAACAATTTTAACAGTAAACCAAGGATTCCTGTCAATTCTAACGTGGTGTCAGGGAGCACTGCAGAACAGCCATTCCCTCAGGAATGGGAACTGAGAGAAAGAACATGACCAGCAGGACCAGAGCCTTACCAGCTAGGACCTGTCCCATATTACACAAGAAAGACAAACCTGGAGATGACAGCCATATCCAACCAAGACTCCAAATCATAAGGTAGTATCATGGTGACAAGGCAGCTCCAGAGACAAACTGAGAAGTCATTCCATATGTCAGAGCTAGGGTGAGGCCTGGCAATTGCCAGGCATAGCCATGGTGATGAAGTTGGGCCAAAAATCAAGCCACATAGTCAAAAACCACAACCTTCACCATAGCTCAGACAAAGACTGAAACCCCAGCTGAGCTCAGAGAGCTCCTGGGCCCACAGGTTTGACTCATTAGGGTTATTAAGGCTTATTAGTGCACTCAGAGCTCCAACACACCTGCTGTGTCCACCCTGAGGAACTCGACAAAACAGAACCCCAGTACCAGTGTCCCCCCCAGCACAACCCTACAAGCTCCAAAATTAATCTTAAGTCTGGGAGAACTCCTTGAACCCCTTAGCTAAGAGACTTACAAACCCCAAACCTAACCTCCTGAAAGTCCCAGCTATGGTCACCCACCCATACCACAAATTAGACAAAAAGGAAGAGAATCCCTTTTCACAGCTCCAGTAGGCCCTTTCAGTGATGTGTGCCTGTTCCAGACAGTGTGGGTCAGTCACTAGTTGTCTTAAGACCTGCCTCACAGCAAGAGTCAATCTAGGTAACACATCACTGAGACTGAGCTATTCCACTATTTTTTTCAGGATGCTGGGACAACCCAACATGGGTTGGGTCACTTGGTATTCTTAACCAGACATACCTCTTGACTCTCAACCCTCACCTAAGGTATTTTCCACAGCTTTAACTACAGGCACAGAAACCTGTGTAATGAACAGTCCTTTGCCATCTCGTAAGAACCTCCCCAGACACCTCTGCTGAGTGTACCAGAGCCCACCAATGACTTCGGTACAGGCTGGCAGTTCCAGCATTTTTAGAAATCACTTGCAACATATATGGTGAGTACACAGAGAAGGTAGGAGACAACTACACAGTGATATTTCATTTTCTCCAATAATAAACACTGCATATGTCATATCTGTAGAATTCAGACATCATTGTGCACTCTTAGCAATAGTGATGGAACTTCTGCTCCTCACAGAAGGAAAAGGATGCAGTCGTTAGGGAACAGAGGCTACACTTAAAATCAGGTCTACACAGAGAGGTTCCAGTCTATCTCCAGCTGTGTTCATCACAGAACAGTTATCAGTGCCTAATTCACATAATAATAGTAATAATCATCATGGCTAGGCTTCGCGAACGAAGATTTGAGAAGGGCTATACCCACGCTTGCTGCGAGCGTGCTGATGGCTAAAAAGGCCAATGTGAGAAAGTATAATAATAATTATTATTATTATAATAACAATATAATAAAAAAAAGGTTGAATATCCAGGTTAAAGTAATGATGGACAAGTTACAATGGCAAACGTCCCTTGACAGTGATATATCTGAGTGCTATGTCCATAGGCTCAACAGCTCAGGAAGGAGAAAATCTTCCGGTCTGTGAAAGTAATGCCTTTCTATTCACCCAGCCAGAGTCACACCCTAAAAAGTTAACATTAGATTTTAAAAATGAAGCATCTCACCTTCCAGAAAACCTTGCACTTTTTCAACAGCCTGGAAGCTATGAGTTAAGTGTTCCTCAGTCATTCACCTCAGAAATAAAGACCCCACCCAGGGAGCTGGAATATGTGGGTTATGCACTGAGAAAATACATTAACATCTTTATTGGTTGCTCCATCCAACCGAGTCTTTTCCCATAAAGAAAACAGTCCCTGTGACACTAATTTCCCCCTTTGAGCTGAGTGTTTTGTAAAAGTCTGTGTCTATCAAAGCAGCACTGAAATGGAGCCACAGATGTGTGGACCCAAGCTTGCCCCCCGGCCACACTGTCAGGGCAGGCAGGCCCCTATGCCCATGCTGGGAGCCCTCACATGGCCCTGGCACCTCTGGCAGGACCTGGCTGCAACAGCCCTGCTCCATCAAAGCCCACTTTCTGCCAAAATATTTACCCAAAATAAGGCCATTCATCACTTTGTTCTTTGATAAAATTCAAACGCATTCTTCCACAGCAAGGTCTCACACCACAACAAACATCATGACAGGGGTTTATCAAATGTCCAGAACTGAAACCTAATCTGAGCTAAAAGAGAGAGGGCTCCCCTAACTTGTGATTTAGGGAATAGGTATGAGAAGCATTAATTGATAACTTTTTCCAATTGGGAGCTTATTTTTACAGACATTTTGTTCTAGTTTTTAGTTAGATAAGAAAAGAAGGGAAAATGGAAGAGGCTGACAAGGAGAAGAGGATAATTGTATCTCAGAAGACAAAGCCACACGGAAGTATATTACACACCCACAAACAACATTATCAGTGTTCGCCCACATCTTTCCACTGAGTGCTGTCCTATATTTACATGTTGTCCTGGGCAAGAGAATACTCCTAAGTAGTGCTACTGTGAAAAAAGCTGCATTTTACAGTGCCAGTCCCTTTCATAGTCAGATTTTGCTTTGCAGCAACGAAAGTGGTGGCCAATGGGCAATCATTTCCTCCCCACTTCTCACATTTCTTATACAGTTTTTAAATAAAACCATCATCCACAGCAAAAACTGTTGTTTTTATCCCTCTTGTCTGGCACACAGGAATTAAAAATGGTAGCGTTTTACTCCAGGTTTTATGATCTGAGGATCTCCCATCAGAAGAGTCACACTTCACCTTGCAGTGATTCCTGTTCCAGACCACAGAGCAGGATATGCCTTTGCCTCTATGGAGCCACCATCTCAAAGTGCCTTGCATGGATTTTCATCTAACTCCAAAGAGCAGCTTAAAAAGTGCTCTCAACCATCTGGGCTCTTAGCTTTCAGGGTTCCAAATCCTGACTAAAAGCTAAAAATATACATATCATATCAGATTTTTTTCAATGGAAACCACCAAACAGAAGAAAAATCTGGCTTTTTCACATTTCCCCTTTTAAGTACACCTACACTTTGATTTTCCCTGTCCTTTCCTCCACCTCCCAAAACAAGAAAAAACTAGCATCACCCTCACACCCAAGAGAAAACAATAGAAGTCCCTGGCTCTATCAGGCCTACTCTCAATGACAGTCCAGAGCATAAAACACTGCCCAACTTTTTCACCTGCAAAATTTAACATATATCTTAAGTAGTACTCTACTGCCAATTTTGAGTAGTAGATAGCTTTTAGAACTTCACAATAGAGTCATATTTAGAGCTTTTAACTGCACTGTTTTTAATTAACAGGAGAATCATGACAGTCATTAAAACAATGGGGGAATAATCAAGTGTCAGTTTTATCAATTTCCCTGTTCTGAAACAAGACTGACACTTTTAAAGCTACAAGTAAGAGAGAAAAGGAGATAATTTTTTTTCACTTGTTCAGCTGAAATCCTCCACACTGTGCAAAAATCAGTCTGGGAATTTCCTGAAAACAGACCTGATTAAAATAGAGAGGAAACTCCCTGAACTTGCTATATCAACTCAATTAAAAAATACCATATTAAAAGCCTTTTTGGCTAGCATCCATGCATGCAGAAACTCAGGGTAATAGAAGAAAAGCCTTTATACTTTCCAACCTTGGTACAAGTCTGAACCAAATTTCAAACTGAAGTTCTGATTTGGTTGTTCTTTCCTTTTTCAGAACAACAGAATTTTTAATTCTTCCTGCAATAAGAGGCAGAAGACACAACACAAAAGTCCCAGAGCAAGTATAGATATTAAGTTTTGTGTGGCTCCCTACACAATATTAAGAAATTTGCATTATGTGAATGAAATAATTATTTTGTGAACAAGCTGGATGTAACTATAAAGTTAAAATTTAAAAATATGAACTGATTTAGCCAAGGAAGTAAATTAAATGGTACAGCAGCAACAAAGACAGTTTCATATACATTTCATCCTTCCAAAAGT
Organism: Empidonax traillii; assembly: GCF_003031625.1. Lineage (NCBI taxonomy): Eukaryota > Metazoa > Chordata > Aves > Passeriformes > Tyrannidae > Empidonax > Empidonax traillii. The sequence continues at coordinate 1,123,455 of NW_020955325.1, read as the reverse complement.
CTTTAAAATACTAGGAGCGAAAGTGACTAAATTTCAGAAAAACATGAACAGTTCAGTATTTTCTCAGGCTCATCTTGACCCTTCTGCTGGGTTTGCCCAGCAGCCTGAAAAAGCTTTAATGAGTTTGCAGTCCAAAAACAAGAACTGAAGCCCTGCAAACTGATCACTAACCTAAAGCATGTCACCAAACATCCATTAGCAAGAACCATCCTCTATTTCCTGTTGAGATAGTCTGGACTGAAACAATTGCCTGGAGATGGATGGACATGTTTGCAACATCCTGCAGCCTCTGGTCTGTTAGATGTGCCAACATCATGCACCTAAGGAATAAGTCTGCTTGTTTAGAAAGGTAAGTGTATCAAACTGAGATTCAACCTTTTCAGATCTTAGGCATGTTGTTCTGCTCTCTAGGACTAAGAAAATCTTCCTCATTCTTCAAGCCCTTCAAATTCCCTCTAACCAACTGCCTAACCCCGTTCCATTAATTAAAAGAAAACCACTAAAAGTACAACTAAAAATAAGGATTTGCACTAACCAAAAAGGAAACTGTGATTTCCTTTCCTCTCTTATCAGGCGCCACTACTAGATTTAAACACACACCTTTGAGATTTTTATCCCTCTTTCTCTACAACTGCTTCAGTTACTGTTGAAATGTGTAAAACATGTCAAACATCAGCAATTAGTGCTAGGACCCTAACTCTCTTATTAGGTTTTGCAAGTCAACCCTGAGGGACTTGGGTGTCAGCACACCCTTCTGTCTAACAGCTAGAGACATGAGATATCCCAGTACACTGAGCTTTCCTTCCCTGAGAAGGAAACTGATGAAGTAAGTGAACTGCTGATCAGTTTTTTTCAGAGAACAAGATTCTCTTCCACAGTCTGTTTCACCTGATATTATGCAGCCTTGCACTTAGTTTTTGGCTATGAAATACATAGTCCACCATAAACATGATGATATTTAGCAGGAACTCAGAAATGGTTATTAAAATCAGATGAGGAAAACAGTATAGATGAGACTGGACAATATTCCAAACTCTTGACAATGTACTAATTTATGGAACAGTACCTCACTCATTTTTTGTCTTGGCATCTTCTCTGACACAGAGAAAACCATGAAAGACCCATCAAAAATGCATGTATCATAGCAGGCATATGAACAACATTTGGCAGCTCTGAAAATATGAACATCAATCATTTTTTGGTGAATGTTTCTATCAAGCTGTGAAAATGAGCCTCTCAAAGAAGGTGTGGGGGAGAATATGTGTCCATTATACTCCAAGACCTCAAAAATCAACAACTCAACAGTCTGCACTGCTTTCTCATAGTATAATAACCTGTGAAATACATAAACCTGTAGAGAAAGAAAGGTCAAATGAAGTCCCTACCCTCCTATCTTTTAGATGCCTCCATACCTACTCATCCCTGACATTTAGGTTTGAATTTTCATGCTAAAGTTTCAGGAGCCCACAAACACTAATAGTCATCTACATCTACCTTTATCAGAAATCTTTTTAAGATGTAAGAAAGCTGTACTTCTAACTCTTTATGAACTAGAGAGGCCAAGAAGTTGAAGAGCTCACAATACATGAATTCTCTCCCTGCTATAAATTCAGGCATGAATTTATTTGTGGAAGGAAACTGTCCGCAGTAACAGACAGCAAATTTGCATGAAGAAAAATAGATAAAGAAGTCTCTTCAGGTTACTCCAACATATATCTCACATTTACACACTGAAATCTCACACACACACAAAAAAAGTCCACCTTCTCCAATAGCCTTTAAGCCATTCTTTTAGCCTATATTGATCCTTCGTATCCATGTTGTCAGTAGTAACAACTAAAAAGGAGAGGGCCACTAACTACCTCTGTTAGTGGCCTTCACCAGAGGTTTTTGGTCATGAAGTTTCTCCAGTACTTTGCAAGAAATGACTGTGCATCAGCAATGACAGAAATAATAACTCTGTGTCAGCAACAACAGAAATGTGCAAACTGAAGTATCCCATCCCTATATAAATATTTGTATGATAGTTTAGCTTTTCTGCAGTGACTTTCCCTGATTTTTTTCTTTCTTTTTTTTTTGAATACCCAAAATCCCCATAAGAGGCGCAAGGATGGGGGGGGGGAGGGGCACGGTGGCGCAATGGGGAAGAAAAAGCCCAACAACAACAACATAAATTTCATAACTATATCAATGCAATGGAAAATCCTGGTGCAATTCGTAGGTCCTCCTGGAAAGGCTGATCTCACCTCAAGGTGAATCAGAATACCTACTCACCCAGCTCTAGCCTCTTCTCCCCAGATTAATTACTCAGCAAAAGAGACTACAAAGTGTCAGCTACCACATTCCCATCACTCATACAAGGCAAACTCAGCTGTTCAAATCAATATTCGTTAGCAGGCAGAACAAGCCAGTTTTGAGTGTGTTCTAATTAGACAATAGAGATTATTACAAAACACCTGCAATGTTTGTAATCGTTTAAAATAATGAGAATCAATATTAGCTTCCAAAGGCACCATATGGTAAATGCTCATTCCAGGCAGGTGGTCTCTCACAGGCTCCCAGTGTTTCAAAGTGATCATTAACTTTTTTTAATCTGAATGAACTTGTTCTCCATTAATGCCTCGGCTGCTGGTTTGTCCTCTGCATGTCGACCGCACATAAAGCTGCCTTAATTGCGCTCCCTCCTCATCTCATGCTGCAGGACCTGGGACAGCTTCTTCAGGGGGTGACACCAACCAGAACTAAGTCCACCAGGAGAACAACCTTTCTCCTCTCTGTAGCATCTGTGGTCAAGAATCCCAGAGGCCTTACAAACCATTTTCAAGCATAAAGTGTTACTCAGCGTTTTCTAACGATGTCACAAACCTATGGCCATGCACACAGGGCGTTATTGCAAACGATATCTCACAGCAGCGCTGTCTCTATGAGGTGGCAGCCAGGGCCTCTCAGTGTAGGGCTACAAAGATGAGCTGTGAGAGCCCTACAGTCACTGAGCCAGCAGCTCTCGCTCTGTACAGGGCTGGGGGGCAATGTCCCAGTCCAGCCCTCAGAAATCCACACCTATTTCCTTATAAGTGGTAAAAATTAAGCTTTATAAACACACATACTGCTTAATCTCATTGAAAACAAGTAAGGTATCTTTTCTGTAAGTCATATCAGCGGATTTGTCTGTGTGTCGGTTCAATGACAACTCTTCAAGTCACTGATTGTGTTTTCTAATTGCAAGAAAAGCAGATTAAACACCTGTAGTGTTGTGGAAACAATACATAATAACAAATATAAATACCCCCATAAGGTAGCTATTGCCCTATCTCTTTTACAGAGGATAAATTCAGATATAGTCTGTCCATGCCAAGACAGAAATTATTATTAAACAGAGAAAAACCTTCCTATGTTGGTATGAAAACAGGACTCAGTGTCTGCCCAGGTACACATCGTGCAGTGACTCCTAGAAGCTGATTGGGAAAGGAAAAAGAGAAGATAAAGGAGTTAGTTCCTTAGCTTCTCCCTTTAGAAAGCAAGAAAAAAAAAATGGATTCCATATAAACTTACTATACTATTTCACAAATCAAGTAATGTATCATTAAAGGTTCTCAGCCACATTCTTTGCAAGTATAACTATTTGGGATGCTAAAAAAAGTAACCCAAAGTTCAGGGAAACCAGGAAACAGAGAAACAAATCTTGAGATTATCTAAATCTAGACTTAAATAAACTTAATAAGGCTTTTGCTACTAAACAATAATTACACACCACTATGTTTGCCTATCAATTCTCATGCCAGGGATCTCCAAGTATTTTATTTACAAACTATTAAATCATTGTGCCCATCCCTGACATGCAGCCACTTCTGTTACAAGAAGAGGGTGCCTAAATGCACACAGCAGATTATTTTTAAGACAGGTGTACAGATTGAATGGTTATCAATTGAAACAGTAGAGGAAATGCAGAATGGCAACTGAATCACTTGAGTTGGAAATTAAGACTCTGGGGTGAAAACTTCAGGACTTTCAGAACAAGTATCACTGGATTAAAAGTAAAAGTAAAAAGGACCTCCTTTGAAATATTTAACTACTAGTCATGGTACACTTAGCACTGGTGGTGAGCATTAATTCTGAGTAAACCTGGGGAAGGAAAAAGCCTAACAAAGCAGATGATCTTGCAAGATTCCTTCCAGCCTGAGCTGTTCTATAATCCTATGAAATCACAGATCTGCCCAGTGATCAAAGATCTGCCAAAGAAAAGGGCAGATTTTTCTGACTGCTTTAGAGCGGACCTTGCAACAGAGACAGTGATTTTTCTGCCTTTATTTTATTGTTTGAAATTTTCAGAAATGTCAAAACTCCAGAGAAATATTTTGATCACTGAAATATATCAAGTGGCTTTGCAGGCTACTACTGGGAAAAAAATTAAGCACTTAAATTCAAACTGCTAATAGAATTCTTTTCCAGTTCACTCACCTCACCTTTAGAGAAACTCAATTTCATTACAGAAATTTGTCAAAAATATACTTTGCAGAATATTTTGATAGTCTTTAAAGTAGCCCTGATATGGACTTCCCGCATAAATAATGCATGTATTGCTCTGCTGCCCTCTCACAAGCTGTAGCAGATGATTCACCAAAAAAGGTGCAGACAAAAACAGAGGACTTAGCTCCTGGGTTGAACCACAGTCAAAAGACCACCTAGATCAAAGTTACACGAGGCAGTCTTGCCACCCCTCCGCCAAGGTGTTTCAAAACCTGGTGGCACAAAGGTGGTGCAAAGCCATCATTACTGTTTTACTTACCCGTTGGTGCCTCCCTTGTTGCTCTGCCTGAATTTGTAACACTGATTTGGACCAGTATTTTGTCAGTAAGCTTTTCATCCAGCTTTTACCCCTGTTCATTCAGCTTAGTTGGAATTAAATGACCATATCACAACACAAGATGGGATGGACAGCAACAGGAATGTTTGTTCCGTGAGACAGTAAAGCCAAAGAACACAATAAGAAAACCTGAGGCGGGATTTATTACAAAGTTTGTCCTTGTCCAGGGTTTTATGCTTCATCTTCCTCATTCCTTTTACTTTGAATATATGCGGATGATTGCTTTGAATTGTTCTAGTAAAGCACTGCTTGCTAGAGAGACTGTGATCACAAACTCTCTGGGCACTGGCATTTGTCACCATGATTGTAATTCACACAATACATAAACTTTTTTAAACTGCTGTAAACATAAAATACATAAACTTTTTTAAACTGCTGTAAACATAACTTCAGGGAGTTAATAAAGCTGCTTTTCAGTCCCCTACCTCATTCCATTTATAACTTATTCAAATTGCAATTGCTTGCAATGTGCATCCTATATCACATAACTACTTCTGCTACATGTACTGCCTAGGGCCATCCATCACCCCCACCTATCAGCAAAGTCCTTGTTCTTGCCCAATGATGGCAGCCAGGGTACCACTAACACAGATGGGTTTGTGTCAAATCTCAGCTGACATCCTCCAACCCTCCACCCTGCATTTATCATTTGGAATTTCTCTTATTCTCAAACCCAACTTGGTCCATGGCTCACAAATCAACACTTCAGCAAGCACTTCCAACAGCCCTATATATGCTTCATGTAGAAAACAGCATTTTTGCCATTTTTTTCTCCCCTGGAAAACTCAAAGGCCAAGTTTCCTCTCATTCAAACAGCAGTTACATCAGCTTTACTCTGTATTTTACTGCTGTAAGTCACTGCTTCCCTGGCCTGGGAGCACAAATAGCAACACACTGTTGAAGGACATAGTAATGTCCTTTCCAATCAGGAAAAGGCACTAAGCAAAACTTCACCTTTCCAGAAGCTGTAAGGCACATAAAATTGAAATTTGTCTACCCAGGCAGGCAAAGTTGCATTATCTTCCTTAACCCACACTCCTAAGCAGTACTCTTCAACACTTACTTGCAGCATATATTTTTATCTTTGCCATTATTTTATAGCATTCCATGTTATAGTAGGTTTGTTCCTGAGATGCAGAGAAATGTAGGCAGTCTGAAGACTTCCCAAAAACATTTCAAATGAGATAGACTACACTAACAGTAAGAAGAGGCTGTGTCCTGGGGAAAGGAAAATTCAAGCTTGACTCAGACACATGGCAGAAGTCTATGTGCAGTGCAAAGACATGAAAAATAAAATGGTGAGCCTTTTTAGACATGGCTTCTTTTGGCTCTGCTTTTGAGTTCCACGCTTATCTCTGCAGAAGGTCTGTGATCCGACCTACAGCTCCCAGGCTTGGATGTTCCAAAAGTATTTTGATACATTTAATTGCAACACTTCACCCCCCGAATTTCTAGTGTGGGCTCTTCTTTAGGAAAAGGATGACCAAGAATGATAACAAATATTGCCATTTAAAATTAACAAAATGCTTCAAAATGTGTTTTAAAGTTTTGAAGCACCAAGGTGCTTCACCAAGAAAACAATTTACAAACTATTCTTTATGTACAGATCTTCATAGCTGTGCATACTAGATTCTGGAAGCAAATTAATCCCCAAACCACCCCAGAGTGCATATATTAGTTCCAGATGGATAGCACCTAGCTTAATACACAAGCACTGCTGAAACATACATGATCACAATTTCCCTAGCTGAATATTGTACCAAAATATCTCCCCTCCTCTAGTGACCACTCACTGAAGTGGTACAATTGAGTACTACAGTATTATATTTGTTATAAGAAACACTATACTGGCTTCTTCCACAGATATTCTCAGTCCTCTGCACATGCAGCGAACCAGAAAAGGTCCAAGCTACGTGGAAAATGTGGTGGGTCTAAGCCTAAGCACTGTATTAATTTTAGCTCATGGCTGATTAATTTAATGCATGTGAAAGGAAGAGATAAGCATTTAATTGTTACTAGAAGTGGAGAAGCTGATCAGGGTTGAATTAGTAGAATCTGTGACCTAATTTCATCATTGTTTTAATGTTCTAAAAACTCAGAGCCTGTGCTCTTGCCAAGATGAGGCAGACTGCTCTTCAGACTGCCTTCTGCAATGGATTTTCCCTTCTCCCTCTCCAACTTGACACTGCTTCTAAATGAAGGTGCCCAGCCCATCAGCTTTTAATTACTTTTCTCCTACAATAAGATACTCTGCTCTTTATTTTTTGTGTGCTCAGGCCCTGTTTTTCATGCAACGCTAGATTTCAGGTTCTACACTAATTTCCTGACAGTGGTATGACTGACAGTAACTCCTTCAAGTGTTCCAGAACATGCATAAGCATAGCACATGCTGGATACTGTATGCTATGCATCTATATGTTACCACAAAGACATATGTGTTATCCTAGGGAAGTCTTCAGAATAATCAAGTCATAAGACCTAGGAACAACTGAGAAAGGGTTGAGTGTGACACTCAGTTGTCCTAACAGAAATGAACCTAGCCTCCACAACTCAAAAGAGATTTTGTTCTGCAGCCTAGCTCTAACACTCTAACATGCCTACCTTAAGGGTAGAATCAATGCCTTTTCCCCCAGAAAAACAAATATATTATCACCCTTTTCCCTTCTTCACTTCCTTTTGGGAGATCATGCTCTGCATGAGGCCAAAGGGACGAGATTTTCTTAATCTTGGAAAAAAAAAAATAGAAATAACAAAAAGAGAAAGAAAGTGGATTCGGGGTAAAAAATTTTGTCTTTGTTTCCTTTCCTTACCTCCCCCTTCCACAAGAAAAAGTCTGTTTGGAAAGCATTTTTTTGCATCGGTTTCATTTAGTAGGAGACCACACACCTCAAAGTCAAACTCTTTCTGACACCAATGGAGTCCTGGGTGCTTAGATGCTTTTAAGGATGAGGCCCTAGGTATGAGAGAGTCCGAGTTATCATCTAACAAGAAAAATAGTAACTGAAATTAGATCTCTCATCCCCCTCCGCCCCTATCATTTAAGACAAATCATTTATCTTCCTAGAAAGCATGAAGAGTACCAAATTCCACTTACTTATAAGTGGGATAAGGCTGCTTATCCAACAGGAGATATAACACTCCCAGACAGGAATTCTTCAAAACAAGACTGCTTCCCCTTTGCGATTTACATTACCAGAGAGTCTGTTATTAGCCTGATATTTTATCTCTGACAACGTGAAAAATATCGCTGCCATAAACCCTGTGGTCCTTAGTAAAAGTGGAACTACTTGGCAAAAGCTAATAAAACGAGGAACAATGACACCAATCGCCAATGAATACCTAAGCAACAGATGAGCCAGCTGGCCACACATATGCACGCACACACACAGGTAAGCATTTCTTCTTCACATGATTCCTACACCAGCACAAAGCGTATCTTAGGAACACTACTCTTTTAACTTTATGCCATACAAAGCATAAGTGCACTGGCACAGAAATGGATGAGGTGCTTTCACAGATCCTTAACTCCTGATTCACATTTCTCTTTACAAACCTAGGTTAGCATCTGGCTTACTTTTCAAATGGTTCTGCTTTTTCCTGGATTCTTACCAAGGAGAGCCAGAAGAGGAGAGGCTGTCTAAGATTTTATAAACGCAATAAAACTTACTGTTCTCTCTTTCCAACCACCTCTACTTTGAAGAAAAGTTTTAAGCAATAAAATACAATAGCTAAAGAGTGATGAAAGGAAATAGGAAATTGAAACACTGCAGGCTGCTTCAAGAACCAATGCTGATGAGGGAAACAAATACCCTTATGCCAACAGTCCCAGGTCTGGAGGAAGAGAAGGAAGATCTAAGCTGCCTCAGCAGAGGAAACAGAAAGATATAGGCCTTGCTAGTTCAGCTGGGACATCATGAAGAGTCTGAAAGATGAGAAACATTTTGAACCTTTGGAATTTACTTCAGCCATAACACTACCTTATAAGGCTATTATTCAAGGTTCCTGAGAAAAATTGCTCCCTGTCCTGTTTCACAGACCTCTGCTGTGAGTCCCCAGTATCAAAACTTCAAGAAATTCTGAAAATAGAGAATGCAATACTCAATTCTACAAGTTACTCAGCTGAAATCACTAGAGCTGCACAAAACTAAAAGTCAGCATTTAGATCCAAGGAGAGAACATTCTATAGGGACAGTGTCATGGTCCACTCTTCCATGTATTGTAGGGTCTGTCTTGCAGTGCTCAAGAGGGGTACTTTGGGGCATTCTTCTGTTTCAAACATACCTGGATTCAAGTTATTCTCCCAGCTGCTATGTCTGAAGCATTTTGGTAGTAAACTCCATTTGCTAATAGGAAAAGTGTTAATTATTACAACTAGAAATTTGTTCCATTTTTGGAAACTGAAGTAGTCAGACAATATACTCATATAACTACTTTTAATTCCATTACAACACTCTTGTTATCTGAAGGGTTCACAGAATCACAGAATAAACCAGGTTGGAAAAGACCTCTGAGATCATCAAGTCCAACCCATGACCCAACATCATCCTGTCAACTAGACCACGGTACTAAGTTCTACATCCAGTCTCTTCTTAGTGCTATGGTCTAATAACCACAGTGGTAGTAGATCAAGGGTTGGACTTGATGATCTCAGAGGTCCTTTCCAACCTGCTTGATTCTATGATTCTATGATTCTTAAATAACTCCAGGGATGGTGAATCCACCACCTCCCTGGGCAGCCCATTCCAATGTCTGATCACTCTCTCTGTAAAGAATTTCCCTCTAATGTCTAACCTAAACCTCCCCGGCACAGCTTAAGACTGTGCCCTCTTGTCCTACTGCTGGTTGCTTGGGAGAAGAGACTGACCCCAACCTCACTCCAACCTCCTTTCAGGCAGTTGTAGAGAGTGATGAGGTCACCCCTGAGCCTCCTCTTCTCCAGGCTAAAAAACCCCAGCTCCCTCATCCAGTCCTCAGAGTCCCTTCATCAGCCTCATTGCCCTTCTTTGGACCCTCTCCAGCACCTCAGTGCCCTTCCTAAACTGAGGAGCCTGGAACTGGACACAGTACTCAAGGTACAGCCTAACTAGTGCCGAGTACAGGGGCAGAATTGCTGCCCTGGACCTGTTGGCCACACTGTTCCTGATGCAGGCCAGGATGCCATTGGCTTTCCTGGCCACCTGGGCACACTGCTGGCTCATGTTCAGCTTCCTGTTGATTAGAATGCCCAGGTCCCTCTCCGCCTGGTCGCTCTCCAGCCACTCTGTGCCCAGCCTATAGTGCTGAAGGGGGCTGTTGTGGCCAAAGTGCAGGACCCTGAACTTGGTCTTGTTAAACATCATACCACTGGATTCAGCTCATTTATCCAGCCTATACTGGTCCCTCTGCAGAACCCTCCTACTCTCCAGCAGACTGACACTTCCCCTCAACTTGGTGTCATCTGCAAATTTGCTGATGGTGGGTTGTGTGGCAACATGGAAAGTCCTGTTTCTCCAGACAGTAAATCAAGGATGTCTTTCTTCTCTGGATAGTAATTCAACAGCGTTTTCTCACAGTTCTGAATTCACCTCCTTTCTTCCTGCAAAATGCCACTGCTGACAAATCTCATTAAGCATATTAATATACTAATACCTCCACCGTATTTGGCCTTAACTTCTTTATATTACTCTAAAGCTTCATGTGATCCAGTTTTGGTCAGCACCTTAAAGGACAACCCAAGGCCTCTGTACTGATCAACTTTGGAGTTCTGCAGCAACATCTCTCATCACAGTACCTGTCCACATATTTACACAACTCATCTACAGGTGCTTATTCCTAATGCCTTTGGTTGCTTATTATTGCAGATTTCAGACGAAAGAATTGAGGTGGCTTTCTCAAGCTTGAACTTGCCTACATTTAATAGGTCTACTCTTGCCTTCTCAGAGATCTAAAAAAATAAAGGAGAAATGGTCAGTTATGCAGTGCCTGAGCCCCTCTGAAGCAGCTGCAGGAAAGGAGGCCAGGTCTTATAATGAGAGTACCTACCCCTTCCTATCCACAGCAGGACTAAAATCCACTACTTCATTTTGCTGTCAGAAGGAAAGAGTAATCAGTCATTGGCAGCCACGGTTACTATATTCAGAGTGACAGCCTCCATGAAAAAATGTAAAGATCCCATTTTCCATTCCCTGGTCTGGCTAGATCCTTCCACATAACTCTTCTGCCATAAAAAAATCAGGCATTATTACAGTGATGATAGTACATGCCAGAATCATATAATCACAGAATGGCTTGCACTGGAAGGGACTTTCAAGATCATCTAGTTCAATCCCTCCCCCCCCAACTACAGGCAGGGGCACCTTCCATGAGACTAGGTTGCTCCAAGCCTCATACAACCTGGTCTTGAACACTTCCAGGGATGGAGCATTCACAACTCCTCTAAGCATCTTGTTCCATGCCTCACCATCCTCACAGTAAAGAATCTAATCTAAATCTATTCTCTTTCAGTTTAAAGCCATTCCCCCTTTTCCTGTCACTACATGCCCTTGGAAATAGTCTTTCTCCATCTTTCTTGTAGGCTGCATTTAGGTAGTGGAAGGCTGCAATTAGGTCACCCTGAAGTCTTCTCTTCTCTTCTCTAGGCTGAACAATCACAATTCTCTCAGCTTTTCTTCACTGGGGAAGTGCTTATCTCAGTGGCCTCCTCAGGACTCACTTTAACAAGTCCATGCCCTTCCTATGCCGAGGACCCCAGAGCTGGATGCAGCACTCCAGGTGGGGTCTCACCAGAGTGGAGTAGAGGGGCAGAACTACCTCCCTTGACCTGCTGACTACACTTCTTTTGATTAACAACAGATAATTTCTTCTTTTTAAGAGATAATATCTCTATTGTCTCACAATCATAAAGTTCACCAGTACTTGCAGGGTTCCAAATTGTGACCTTCCCACCTTCCCCAAACTGCCTGCTTCCTACTCCATTCATTGTCAAGAAAATTCTTCTTTGGTGGTAATTAGCCTTAGTCCCCTGAACTCCAAGACAGTTGTCTTGATGTAGTTGACCACAGAGTGTGGCCTCTGTGATTACGCAGTGAGGTCCTGGTCAGCTCCTGTTCCAAGGCCCAAGATTTACACGTTGCCCAGTCTCCTTTTGGCTTGGCATTATGTGTTCTGCCAGTGGTCTGAGTCATTTCCTTTAAGATGCAGTGGCCCCAAGATGGGACTGACAGGCTGTGATGAAGAGGGACAGAAGAAGGGGATAGATGCTCCCTTTATTTTGTCATTGCATTTACCCAAGTGCTGCAAGGGAAATGTTACCAGGAAGTTATTAAAGGGTAACTTTTTCTGGAGTCACTGATACATCTCCGTGTGACATTTACACTGTGAGGAATGATTTATCTCTTCAGAAGGAAAGGCCTGAGTCACAGCTCAGCAATAACAAGTAAATCACCTTCTGGAGAAAGATAATGGCTCTGCCTAACATAGGGCATTTTTAAATTTATCAGACTAAACTCTGCCTCAGTTCTGATGAATACTTAAATTTTATGTTTAGAGTATGTATGGTATTAATGCCTCAAAATAGTCAACATCTGGGGTTTATTCCATTCTGTGCTACTAATTCCCTACCAGACCCTCTTTCTCCTTTTCCCCTTGGAAGACAAGACACTAACCATTCCATAGCCCACACAGTAATTATGGGAACACAATCAATACTGGCAAAGAAATCTGACTCATAGATTGGAAGTACCAGTGGGAGAGTAAGGAATACTGGCTGCTCACTTTTCTACTACTCCAATAGAAACATAATAGAAGAGCCACAATCAGGAGAATAGACTCATCTGTACTGAGAAACTTCACAGCACAAAATTCTTCCTAGAAGCACTACAGAGCCTGACATATGAACAACAATAACAAAAAAAAAACATGCATAGGAAAAGGACAGAACATAAAAGCTACAGTATTCATAAATAGTATTCACCACCAGAATGTTTTTTAACACCTTGCCCCGTGTCTTATCAGGTTACAGCAACTTATGCTCTGCCCCAAACTGTCTGCTATTCAATATAAGATTATTCTTCAGTGATGTATTCTCATTATTTAGCCTAATCCACTTTGAAGAGATTTGAGCTCCAGTTTCTGCACAGGTTTAACTTTGATCACTTACAAGTGGAATCCTTCAGACATACACAACAACTATGCAAGTACAAGGAAAAGACACAGAAGAAATACAGGGTCACAGTTAAGCATGTACTGGAAAAGCTCTACAATGTGACCTACACAGAATTACTGTAGGAAAGGAGAGAGAGATTTATACTTATTTACATTATCCTTCCTTCAAACCAGGAGCAACTTCCTATTACTCGAAAACACAGAAATTTTCTATGAGAGTTGCTCAAATAAAAGATGCAAAAGGAGCCTTCAGCTGCAGCCACTTCAGCCTAGAAAATGATGGCATGGTAATAATGTCAGACAGGGTTAAAAGCAGAACAGAAGTCCAGCATTTATACTTCCACAGGGGAGCTTGGGTTTCCAGAAAGTTTTTAGCATTATTCAGCACTGCAAAGAGCAAGAGTCATACAAGATCAGCAGAGCCTGTAGGCAAATATTCTCACCTGCAGCAATGGTGCTCAGGTGATTACGTGCCTGCACATGCACTCTGTACTCTCTAGCAAAAGTCTGCTTCAAGTTGTTATGGGATCCTGATGTGATCAGAGCTTAAAGGTGCATCAGTCAATGCTTGCACATGTGGTGAGCAGGATCACAAATGCTTTATACTAAGAACTGAATCAAATATATTTTTAGGATGGAGAAAATGAAAAGCAAGGAGATAGGACAGCCTCGGGGTGGGGGAAAAGAGAGGTTTAAAATTACCTGTCTTGCTTTTGCTGAGGGCCTTTTCTCTTTCCCACTCACCACTTTCAAGATGCAGTTTCATAATATTCTGGGTTGCAGCACACTGTGCACAGTCCTAGCAGGGTTCCTGGGACAAAGGTCTGTCCTTCCACCACGTCTTAAGATCTGTCTCTTTGGTTACTCCTACCAGTATTCTCCCACAGAAATGTTGTGCTGCAAAGCCTCTGCCCATTAAAGTCATAATCTTCTTCAAGCCCCACTGCACACTACTGAAGGTACTCTCTCTCAGCCATACTATCCACCCCACCCACATTTTCCTTTGGTCTGAAACATCTTCTTTGAGTTCATCCTTTGAAGGAGAGAATGACGTAGCATAGGAAGCAGTAAGAAAAATCCCATACAATCATTAAAAGTTCTGCTTAAGGAAGAGCAACTGCATTTGGCCATGTATTGCATGTCAATACGGACACTGCTCTCTTCCAGTAACAGCTGCAGACTAACTGCACTGGCCTGTGACAAGTCATTATTTCTCAGAAGTGGTCCAAAGACTGCCAAAAGGTTAAAAACTAGAGGAATGCACACCTTCTTATACTCAGCCAAAATGCACATCCTGCAGCCAGTAAGATCACGTGTTCCTTGACTAGTCTGTGAGATGGGTCTATCTGCAAAGAAAGGGAGCAGTGACTTGAGAAAGGACAAAAAAACCCTGAGAGAAGTAATTTCTTCTAGGCAAGAAATACTATGCTGTCACTCTCTGTTTAAGCATACATAGGTCACTTAGCTGACATGAAGCTTGCATTTGGTAAGAAAGAAAAGGACAAATGGGAATCATCCACCAAACTTATCTCTCTTCACCTTCTATTGTAAGCCCTTGGATGCTCCATGAATCCAGTGTCCAGACTGTTTGCTCCACTGCACAGAAATGCCATCATGCTGAGAGTCATTTGGCAACACCTGCCAGTGATGACTCTGTTTTATAACAGTCCATTAGCACAAGGTTCTTAATGAAAATGAAAGCTGGTAATGAAGCCAAAAGGCAGCAGCAGCCTCTAGTCTGGGGAGGGTAATTAAGCTAGAAGAGATGGGGAGACTGAAGAACAAAATTAACACATGGAAAAAGGAAAAAGAGACCTGGTAGTGCATTAGCACTAATGCAGCTATGGCAAACCATCCAGTTTCCTTTATGAAAGCATTTTGTTTGCATTTGATGGACTATATTGCTAGTTGATATAACAACAGATTATTGCTCCATCAGAGATACAGACATCAACTAGAGCAACACACATAAGATTTCAGTGTGGAGTAGATAAAGAGCCTCTGGAAAATGAAGGCTATCTACATATCTATATTGTGGTATATTTGTGCCTTGGAAAAGGGAAAAGATTTAAGTGATTCTCCTGCAAGCTGCCACCTTGCGTTCACTAGGTGTGGAAGAGAAAGACTGGCTGCCAAGAATGTTTTATTCTCCACATAATTGTCAAAAGTCAGTGGCTCTCATCTTTTCACACAGTAAAGTACTCTATAAGCTATGGTTCTCATTGTTAAAATGTTCCCTCTTGATACTGGACCTAGAATAGCTTTGTATGATTAAGCAGTACCCTTTCTAGGTAATTCCTCTGAGACAGCTCCAGGATAATTCTTTTTTCTTCTGTTTATTTATGTTCTGTATGTGTTTGGAGACAGCTTTCACATCTTGCCACTTTCTCAGCATGAAGTCCTAGCATACATACTAGGCCTTTCACTGTTCCCTCATAATCAGTCATGCATGATCTTAATTATCAAGCCCTTTCAAAATTCTTGCAAATTGTTTTACATATCTCCACCTTACAGTATTTAAGGTCCTTAAAAGTTTAGTCTAGGTGCAGCTTATCAGATCTCTTTATAGGTGAATTATCCACCTACTGCTTTAGGAAGGATGTCACGGCACTTATGCAACATTTACGCCGTTTTCTATCCACACCGAGGATTGCAATTCTTCCCATTCTAGTCAAATCTACACATTTCATTAATATGTCATTTCTTCCCGTCTTTGTTATCACTAAGAAAAGCACTAGACAGAAATGACAGTAACTTCCAATTTGTCTAGCCTTCTCAGCTCATGAAAACGCTGTTGCATTTTGAATTACTAATTTATTTTAGAAAACTCTTCATGTTAAAGCCAAATTTTAATTGTGGGGATTTTTTAAAGTAAGATTATACAGGGCTTTTTGTCAAATAACACATTGAAGTCTAGATATATCGCAACCACTGTCTCCTTTTCATCCATTAATTTTGTAACTGAGTCCAAAAGTAATCAAATGTCTTCTGTGAGTTTTGTTTATTAAATATTGCTGATAATTGCTCATGGTTCTGTTACTCTGTATAGTTACAAATTCATCATTCTTAATATTGCTTCCATTATTTTATTAGTGACTGATAAGGCCTTTAAGAAATAGTTTGAAAGTTAATTCATGCAATTGTTTGGTGAAGGACTAGAATTAAGCCATGCACAGCATCTGTTGAGAAGCTGCCATAGCTTTTTATTCTCGAGAGCATAATATAAAGGACCAGAAGAAACATGAGCAGAAAAGGACCAGAGTCTATGTTATGATAGTTATACTATTGTAATACAGTTAAGGCACACACACAGTGTGCCACAACTATTAGAAAAATCCAGAAAGGTTTGGCAGCCTCACAGAAGAAAAGACTGATGGTCCCAGAGCCTGTGAGTTTGGCTAATTTTTACATATTTCATTATTATCTTATACAGCACAAAGATATCTCGTAGACTTCAGGGTCTCAGACATTAGAAATTATAACAGGAAAGGTGTACTTAAAGGTCTTTCTTTGAAATAATGCCAGCAAAGTAGGGGGAAAGGTTTAAGAAGGAGGAAATACGAATCTCCAGAGCCTTGTGAGAGAACAAGAGGAATTTTTGCTTTCCTTCTCTAAGCAGCCACCATGCCAACACTTGAGAGCATGGGGTACCATGAATGGATAAAAGAGCAGTCTCTGACACTCCTTGCCCCATCCCCATGGTGCCAACTGCCTCCAGATCCTTTTGTTTTGCCCCTGTTGAAAATTCACATTAACATTTCTAAACATTTCCAGCAGCAGCAGTTGTAGCGACAGCAGTAGAGAGCTCTGTCAGATCGAAGGACAGCCTGCTGCCTGCTTTGGCTCAGACATTGTACCTGGGAAGACTGGAGACCTACAATCAAACATTTTTATAAGTAAGTGGATTGAATAATTGGATCTATTTACAGCTGTTCATGTGGCATCCCAGCAGTCACCAAGTAAACACCTGAACCTAGGCAATTGCTAGCCTGTAACTAGAGACTGGCTATGTAATAAATACACAGCTCAGCAAAAGACAATCTTGTAATAAGACACTTATTAATCAGTCTTGTTCTTCCAGTGTTTCCCTCCTTTCTTTACTCTACTAACAAAGTGAAATTTCTATACACAACGAAAGGTAATCTCCCCATTTCTTGGCAAGCCAGTGTCTCAAATGCAGTAGAGACTTTTTAATTAATATTAGATGCCTGTGAAAGACGAAGAAAATGCAACAGAAGCAAATGCTACATTGTGTAAGAATAATATCATTGCTTAGGCTCACTTCTAAATGTGACTTTGATGTGACTTGTGGTACCTAGTGTGTTCTGCTGAGAGTGCACTCAGCTCTGTAGCTCCGTGCCAACAGGAATCTGAGTCTCTAGGCTCTGTTCCCAGCCTTAGTAGTTCACCGTATCTCTATGGAAAATCAGGCAGTCTCTGTCCTTCAGTATCTTCTTCTGTTAAGTGGGAAATACTAAGTGCTCTGAGTGATTTCACGGTACTTCCTCTTCACAGCTCTGCCAGTGTATCTTGTTTTTAGCTCTGCTGTCCCAACAAACTCTACTTGTTGAAGGTCCAGAGTGATGTGCACTTTAATGACAGAACGGCAAAACTGCTCCAGCTTAGAACCAGAGCAAAATTAGTAAGGTCTGACACCACAAAAACAATGACAACAAACATTAACTGGCTCTTTCTTGGTTCACATAATGTAGAAGGGTAAAGACCATACAGTCATAACCATTGTTGTGACTGCAGTCCCTAAGAACGGAGCTAAAAGACTTGAGGGAATGAGGACAGCAAACACAGTGGTGAGACACGAAGTCAGAGTAGTAGCAAGGGTAGGACAAAAAAACTTTCTGCCCTGGTCACTTCTCTGAAGAAGGTGTCCCACCAGGGTAAAATACGTTAGGTGCCTATCGGTCACTGCTGCCACGGCTGCTGCTTGGGGAGCGGCCAGCAGTGACTCTCAAAAGATGCAGCTGCAAAGTGGAGAGCAAACAGAGGCAAGATACAGCCCCAAAGTGGGAAATTAGCACTCTAAATATTAACTTGCCTGTCTCTGGCTTCAACTACCCTGCGTAGGAATATCCTTCCAGTCTATTCTTTGAGTAGTACAAGCTGCAACTAATTAGTCTCAGGGACAGACATTTTAGAAGGGCCTATAGTGACAGGCCAGGGCCTAATGGTTTTTAACTAAAGGAGGGTAGATTTAGTCTAAATAAAAGGAAGAAATTTTTCACAATGAGGGTGATGAAACACTTGGAACAGGTTGCCCAGAGAGACGGTTGATGCCTCATTCCCGGAAACATTCAAGGTCAGGTTGGAATGAGGCTCTGAGAAACCTCATCTGGTTGAAGATACCCCTGCTCTTTGAGGGAGTTGGACTAGATAACATTTAAAGGTTCCTTCCAAACCACACTATTTTATGATTACATGGTTCTATGAAAAATAAACTGCTCTGAGTGTAAAAACTCAATTTCACTTGAAAGCAGAGCTGCTATATCTTTGTGAGAAACACCTAAGCCTCTCCAGCAATACTGAGGTTAGCATGAACCCTGCATGCCACTGTTCCCATCATGCACACATTCAGAAGAGCACCTGCTGGAGTTTTTGCCCCAATCCCATAATCCTCTCCTGTTTTCTGGCATTATTTGCTTTCTCAGCACCAAAGTACAATTTCTCTGGGATCTTCAGGCAGTGCTGCACTATAAACCCAAGTGGTGCCAGAGTCAGAGGAGGTGAAGAACAGGACTAAAGGTGAACTAAACTCTTTGCCCAGGGCTGCAGCCCGAAGTCCAGGCTCCTGCTAGTGGTGACATCTGCCAGGTCTGTAGGAGCACAAGCCAGTCTCCAGGACCGTTTGCAAATAAGGTGCAGCATGACCCAGCCTGTGAGCTGTGTTGCCCCTACAGAGTCTGAGCATACCAGTCCCATGGGACAACTTCTCATCCCAAGAGAGGGCTGAGCCCCCATTTTTTCCAGCATTGTGTCTGCCTCGCTCATTACTCAGTGGGAGAGGTAAGAGAGGGACTGAAATAACACAACATATTTGACATCATGTGGTTGAATGTGTGACAGCATGGGGGCATGAGAAGAATACTCTTCTTCTTTCGTACCTACTACCCAAAAACCTAGCACACTTACAGAGTAATTAATTTAGTTTCATGCAACAGAAGACAGGAAAGTTATCACCACTTCCATTTCACACATGGACAGGCTGAAGTTCACTGTGGGCAATCAGAACAGTCTGAAGCAAAATTAGAGCAACCAAGAACTGAACTGAGGACTCTAAATCTTATACCTAAACATTACCTTTTCTTTCTCAGCATGACCTCCTCCCAAGCTGAGATGCTACTTTTCCATATTAAAGGATATTACTTTCCTCCCTAGAGAGACCTGAAGGCTGAGCTAGCTTCTCTCCTTTCTCTTTGCTTAGAGAAAAAAAAAAATCCCTCATCCACAAACACATTCCAAAGGCAGTCTTATTTAATCCCAGTGTAATTCTCACTGCTCTTTCTTAATCCTTTCACCTGTGAGATAATTGCCAGCATTCTGGGAAGAACTCTGTGTTAATCATAGACTTGCATAAAAAGAGACAAAGAACCAGATCAAATAGACCAAAGAAAATCACAGGGCCTGTTTTAACCATGCTCATACACATCTATTCCGGACACCCTGCTGAACTAGCCCCTTTCACAACATATGAGACATCTGCTAATGGGCCTGGAGGGGAAAGCCATGAAAAACTATGCCAGTAAATGTAGCCTTTAGTCTCCTCCTATCGCATCATGAAATGTCACAAAAATCAAAGAACCAAAATTAGCTACCAATACCAGCTGCCTGATATTCAGCAAAAAATATTGTGGTGTTATCTTCCCACCTCATTCTGTCCAGAAGACCAGTGTTCACAGTAGATTCTTTTCCCACCACTTACTCTGAGACACTCATCCCAAACAAGAGTATATATGTTTCTACTGCACTTCCTTCAGCTTCCACACCTTCCTTCTTTCCACTGCTGATGCTATATATCCATTCTTCTTACTCAGAACTGAAAAAAGATTTACAGTCCTTGATTATTTTAGTGCCCTCCTTCGTTTATACTTGTCCTTAAAATTCATGCCTTTGAGGAGAAACCCACATTGTCTCTGTGTGCTCGTGTGCACTTCCCCAACAAAATCCTTACACAGCACACTCAGGGCACTTTTGCATTATGATAAGTTTTTTAATTCTGTAGATTTTTTTCAAAGAGAATATGTGTTGTTCCCTTTTTAAAATATGACTGCTATTTCTGCAATCATGTATGTGTTTATCAATAGATAAATACAGTTTTAATCTTTGTAGAGTATTGCTTTAGCAAGTGGAATCCAACTGAGAGAGCCCTTGGTAGAACCAGCAAGTTATTTGGTGGTTTATAAAACAGATTGCACTGGTGCTTACAGAAACAGGAATGGACAAGAGAATTCTGGCATTTATTGCCTGTTCTCCTCCAGCTCTCTCCATCTCCCTGTGCTTCTGCTTATTCAACTGTAAAACAAGGAAAACAAATAATTAACCTTCTTACTGGATGAATGTGAAGCTGAATGATAATGCTTTGTACTCACTGTGCATTGTTTTCAGGACTCTGTGTCAAGGCAGCATCCTCCTTGTGCGGTGGTGAAGGGCTTTTGTCCCCACTCCACTGCCACAGAGGCACAAAGGCCCCGACAATTCACAAGGAAAGGCAGATGCAGAGCCACGGGCACCCCTCTCACTTCTGAGGCCTCCCCACTAAGCATGATGCTTTTCAGGAATGTACTCCAAGTATTTATGATACACTTAACAGTTCAGGAGGCTGGTGGGTTGTCAACATGCTACATGTGCGCTGATGACAAACAATCAGCACACAAAACAAGGAGAATTTTTTTAGGGGATCCACAGACAGATATGGCTGGAAATAGCACAGGGGAGGAAAAGCAATCACTCATAAGAGTGGAGGTCATAACTCAGTACCTCTTAAAATGAACTGCTGAGAAACGGCCAAGTGGAAATCCCAGAAAATAGAGCTGTAACAAGCTCAATGCCAGAAAAAAGGAAATCAGTGTCTATCCACTGAGCACATCAATATGGAAACTTGTAAAGAGGTTTCAAGCTCCAAAATCAGTCAGATGGGAAAAGAGTGAGAGACAAAGTGATTTCTGAAATAAATTTATTTTCGGTTATTTTTGGAAAAGGAGACAAAAAGGAGGGACACTGGTACATTGGAAAGCTGACAAAAATCATTATTCTCTATAAATTGCTTTGACATTGTATAGGCAGTGACCTTCACAGCACTACCAGTTTAATGGCATTTACTTCAGCAGTAGCTGATTTCACTGTTAAACAGGGATGCATAGCACAAGATTACACAACTAAATCACTCTTGTAAATATTTAATATCATTGCCTTTCTTTTTTTTATTTTTTACAAATCACTATCAAAGGCAGTAGAAAACACATTTATTTATTCTATCCTGGAAAAAGCTTAGTGCTCATGCATTTTATCTATCTAGTTCCCCAAATGACTTTGACACTTGAAAGCCCTTGTGATCAAAACAGTCTGAAGGAAGGCAATTTTGCAACCATTTAAGAACTGATTTCATGCACTGATCAACATTTACCAAACTTGCCTGATGGAAAAGCACAAAGTTTAACCCAGCAGATTGATAGCAAACACCTGAAGGAGAAAATTAGCAAGAAAACTGCACTGGTTTAAATAAAAGTACCTTAGAATACAAAACTCTAGAAAATCTGAGATTGTATCTCCACTCTTCTCTTCCTCCCCAACCAAAAAAAATAAAAAAAAATCAGTAGAAGGGAAATCAAAGGGAAATAGCACTAACAGAAAAGAAGTCATACTTTTGGCTGACAATACAATAAGCACATCCTCCACACAATATATTTCACTGCATTATGGACAGACAGTGCAGCATAGCAGATTTCTTGTAAAATACATCTGTTTTAAAGATGCAGTCAATAGAGAGAAAGAATAAAGTACAAGAATGCAGCAAAGAAGAATTACTAATGATGTCTCTAGTATCATACCTAGTAATATAAAATTGACTGAGGAATTGAAATGCTGAGCCTGGAATTGAGTACCTAAAGCATAGTAAGTTATTTCTAAAGACAGTCTTACAATCTGTACATTTTGATTTTTCCAACTTTATGCAAAGACTTTTTCCAAAATCTGGCATAAATGGTCTGTCACATTGTGTCAAAAACACTATTCTGTTCAAATTGCAGATGATCAATGCCAGAAGGTGTTCTTTATAACAGTACTTCAGGAGACAAGTAACAAAAGTTATGTGTCTTTTCAGCAATGTAGCAACAGGGGAACGACAAATCAGTGGATATTTAGGAACTGAAAAAATTCTGGGGGGAAAATAATTTGGTAAACTGAAAGATAAAAGATATGTGGAGAGCAGCTTGCCCCATTTGCCTGCAGACTTCATTGGCACTGTCTGCAGAGTAAAATTATCCAAAATAAATATTAAAATGGTCAGACAAATGCGTGTGCCCTTTGTCAGAGCTGGGAAATGCAAATGCATGGCGATCCAGGTGCTGCCCTGGGTTTTACAAAAGCTTGCAACATCTTTAACGCAGAGCTAAGCGAGAGCCTGTAATCCCTGCGCTGCGATGCAGCAATGTGCTCTCCCCTCACAGGACAAGCCAGCAGCTATGCAAGATCCTTTTATCAACATTCACAGGGCTGGAAAATAACTGTTCACAGTTTGATTCCCAACATTATCGAGTGAACCAAGAATTGCTTAGAGAACTGGCAGCTGAATACACATGTAAAAGACAAAGGTTCTTCAGTGATATTTATTCTAGCCAAGTTTTAATATTTCAAGGCTTATAGCAACTAACTCTTTACATAACCAAATGTAATTATCTGATCCCAGCTGGTGATCAGAACATTCATCATCAACCTGGTCATTATTAATATACCAGTAATTAGGGGAATAAGGTGTATGCTTCATAACACTGGCTTAATATGATTCACTGTACCTAATAAGACCACAGCTCCCTTTCAAATACAATTATTTTATAAAATTATACATTTTTGTTACCACTACTAACAATGAACAATCACAAAACTATATTATTTTAGAACAAATACTGAAATGTTTTTTTAAAGTCTTCAGTAAAAAGAATTTGGTCACTTAAAAGGAATCATGTTTTGCTTTAGAAATATTCTGACCCATAAGCAGATCCCCAGTCAAATTGCTATTTGAGAGAAAAGCTCGATTAAAATGCATGCAATTGACAGAATCAAATCGTAAACACTTACCTACAAATACTACATACCATCTTCTTGCTCTACTGTAGGAGAGGAGGTGATATCTCAGGCACCACTGTGTGGTACTGCTTGGCAAATGCTACTGACTTTTTTAATGGTGACAACTGTGTACACAAATTCTAAAAGTACCAGTTCTGTTTAAAGCCTTTCCCCACACACAAGTGCTGGTAAAGAACCATTTCTACAACATACTTTGCAGCCTTTAATAAGAGAACTGAGGCCATCATTTAGTGAGAATGATCCAGAATCTCTCAGGTTAGTGTTGGAACAATTTCAGAGCCAGATTCTTCCCTGCACTATTTCTTTTACATGAGTGCATTTCCTCTGCTTCAGTATCAGGTGTACCATAATAAAACCCTTTCAGAGCAGTGAAAAATATGCCTCTAAATACCATTACATCAAATCTCTCAGTATAAAAAGCGTACCTAGCACAAGATCAGCATCTCACAGAAAATCCTTCTAAAACAGAATTTTGGGATTTTATCCCTGCAGGTACACAACACATTTCCAGGTGCAAAACACCGTTTATTTCTACAGGCTTCTCTGGCAGCTTAGGGAACACAATAGACTCAGCATAACAAGTTGCAAGAGAGGTCATCTGTAATATAAATTTCAAAACAAAAAGGCTTTGAAAACAAATGAGTATGTTACAAACTGTGAGTGCTGTGTTCACACGATTCCTTGCTCTCTGCTGTGGTATTTTCTATTACCCTCCCTTATTTCATAGCCCATCAGTAATAATTTCTATTTGGATATGTGCACTCAAAACTATTGAGGCTCTTGAAACAAATGTGGCGATGAAAACCAGCATGAGAAGGAGCTCTAACTCCATGAAAGCGATGCGTACAGCCACATAAATGAAAGGTGCTGGGGGTCACAGGAAGATGTCCGTTGCCAAAATCAGAATGAAAACCCAGAATACTGATGTGGGGAAAATCACACACCATTAGACATGACTTAATAACTGACAGAGATGATACTCCGTGCGTTATATCCGACAATTTGAAGAAGCACGACCTTCTTCACAGCAATAGTTTTACAACCATTTGCATGGCATGTATTCAGTAATCTCTGGTCAAAATATTTATTAGCTGGTAAAGCGCTGCAAATAAGACTGCTGTTTCTAATCCCTTATTAATGTATAAGATCCAGGTTACATGGCACATATTTTCTAAACTGTTCAATACCATAACGTTATCACTTTAGTCCAGAGAAGGCCACAGTGAGCCTTAAAACAGGAAACTCCCCTCTTTCACAGGGTTTCCTATATTTGCAGGGTTGTCTGATGTGTGTAACAGGGTCTATTTCAGTTCCTGATGGCATTATCACCATTTTGCTGCATTACCATAAAGCACAGGAAATAAGCTATTACCCACCACACTCCTCCCAAACGTTATCACAGAGAATCATGAACTGGCAAAATAGCATTAACTGTGAGAATTAGAGTCCATTTAAACTGCAGCTGTTCCTTCATTCCTAAATAGGTTCTTAGATCAAAACTCCTCTCTGGTCTCATTACTGAATGTCCCTTTCAGGTGTAAGAAGAAAATGATTGCTTTAAAAAATTTTATGTTTTACAGATAACAACTTCTTCCTTGTATTATAACAAATACATGTAAGTAACATTAAAATGAAGAATTTTTTCCAAACATACTGTGGACATTTTTAAATAGCTTTCAGATTAATGAGTTGAAATTTTGTCTTCAAACCATCTCTGGCAAAAGAAATGAACCTGTAATTTTGATTTTCTATTTCTAGTTTAGCTTATTTTCAGAATCTCAAGCTTCAATTATTTAAGGGAGAGACATTTTATTTATTTTTAACTATAATATTAAATCTGCACTTAACTCTGCTAAATGCAAAACCTAAATCCTAGATCTAATACACATGCTGGTGTTCTTTTCAGCTCCAAACTCATGCCCTAGAAAAGCTCAAACCCCCACAACCCTATATTCTGCTATTATCAAAGAAAACATTGCTTATTATGTTACATTTCCCTCTCTGCTTCTTTGCCTCTTTGTTACTGTCCACTGGAAGGACTCCAACCTGCAGGGAAAAAAAAACCTCTCAAATCTAAACTGAAAAGCCTAAATGCCAGGAAAAGGCACAATGTCTCTTTAAGAGTCAACAGTAAATTAACTTGCCCATAACAGTGCAATAATTAGCAGTTAGTAGCTTATTAAAAGGATGGCAAAGGCCAAGCTGCCATCTGGGATCTCCAGTTTCTTGTGATTGTTATTATGTCAAGATGTGCAACTTGCATTAGCTTTCATGTCACTGTGCCTGCCCTTACTTTACATGTAAATTTTAATGAAAGATACAGCACTTTAAAAATCAGACGTCCATCAGAAGTGCTATTAGCCTGCCTTTTACAAAGCATGTGTCCTGTTTTGCTACCTCTGCAACTCTGCACAACACTGAATGCCTCAAATGAAGAAAACAGAGGAAGGGAAAAAGAAGGGCTTTCAATGATATCAATTAAATACTCTCTTAGGGTAGAGTGAAACCTGAGCCTCACTGAAAACAGAAGACTACAATGCAGCCTAAGATGATAGTATTTTCGCTCCTGTTTACACACAATGAAACCACAATGCCTTTAACTCTCACAGGAATCATTCTTCTTAATGCAAATGAAAGCCAGCAAAAATCAGCTGTTTATTCACACTTCAGGAAGACACCGTTTTAAAATAAGCAGAAAGAAAACATGTAAGAAAAAATAGTTACCTATAAACTACAAAATACTTAACATTATTAAATATCTTATGCATACACATTATTTGTAAACACACATGCTCACATGCACAAACAGAAAGTAATTTACCAGAAATGTCTTATTTAATGTCTCATATGTTTGCCTTCATAAATATATAACAAAGAGGTATAAAAAGAAGAATAAGACATCTATTCTTTTGCATTAGCTGATATTGAACATTTAAATGACCTCATTCCCCAATGTTCTGAAAATGTCATCACCTCTGGAATAAAAAGAAATAGGACGAATGCCTTGCAGAAACATCCCCCAATATTCATCAATTATAAATCATCACAAATTAGACTTCTATGAATTACGTTAAAATATTTTTTCTTCCCTAAATAAAATAAGAAGCCAGTATCAAAAATCTACTTACAAAAACATTTCAGAAGAATGACACCTTCATTCAAGGGGTCTTGATTTTATCAAAAGCTTTTGCAGATTAAGTATTTGCTAACCATAAAATAAAATGCTTGATTTTTCAAAACAGTCATTAAGAATAAAGTTTAAACTAAAAGTCTCCATCCTTACAAGAATGCAGGATTTTTTTTCCCACCAAAGGAAAACAAATCCATTACCATACATATTTCTGAGTCCTTTCCTTAATACTTTTAAGTGTAGAAAACAAAAGCATACAATATTCACATTTAAAACCCAAATACTAAAATACTTTACAGGGCAAAGCAGAGCTTAAAAACCACTGCCAAGGCTGGCAAGATGAACACAGTGTTGTTTTTCCCCTTGTATAATTAGACATTTATAGAGTACAAATGCTTGAATTTGTTAGTGATGCTTGACTTCAATATTTGCATAAACTCTTGGCCATTCAGATGGACTTATTCACATAGAACCATTTAGGTTGTAAAAGACCTTTAAGGTCATTGAGTCCAGCCATTAACCCACCACTGCCAAATCTACCACTAAACTGTGTCCATGAGCACCACATCTACATGTCTTTTAAACTTCTCCAGGATTGGTGAGTCAAACACATCCCTGGGTAGCCTGTTCCAGTGTTTCCAACCCTTTCCATAAACTTTTCCTAATATCCAGTCTTAAAGTCCTCTGGTGCACCCTGAGGCTATTTCCCCTCATTCTACCACTTGTTACCTGGGAGAAGAGTCTGACTACCAGTTTGCTACAACCTCCTTTCAGGTAGTTGTAGAGAGTGATAACGTCTCCCTTGAGCCTCCTTTTCTCCAGGCTAAGCAATCCCAGCTCTCTCAGACACTCCTCCTAAGATTTGTGCTCTAGACCCCTCACCAGCTTTGTTACCCTTTTCTGGAAACACTCCAGCACCTCAATGTCTTTCTTGTAGTGGGAGGCCCAGACCTGGACACAGTACTTTTGGTGCAGCCTCACCAGTGCCGAGTACAGAGGGATGATCCTTTCCCTAGTCCAGTTGGCCACACTATTTCTGAAGCAAGTCAATACAAATCTTAATGGTATTACTGGTGAAAAAGAACCTGAAATTATTTTCCAGATCAGTAAGGTCCAGTCATTTCCTTCCATTCAAGCTCACAAATGCTATTTCATTTTTTCTGTGCCATTACCTTCAGATCAATATTATTGATCAATTTCAAAAAATAAGAACTTCACACTGCTCTCTGAGAGCAACGCTAAACCTTCCAAGACTTAAAAAACCTACTTGGGTTAAGAGCAGTTAGGACCAAGGGAGATAATCTGATCTTGTAAGGCTGATTATTACACAGGGACATTGGCTACTTTGTTCTACACAACATGCACTTAAAAATGTCCCACTCCTAAAATATGTGAGTAGTCTTTCATTTCTCTCTGAGAATGAAGAAAAGACCTTCTTCATATTGAAAATGAGTGTGCCACTGTACAGTTTCTCACACCAAGCACAGCTACCGATACAAGGAAGGACCCACATGCCTTAGAGAAGAATCAGCAGCCTGCAGACTGCATGGCTGCTGCAGAGGTGTCCTGTGCACATCCAGAAACCAGCCATATCTCACTGTCATTCTCTGTGTCAAAGAAAACATTTAGGACTTTTCAGTTCTTTGGGTTCTTGGCTCACTGGACTCAATGTGAACTTTGCTACTGCCTTCAAGAAGACAAAGGATTTCATTCACCAAAAACAGCAAATTCCCATTAGGAATACTGACAATTTTAAACAGGAACATGAACCTCAAAAAAAGTCAGATCCAAACCAAGAGCAATGGTAAAACAAAACCCACTGCATACATAAGACAACGGTGAAAGGTAGCAAAAAGGCAAATAATCAGTTCCTTAACAAAGGTTTACAAGAGAACAAATTATATGGAAGAACATGACTACATATTAACTCTAGTACAACTGCAAATTAAATTTGGATATTTATGATTTCCTTTGGTATCATTTACTTGTAGGGGAGTGTTAGGGAAATAAACTTAATATAATTGTCCCTAAAGTGTCAATACCTCTCCAGAAGAGAAGCTGTATTCAGCAATTCATGCCAAACTAAATAGAAGTCCTCCCTGCTCATCACAGATTTACCTCACCTCCACAACCAGTTCTATACATCAAATAAAAACACAAACAATGCATATACGTTCAGTTTCTTAAAATGCAAGTGGTACCCAGGTGTTCTTCCATATCTCAACTACTCCAGCCATTACCCCAGTACACCTACACTGCATCTTATTGAACTTTCCAGGAACTTATTAAAAATATTAAAATCTCCTGGACATATTAAAAATTATAGATGAAAAAGAAGTCTCTTTACTATAGTGAAAACAACTAACAAAACACTGGTTACAAAGGATGAAGGCAAGGTCACATACTACTATATGTTGTGAAGAGGTTTTATGAAATCAAATAAGTCATATCCAAAATTAAATCAAATGCATCACATCCTTTGGCTCCATATGTGGCATGAGACAGAGCTGTTGCCAGTTTTTACTAAAAACTACAAGAATATAAAAAAAAATATGAACCTTCCATGCAATCATTAAGAGGTCTGGTCCCACCTCTGTGAGCTGAAGGCCATGCATGGGTTCAATATTACAGTTTGAGCCCTCTGAAAGCAATGCCATTTTCACACAGAGTGATGGTCCTCTGATGAAGTCACTCAGTATAACTAGAGTTAAAAACTACACATAGCTGGGAAGTGAAATGATATTTTCACTCAATGGCACAATAAATTAAGTTTCAGTACATATGACTTAATTGTGGACTATATATTATAATCCTCATGCCTGCCAGCTCAGTTAGGAGTTTTGCCTAGGAAAAGACTTTTAGCTTAGTCCTACATGGGCTGGCCTGCAGCACAAATGCCACTCAAGGAAAGCAGGGAGTAACATGAGCTAAGGCTACACTATACAAGGACTTGACCTGATCTACAAGGACCCTTAAATCACACTAAGCCATACATCAGCTAACTGAATTATTGGCAGCTGTGTTGAGGTACAATAACATTTTGTATGATGTGCTTAGAACCATTAGGTTCTCGTATTTTTTACAGTGTATATATGTGATTATTATGTTCTGATGTTCACCTCTTGCTAAGAAGACAGCTCTGAATACCTCCCAATTTCATAGTTGCACAATTGGTCATTTCATTCCCCAATATCTTATTAGCGTGGACACAACAGCATCCTCCAACATGTTAAAACCATGATGATCAATAGATCAATTCTTCAGCAGTGTATTTGTTTAGTAAGCCTCAGCATAACAAAACCTTTTAATCTTTCTATCTCATTGGGAAAAAAGGACCAAAAAAAAAGATTTTTCTCAAGCCCTGCTTATAATTTATCAATTAATCTTCAACACTCCTTCCAGTCGAACTGAAGACCCACAGCAGGTTTGAAGCATTTTGCCTTTTTGACAGTTTGATTAGGGATGGATGACTGCCCTCTGCATGCCTAAGATAGGTGTGAAGTGCTGAAGAGCAAGTTCAAGCCCCAGAACAGCCTTGCATGCCCTGTGCTGTACTGAGCTGCAAAGGAAATGCACCTCTCTGCTTAGCAGTGCTGACCACTTCTGTTTCCTCTGCAGCTTTCTGGAACTCAATTTCTCTTTGAAAAACACCTTTGCACTAACAGAAAGGATGGGAAGCAGAACTGGGGGGAGAAATGATAGCTCACAAGACCTCCATTGTGGAAGGGTGGTGGACAAGCCCAGGTTCCGCTTCCACCAACACCAGTACCAAAATTAGCAGCAGTGGCATCACTCCAGTGCAAGAGTCAGCATTATCAGCTTACTGGCCTCTGGCTCTGTCTTTGAACAGACAGTCCCTTTGCATCCCAGCATCACCAGCTACAGACACCCTGACACTGACCCATCCATACTTAGTATGAACAGGAAGAAAATAACATCTCTTAAGAAGGCCTCAAAGCATTCATCTTAATAAATATTTCCTCCATAATCCAATACAAAAGACTGCTAAGAGACTTAAAAATAAAAGCAGTAATTTCCAATATGAAACACATTCATAGAAATACAATTTGTCCATTGAAAAACATTGTACAAGCAATGAAGTCTTAGAAAGAATGCAATCTCTACCTTTACTTCTACCTACAGATGGGAAGATGGCATCCAGTTAAGAGGAGGAACAAGAGGGTTATCCATCATGGAGAAGGCAAAAGAGAAGAGAAGGAGAAAGCATTAAAGAAACCCAGAAAAATATGTCACTGGCCACACTTAGAAAAACAAGGAAATGTGCACATTTATGTAGCAGCCAAACCCAACAAAACAAGGGAAAAACAACAGACACACCACAGCTAAAGCACAAAGCAAAGCTTAAACCACCAGCAATACAACCAGCAATGGCTTGGTTAAGCCCTTTGGCTTTGATTTTCTACTGAGAAATGCAAACTGCTCATGCAACAGCACGAGCCAGTGATATGCCTCAGTCCACGTCAAATTCAAAACAGCAAGGGAAACAACAGAATAGGACAGATAAAAAATAAATCTCATGGTTATATATTTGCTAAACACATCTCACCTACCAGAGCAAATGTATTTGTATATAATGTTGACATTGCATATTTACTCACATATATATTTACATATTTTACATCTATCATATTTTTACAGAGAGTAAATATTTATCAAAAGGCAGTATCTGCGAGTTCGTTAGCAAGAAAAGAGAAGCCACTGTTCCCTGATGTGTCATGGTGGCTAAACAAGGGTGGCTAAAGTTGCCAAAAAACAGTCATTTTCACATTTTTTTGCCAGACAAGGGAGTATAGAAATTGCTGATGATCATACAGGCCTGGATAGGTCATGCAAGTCTTCATGAGCCAGCTGGGTTGCAACTTTTAATTTAAATGGCCAAGCGCAACTATTCATATAATCCAGTGCTAAATCACAGACTACTATAAAGAAATGTTCAGTGTTACTGAAAACGAAAGTGGCCATCAAAGTTCACTGTCTTGATCACTTCCAATGTGCCTTCCTCTGTTAACAGTTTGCCATACTCAACTGTATCCTGAGTAACTAGGATATGCGGAAGGGACCTCTCTGCTGGATGCTCCCTCAACAAGCGTTACCTCTGAGTCATGTGCCCAGTTGAACAGTTAGTGGTGATAGAGAAGGAGCTCAATGCTTCCCAGAGTTCAGCCAAATGCTCCACATGCCAAACACTGTGGTCTTGACACGCACCCATAAAAAGCCCAATTTTCCTACTTTTCCTACTACACAGGGATGTTAAGCAGTACAGAAACTGACAAGTGAGCCCCAACTTCACTTCTGATTGTTTCCTAACCTTTCATGACCTCAGAACAGACTTGACCAACAGAATAAAAAATGATTATGTCCTAAGCCTCTCTACATTTTGCTGAGATATACAAAAACTACTTCTCTTTTATTCAAGCACTTAATTACTCTTGAGCCTTCACATGCACTGTATTCTATCTTATTAACTCATTGGAGTGTCTAACCTCAGATATGTGCTTACTTAACAGCAAAAAAAACTCAAAACTTTTGTGTTCATCTAGCCTAGGAAAGCTTCATCAGGCTTTAGAGTCAAAACTCACATTGTCTCCCCATAGACAAACAGTTGGTCTGGTCTTTCTAGTGCACCATATGCACACACCTTGCATTAAGTCCTCCATTATTTCACTTCTGCATTCACAAGACTAGAAGGCATCAGCAGTGCTGCTAACTCTTGTGTACCCATGTCTGCACTGGCACTGTCAGAGGAAAACAGAATTACACCTCTCCTGACTTCACCTGTCCTCACCAGCTTCTTACTCCACACCCTCGTAGTAAAAAATGGGACTAATGACGTCACCACCAAAATATCGGTAACTCAGGGCAAGCCGAGATACTAAAATGTGATCTCTGATCTGGGCCTAGATCCCATTTGTAGCCCAGTCTGGGTTAGCCCTGTTGTTCTTCTAAACCATTTTGTTCTGTGCATATTTGAGTATTTTAAATTGCAGACACAGGACAACCGGCCATTATGTGCAATTTTCCTCAGGATTCATAATGAGTTAGGATCATGCCATGAGGGTTATTAACATACTTTTTGTAATAATTGCACTCCTAAAAATGAAGACCAACATTGAGGTCTACATTTAGTAGGCAGAAGTGGGAGTCTTTACAGCTGGCACAAGAAGAAATAAATGGCAAGATAAAATAATTGGTAGGCTGCATGGAAGGGGGAAGCATACCTCTTTTCTGTCCCTGGAATCATTTCATGCTCACTCCTGGGCCTCTGTGTCCCAGACTGATCAGTAGCCTTGACTCATGGGACACAGAAGCTTGACTGGCACTCAGTAGGCTTAATTGTTTTTTTTATGCAAAGCCCAGCTCAGAAAAGTAGCAGAGACTTTCATGATCAGTGACTGAAACAAAGAGAAAGTCAAAGGACTTACCTTGTTCACCCATCATCAGGTGTGAGAGGCCTTTGAGAGAGAGAGAGAGAGAGAGAGAGAGAGAGAGAGAGAGAGAGAGAGAGAGAGAGGAAGTAAGAGAAAACTGAAAAAGAAGTAGCAATATCCATGCACACTGTTTGCAGTCCAATACCTGTCAGGATTGGAGCTCACATACTTGAATTAGATCAAGTATGGGTGTAGCACACAGGACACAAACATTTACAGGTGCTGCTTTCCACTCTGAACAGGAAAGCATCTGTTGCAGGCAGAAAAACCCCACTGGTCATTGCAGAACTGTGTTTGAGGTTCAGCATATCCCTTTGAGGGCAACTCCAGAGGCACTGCACACCAGTACAGCTAAAAGGGCTATGAAAGCCAAGGTCTGCAATGAGAGTCTGCAGGGAGCATTTGCTCCTCTGAATAGATACAGAAATAACTTCTCCTCAGCTGAAGATTTTAAATTCAAGGCTGTACTGGTCAGTAAAAGGGAGGCCATGATCACACCACATCTGCTTCAGATGAAACATCTTGGCTAAATGCATACATATACACAAAGCTATCCTCATACTTGAATGTGTGGCTTCATCACGTGTTTTTAGGAGTCTGTCAAGATTGCTCACACTTATTTACTAATTAGACACCAGTACACCAGACATAGTAAGAACTAAAAAAATTACCAATGACCTATTTAAATACATCTCCATTCCCTTTCTGGGGATTCATTTTCCTAGGGCAGTGTGTTACTTTATGGCGCTATAGCTAAAGCTACTCTTTGTTTTCATAATTGAAGGTAAAGCCAGAAAGCAGCACTGCTCCCCTCAGCAGTGACACTCGCTATCAGCTCTGTAGATAAGGTTATAGTGTTTACTTGGGCTGCTCCAGTCTTTTGGTTTGATAATTCTTTCTGGCACAAACCTTTTTTGTTTTGATTACAATCCATTTCTAGGCCCGATTTTCAAATATGTTTACTGTACAATTTTTTTTATACAAACATTATTTAGGTACTATTGTATATATATTCATGCCCAAGCCATTAAGCATTAAGCGACCCATTAGTCAATTTTGTGACACAAAAAAAAAAATATCACAGACCTAACAGAACAAAAGTCAAGTCCTTCCCACTCAAGCCAAATGTGATCCCTTTTGTACTTGGTTCCCTGACCAACTTCCCTGAGCTTGATTACTTCTCCATATCCACTATCTCTCATAGCACTTAATATGGCAGGGGTTTTGATATTTGCACACACACCATACACACCCCATATCTTAAGTCAGTTTTTTAACCAAACAGGGCTGTGACTTTTTAATTTCACAGAGGCTGAGAGGTCAAATGAATTTATTAGAATGAGAATTTTCAACAAGCAGCATGTTGAGTTTGAATTTGTTTATTTCTCCTTCATTTATATTTTTCCTTTGCATTGGCTGAAGAAATCTAAAACCCAGATCATCCTAAGAGTATGTTCACCCACAGAGAACTCCAAGCCAGATAAGGGGATTAATAATTGTACAGTCAGAGGAATGCAAATATCTTAATGTTCTTGAAGATTAATGTGGATTTAGAAAAATAATCAGAAACACAACATAGGTTTAGATTTTTTTTAGTTCTTTTAGCTATAAATAAACGTAGCAGATTTGATACTGTAGGACATTCCTGGTTTAAGTCAGAAGATATAATTCAGTGAATTTGTGTCTCTATTTATGGCAACTGATCCCATCATTCTTGATAGGCAAATCTTAGGTCTGCCCAAACGGACACTTGAAAGTCACTGTAAAAGGCAAGAAGACAACAGCATAATTGTTAGGACCTACAACACACAGAGACCCTGTAGCAATGGCATAAAAAGAGAAAAGGCTAGAAGGTGTCTGACATGCAGCTGAAGCTGGCTGAACAGGGAGAGGACGTCAGATCTGAAGCAGAGATAGTGGTCCTCAGCCCTTGTACACTGTGGGAAAGGAAAGTCATGCCTAAGAGGCCCAGTACCAACAGATGCAGCTGCTGGAGATGGCAGGAGTTTAGTCCACTTGAACAGGGACAAAGAGAAACCTCCAGAGAAGGTTCAAAGCAAGAGTCTGCATTAAACATCCTGAAACACACCATAGGAAGATCCCTTCTCTCTCCACCAGCCACAGAGGAGCTATAAAAAACCTTCAAAATGTCAGGAATGTCACACCCCTTTTTGTCCTTTATCCACAGAAGGCCAGTGCTGTGTGCCCTATCTGTCAAGCACATCATCCAGATGCAGCCCCAAGCCTTTTGCCTGCAGTTAAGGAGTGAGAGCAACCCCCAAATATACCCACTATTGTGGTCCCTGGTTTAGCCTTGGTTCAAATGCCTTCGAAGGAAAGAGTCCTTAAGAAATGTTTTGACACTTTCTGTTTCTTCATAAATTGGAAATACAACAGCACGTGTGGTATGTACCTCTTGATATTCCAGTCCCAACTGGACAATGAAAGCAAGGAGATAAATGAAAAATAGTGCATTCCCCCTCAATGCTACTTTTTCCTTTTTAAAATGTGAAGAAAAAGGAGGGTAGATTTGGAGATAGAGCAAAAAATCAATATTATATCTTAAATTGTCCATCAACACAGATCCTTATTTTAACAAAGAGAACACCAACAGAATTCCAGATTCATTATTAGATAGAATAATAATAGAACATTATGAAATAACATATCAGCTTTTCTCATCTGAAAATTTTCCTCCCTTGCAATTTAAAGTAGGAGTGAAAATGAGTGTGTTTATCTCCAACAAAATGCAATTAACCAAAACCTTCAACCACTGAGATATAAAATCTGTGACATTTGCAGCATGTGTAACAAAGGCCTCAAATTAGTCAGAGTAAAATCAACATAGAAAACATAAACTGACACACTTGTCTCACCTTTATATCAGTTCCGAGACATGACAAATGCAAGAGTTGTATGAATTGTTCAGACCTGCAAACGAGACCAGACTTTGCCAGAATAGTGGGGCTATTTGGGCATCAGTCATAAAGACCAGCAAAGTTTTCAGCAGGCTCAGGATGCTAAATGAACTCATTAGGCCCCAAAGCACATTATTTACATATTCTTTTATAACATTACCATTGTTGGTGCCAACAGCCATCCCATTTCAGAGGAATCCTATAAGAAAATCTGAGTTTCCACCTAAATCCAGGTGAAACATCCTTTCCACTTAATCTTAGATCTGTTCAACAAGAAACCCTGATTATAGCCTCAGAACTGCAAACCCAGACAGTGTAGAACCAGGAAAATGTTGACACAAATCTGCATGAACTACAATGGTCAAGGGATTGCATGCTTCTAAATCAATCTAGTCATCCTTATAATAATTTCCTGGCTGGGCACAACTGCTGCTCAACAAAAATGGTGGGTAGTAAGTGCTCTGAAAAAGGTTTAGGAAAGCCTCAGAGCAAATTACTTATCTGTCCGTAAAGAAATTTTATGTCTAAGTCAGGAATCCGGTGATTTTCTATTCATGAACTTCAAATATGCATCACAGTAAGGACAACCCCATTGTTTCAGAAGAAGACTCTCAACAGGTTTTTTAGATGATGATAAGCATCTGCTTGTACTCAGCCTCTGGAGCCCCAGCTTCTTCAGACATTTGGCAGTAATGTGAAGCAAAATTGGCCTGCTTCTTCAGAACATTAGTTTGTTATTAAAATAGTATGTCCATTGCTGAGGGCAGATAGACATATAAACTCTGCTCTCTGGCCATGATTTATGCCTGCCACAACTGATTTTTCCTATTTAGGTCTGGGAGTTTTTTTAATATTTCTTTAACCTACCAAATCAGTATTATTTTCTTAAAGGTTATTACTAATATCCCTTGATCTTAAAGTAACATTTCAAAGAATCACTTTTTAAAAAAATTTTGTGAACCATCTGCTTCCTATATCAAAACAGTAAAATCAAGCTCTAATTGTACAAAGTATCAAAGGCCAACACTGGATTCTTAGGAAGCTAGAAGGACATTTTTTAAAGTAGATTCAGAGTTCAATGATATGAAAGAGCAATGTAGTTAAACAGCAGTCTTCATCTTTAAGGATTTTCTAGGGCTAATTTCCAGTGTGGAAGAGAAAATGAGGGAAACCTTGGAGGCAGTTTGAGTCCTACTTACCCCCACATTTTGATACTTAGAACTTAAAATGGAAAATAAAAGGTGGGGATAGCACAAAACACAGCTGAGAGTGACAAGTGATTGCAGTAACAAAGGAAGATGAACTCCTTCATCTAATTAATTACAGCCTGTCCCGTGCTACTGGGCCCATGCTCTGGGGGTGTGCACGTGTATGGGTGCGGGTGCACTGCTCAATTGCTCAGTTAAGGCAGGCAGCCTCAGTATTTCCCTTTTAATGATGCTGCCAGATGATTAGCCCAAAAGCTCTTAATGAATGCGAAAAGAGACTGCCAAGCAGCAGCAGCAACCCAGATCTCCCCTGGGGCAAGCTTGCCCATAGAGGATCCTTTTTCTTGGTATCAAGCTCCATGACCCATTCAGATAATAACAGGGCCAGCTGCAATGTATGTCTGAGATAGGATACCAGACCCTCTAGTCCAGCATATACACAACAATCCTTTATGGCAAAGCTGAAGAAAGAAATCATGCAAACCAGGGATTCTTCCAGAAATAAAATTACATCTACTACAGAGAAGAGCACTCCGATGAGTAATGGAGTCTGTTGTTTTCACCTCCTTTCCAAACTTCATAAAACTAGCAATTCCTTAAGAAATAGGTCTTTCTTTACTCTGAGCCTCATGCTCCACCTCCATCAACAGTTCCCTTTTCTAGTTCAGGAGAAAAGCTGATAAGCACCTTTTCTTCCATGTGGTCCTTCATAAAATACCCATCTTGAGGTTAAAACCCAAAACCCAAGGAAAATTCCCTAAGAATCCCCAGGTACCAAAAAAGGGCATTCCAGCAGGGCCAAAGAATAGGACTCAGAGGAAGGAGCAAAACCCCTGTCTTGAGAGATGTAGAGAATGGATAAAGAGGAAAAAATCATTCTGCAGCCCTGTTAAGACTTCTTACCTGTTAGACAGGTCATCTTTGCCAAGGGGGTGACCTGATTCCTTGGCTGCTGGCATACATGGTGCCTTTTTTTTTCCAAGCTGGGCAAAGAAGTAGCACAGGCTGGGGAATGGTCAGTTTTCCTTGATTCAACCATGATATGCACAATAGCCGAGGGGCTGCTCTCAGGCCCCAGCAGTGAGGCCAGTCGGGAGTGCAGTTTTGTTATTGTAGCCGCAGGCCCACTTCCAATCCAATTACACACAGCAGCTGTGCTAGATCCTCTTTACCATCCCCTTTCCTTCCTCTGCTATATAATTCCAGGAAAGGTTTTGTCATTATCAGAGGCAGTGAGTTAGGGTGAGTGGCATCTACTCTAACTGATCAAAGGAATAAGAGCATGAGGTAGAAGCCAAAGAGAAAGATGTTTGCCCCAATGTCTATGGAAGCAATAGTGTTTGAACAATACTATCCTCCTTCACCCCGGGTAGAAAGAGTATTCTGACATTGCATGTGGCATACTCCTAGAAGTATTCACACAGGGAGGGCTACAAACATGATGGTGTTTGAAAGCACGAAAGCAAACATGCAAGTGTTCACATAGATGGCGCACATAAAAGAGAATGTGTGCAGGGAGCAAGACCTGAGGGTGAATGTGTTTTATAGTTGACCACAAGAAGATGCATATCACTGCAAATGAGAGCAGGAGGTGCACAAGTTGGGGAAAGAACTGTTAGGCATGGAATACAATTCCTCATCTTAGAAAAGACATATCAGACTACATAGGTGATAATGCGAAAATCCCAACTGAGACAGAGCTGGTGAACAGGAAATATCTTTTTCCTAGTTTGTGGGGAACACAAGGAGCAGGAGTCACTGAATTAAATTCTCAAGTAACAGGTATAAAAACAGCTGAAATAAAGTATTTTCCACATTACAAGATTAAACAATGGGACTTGTCATCACAGGATACACTGGAGTGAAATATTTTAAATGGATTAATAAGAACAAAGAGTGGACACATTCAGAGAATATATGTTCATCGATGACTGCAGAACACCACAAACTGGATGCAGTATCAGGTCAGAAAGTCCTTAAATTGGTAACTACCAGAAAGCACAAATGTATCAGGACAAGACCTATTCTAACGTAGTTTCTTCATCCTCCTCCAAAGCATCTACTTTCATAAAAAGACACTTCTGGGATAGAGGAATTCTTGCTCTGACCCCAGTGATCACTACTACTGCCCCATTGTTGAAAATAAGTGTGCATGGAACTGAAAAACATTCATATTTCAGTGCAAAAAAATTCCAATTAGGGGACAGTACCTGTGCAAAGGGCACGCAAGAATGAAAATAATGGTGGCACCTATGAAGAAGAGCCTAAGCCTGTACATACTGGTTTCAAACACCTGACGAATGGCATGAAAGATACAGCATAGATGGATTCCTATTCTGATCTACTATCCTCTGCAAATAGGAAACTTCAGATGGGCTGAAACCAACCATTTTCATGCCCAGAAAGCAGAGTTTTTCTTTAAAGAAGCAGAAGCCAGCATACAGGTACTGCTTAAATGACCCTATGATATGGAATTAGGGAGACCAACTAGAACAGCAGCCTTGAGATGAAGAAGGAAAAGAAGCCTTTAGAGGTGGAGTTTGAAAGATTAAAGACCTGTATCAAAAATGTGCTAGTATACTTTGTGCTTTCAAGGATCTCTGTATCTTTATGAAAGAGTTGCTCGGGCAAACAAGGACTAATTTTTCTTCAGGGAACTACAAGTTCTTTCTTCATTCTTTCTCCTGCATATATTCTTCCACTAAAAAAAATACCTAAGTGAGACAGGACCATATAACTTGTTCCTGGATCTACTGGTCTTTTCCCAACTATTTATCTTTCAGAACCTACACCACTGGTAAAGAATGCAAGGAGCAAAGAAAGGAATAGATATTGTGCAGAGGTGACAGAGCTATCCATTCTAGTCTGTGCTGCACACCACTTCCCAGCCAAGGCACTTAACCTCTGTATTAAGGCTCTTAAACTCCACAGTGTTCAGCCCAAGCACTCTAAGCATGTTGTGAAGGTGACGTGAGACTGTAGCTATAACCCCAAAGGGAAAACTGAAGTACTGAAAAGAGGAGTTATTTCTCCTCCAGATCACACAGCGAGTCAATGACTCAGCTGAGTGCAAACAGCAACGATTCCAATTCTAGAGCACTGCTCAGAATGTGGTGTTGTTATTTTATACCTGGGTATATAACATTTGCAGGACAGGTGAGTTAACATGTGACAAACTTTTTTCATTTGTGAAATAAGCCAGATGGGATCAAGTTGGCTCTTGAAACTAGTGTAGCACATGAGCCCCTGTTGCTACAGCACTCTTCTTCACAAGCAGAGACCTCACATCCAGGAAGGCTCATGCCACACATTTTCATTTACTTTGAACAAAACCAACTTCTTTGCACCTTACAGAAACTGCACTCAGCAGAACCCTGTGGTCCCCACTGCTGTCAGCCCCAGTCTATTCTCAGCTACCTCCTCTTACTGGGGAATTAGTTCTAACCAGTCTATTCAACAATAATGAATACTCAGTTAATCAGCGGGCTCTTTACGGCCCTTCTGCTGCCTATGGTAGTTACCACTAGCTCATAAAATCCCTAATTTGTCTTTCAACAGTGGATGGTTAAAGTAACCATTTTGACAGGGGCCTGAGGCTCTGTCCTCACAACACAGATTAGCTGGAAAGCCAAACAGGTGGAAAGTCTCTGCACAACTTGGCAGAGGGTAAGTGTAGACCCAAACTTGCTGGAGGTCTAAGTCCCTGCCCAGTCACACAGCAGGGCTAATGTACCTCCCAAGGTTGATCTGAATAGAAGGATGAGACCTCACAGGCATAAACAGTGACAGAGCCCTATAATGAGGTGTAGTTAGTTGACAGACTGAAAACATTGGGAAGAGTGAGGGAGGACATGAAAAAGAGCATTCACATGTGACTAGAAATCCACATGAGAAAGCACACAGCAGTCCTGAGAATAAGAACACGTGTATGAGCAATGGGGAGAATAAAAAATGCACATCCAAGTATATAAATTATGAGAATAACAGGGCAGTGGGGCAGAAGAGCAGTCAGGGAGCAGAAGGATGGTGCCCATACTAACAGCAGTTTGGTCCTGTGGCACTAGATATGCCACCTCTGATTGGGCTCTTACGAGTGATGCTATCATCTCCTGCACACCATGAGATGTCCCTGATGTTGTTTGAGGCAACACTTGTTCTTGGCATAATATGAGTCCTACTGGTAGAGCACAGCAAGGCCATGCCTTCTCAATTCAACCATCCTCAGCAGGATGTGGAATACAGAGTAAAGCGGTCTAGTTCAAGTAACCCTTGTAGCTGAAGTTGGGGGACTCTGATCCTTTCAACAATGAGACAGCAGACTGAGGAGGGCAGTATGGAGTTCTCTGTGGTAACATACATCATTGTGGAAGAACTCAAAAAATAAAAAAGCACATAAAACACACATTCTTTCTTCCTTTTAAATGAATCATTTGTGCCCTGGTGGAAATAAAATTTTGATACCTAAATAGGATCACACATTCACATTTAGCCCGAAAGACACTCAATGGTTTTTAAAACTGTCAAATAAAATAACACCAAAAAGCCCTTTTTTAGTGGAACTGAAACTCAACAGGTTATCAGTGGGAGTAGCAAATGGAGTAGACTGCAGAAGGAGAAAGAAAATGACTGAACTAGATTTACACGCCAGACTACACACAGATGTATCAGAAATATCCTGTATACAATGCAGTATTCAATGCCAGGTAATTAGCAATACAAGTAACCATTTTTAATGTCATTTTCATTCAGAAAACCTCCCTTTAACTGACCAGCACAGTGTAGCCTCTCAATAAGGAAGTCTGTGACCTTTGCTACTACAAAGCCCTCCTTTCAGCAAAGACTGTTCAATACAGACCTCGTGACATCCAGTAGGAAGAATTGTTCTGTACACTCTCAGGAAGCGGGATGAGATTCCTGCCCCAAAAACTACCCACCACCACTCCTTAAAGAGCAGCCTTTCCGCTCGGCAAAAGCAACACTTACCTGGAATATGATTGACATCTGCCGAGGTGTTTTCATGGCAAGCAGAAAGGAGAAAAAGAAGAGAGAGAAAGAGAAGAGAAAAAAAGCCATTAGAGATGCACACAGAAACTCAGCATCCTTGCATGGAAATCAATTTCATGCAAAACCAGAAGTAATTAGGTTTCTTTGAAGGCCACCCATCTGCAGCCAAGCACGCCGCCATGCAAGGGAGGAGACATTGGCTCCCTCTCCACTGTGCATGTAAAAGTGAATCCACCACCATATCTGTCCGGAGAGAGAGTTCCTGGAATCAGATAGAACCAAGCCACGTCAGTTTCTGTAAGAATATTGGTTAAAATATTCTACTGTTTTTCACACAAATGCATAAGAGAGAAATAAAAAACAACCTTCCTGCAGGAAGTTTCTATAGCACATAAATTCAAGCAAGTTTTCAGAAAAATAGAAAAGAACCTGCTCCCCTTTTACGAGGGGCCATGTGAATTTATGACCAGGTGCAAGACACCCAAAGTACAGAAGAGAGACCATTCCTTTTCATTCCTCTTGCCCATCGTTCCCCAAACAACATCCTTCATTGCAGACAGCAGTAGAAGTGGGGGAGAAGGAGTATGCCAGATGCCTGCACATCCCACATGTTGTCTTTTCACAGGCTGGTAAATCAATCACACAAATCTCAAAATAAGTAAGTCCTTTAAAAAAGGCAGAAGCAAGACTATGTAAATCATAGTATTGATCACAGAAAAGCCATATCTTTGAATGTAGTGTCTGTTTTGGGCAGTGCCCACCAATCCCAGAGAATGTACTTGTCGTAACTTTTTTAGCATCCCAAGTTTAGTCTTGCTCTGAATAGCTACACTTACCATAACACCAGAAGGGAGGAGCCAAAATCTCACGGGATTAGATTAGATTAATATATTCCTTCCAAGGCAGCCCTCAAAAAAACTAAGCAAAATAAAAAACAAA
The DNA here is from genome assembly GCF_003031625.1 of Empidonax traillii. NCBI lineage: Eukaryota > Metazoa > Chordata > Aves > Passeriformes > Tyrannidae > Empidonax > Empidonax traillii. Next base: position 1,080,487 of record NW_020955325.1, on the reverse strand, counting down.
CCAACCAACCAAACAAAACCCATCTCCAAACAAACCAACAAAACAAACAAACAAAAAAGCCTCACAACTTGTTAGCATTCTCCCTTGGAGGCTTGTACCTTGTCCAGGAATTGTGCTGTTAGAGGTATCACCTTTCCAGGCAATAAATTAATGATTTGGACTACAGATCCCAGAACACTTCTGCCATAAGTCTAGGAGCATGACATGCTGGGTGCACTGGCTTCACACCAAGGTCTAAGAATGTATTCTCCTACCCCAAATGTACCCACCAATTTCCATCAGTATTCCCCCGTCCTGTCCAAACCCACTGTTTTGCTGTGAAACTGGGGCCACATATCTTCTTCAGACAATTGCATTTCAGTGGTAAGTGATATCTGTTCATGTTGCTTTTTGTTTATCACCCTCTGTTACTGTTTGCTTATCACTTTGCAAGGACTCCAAAACCATTTGAGGAAAAGTCCCTGTGGTACATCACATATATATCAAGCCATCCTTCCCTAAGGAGGTAACAACCTAAATAAAACAATGCATAAAGAGGGGAGGGACTATTGCATTGGCTCATTTCATTTCTATAGCTTCTACTAAACATATAGGTCAGATCTGATGAGGGTTATTCTTTGGTTTTCCTCTTTTAAGGTATAATTGTATCTAAGAACTGGTGTCTTGGCATGCAAGCCTGGAAGGACACTTAGCACTGAAAGTTTACCTGAAAGCAATTATTGTTATGTAGGAAAAGAAAACAAGTGTCAGGCAGCAATGCATGCACTGAGGATGGAAAGCAAAAGGAGGTGAAAGCAGGGGCAGAAGGAAGGATCAGTAACAGTTAGAGATGATCGCATATCTCAGAAGAGGTAGAAGTGAGCACCACAAGGTATTACAAATGTTTCTGATAACCTAGAAGCTGCCCAAAAACCTATTCTAAGCAATTAAAAAGCTCTAGGCTCATGCTGTCCTATCAGCCTCCCTGCACGCCTGACAGTGGAGCAGGCACTGCTACAGCCCGGGCTACCTCAAGGGGCCTGAAACAGCAGGCAGACTCACCAGAGTATCTGTGCTCCAGAAGGAAATCTGTGGGATGTTTAGGGAATAAAAAGCATCAGCAGATAGAAAGGGCAAAGGAAAGAGCTAACCAAGAGTGAACAAGGGATAAACACATTAAGTAAATAAGAGAAGAGGCAGTTGGCTGTAACTGATACACTGCTTGAAATAATACTTATTTAACTATGTGAGAATTAAACAGGTCATGAAGCTGTTAAAGAAGGGGAACAATGAAGTGCTAAGAGCTAACATAAGCATCTCTAAAATGTAGTTTCTTTTTACCTGTATTTTTACCTATATTTTTTGTTCCCACCTCCCTAAGAGCAGGCATCTCCCATCCTGACTGATTTTACTCTAAACTTCCTTTTTGCTGTATTTTTTTTAAAGTTTCCACCAAACACAATTTCTGTATACATTAGTTGCATCACAAAAGTCACTGTTTGCACCTCTGTGACACTTTTGCAGTATTTACCTACATGGTAGCCCGGGTTATTATTGTTACTTTCCATACTAAATAAAAAAGGAGTTTCTTGTATTGCAGACACCCCCCCATGTGGTATCTACTGGCAAATGCTGATTTTCAAATGGTGAAACTACTTAGTTTTTATTTTAAAACAACAACAAAAAAGCACTGCTTTCTTTATGAAGACAAAAAATAACATATAGCAAATCAACCCTATAATAAATACCACTGTGGCAGACAATGGAAACTGCCATGCAAGTCACAGAATCACGGAATATTCTGAGATGGAAGGGACCTATAGGGACCATCACATCCAATCCTTGACCCTACACAGGACAGCCTCAAGAATCAATTCATGAGCCTGAGAGTATTGTCCAAATGCTTCTTGAACTCTGGAATGCTTGGTGCTGTGACCACTTCCCTAGGGAACCTGTTCCAGTACTCAACCACACTCTAGGTGAAGAACATTTTCTTAATATCCAACTTAAGTCCTCATTGGAAACACCTAACACCTCTGCAGTGTTGGTATCCCATTCCACTGTGGGGCACAATTAAAACTGTGGTTGCATATATAGGCAAAAGGGACCCACCACTACGTTAAGGCTGATGCCTCCACAATTAGAAGAACCTTCATGCCTGAAGAATGGCAGAAAACAGACACGGCATACAGGCAGAGCAACCAGATTTAGGGAGCTGAGTTGACTCTCCTTCAGACCCTGTCGACTGAGATGTTCTCTCAATTCTCTTCAAGATTTTCTGATTTGCTTAGAAAAGGACTTTTAATACAATGTCCTTTTTAATACAATGTCCCCACTCTCTTCCTCTTCCATCAGCAGTATCTTCCTCTCCCCACACGGGTCTCCTCCCTGACAAAGGGACTGAGGACATACAGCATTCCAATTAAACCAGGAGCATGTGGAACCCTCAGCTAGCAAAAAAAATCCAGTGACCATGGGACTTAATGCTGCGTAGATGACAGTTTCTCCACCTTTTTTCAGCTCAGAGCAGTTCAAACACAGAAAGGTCTTCCTCTTAACAAAAGACATGGCATAGTTTGCTTTATCCTATACACGGGAGTCCATTTATTGCGCCTTTGTAAAGGGCTGAGCCGCAAGCCGGTGCTGTTTGCTTTTGTTCTTTGATGCTAATAGCTGGGTTGAAAGAGGGATCAGCAGGGCCGCTGCCTTTGTCTGATGCAGCAGCCTCAGCCATCTGGGTGGGGTGGAAGGGAAGCAGGAGGATGAAGGCAAGCAAGAGGAACAAAGCAAACGTTTTTATAGCGCAGATCATTTTCATGCCACGTACAGGAAACATCCAAGGTATCTTTCACTCTAACCTTTTCAACAAGAAGTTTAGGAAAAGGGGGAGGCTTCATGAGAGTGTGCTTCTCTCCATCTGGAAGATAAGAACAGTACAGACTTTCCATGCGTACCAGCCCAACAGTACAGATCATCTTGGCCTGAAGAGACCTACTTTTGTTTGCATCTCTGTGGTCCATTCAGTCTTGTCCCTTGCTTTGATGTGTTGTGTATACCTGCCTTCTGCCAGCTAAACTGTGAGCCACTAACTGAATTCCCACATCACAAACAAGTTGGCAGGTGGAAGCATCCTAGGCTAAGTGGAAATAAGCACCTAGAAATGAATGGCACTGTCTTGTGCTATAAATCCCTAAAGTTCTCTAGCATCCCCCTCTGGTGACTCTCTCTCTGAACACTAGTGTGTGGAGAGGACTGGGGAGCAGGCAGCAACTGGGGAGAGGAGGAAGGCAAAAGTCATAACACTTAAAGGCATTTTTTGTGTCATAGGAGACCCACTCCCAAATAAGAGGAGATTCAGCTTTTAGACAGGAAAATTACTGTATTTTGAAGCTTATTCAGATATTGATACCTAAAAAAGCTTTTCTAAAGCAGATTTGCCTCTCATTCTGCAAATACAGAAAATGGATGGACAAAAGTAAAGTTTCACTGACAGCATGACTGATTGGGAACTCTGTCACTTAATGTGACTTACTGACATATATATATATGGTCCCTGAACAGTATATTTATACATATATATACTGTTCAGGGACCATAGATTGATCCATTTATGGCAAACTGTGAAATTATTAAAAAAATATATGATGAGCCAGCCTAGATTCCTGCCTACAGTGTAAGAGGTGTTGATTACTCAGAAGTTGGTGACTTCCCCTAAACTAAGCTCTGATGCTACATGTTAACAATATGAAGAGCTACATTTTGGCTCAGCTAGAAACCCCTCAAATTGCCATGAGCAAATTCTTCATTAATTTGATACTTCATCAAACAAAGTGTTAATTCCAGATGATGATTGGCAAGTGGTCTCATTCCATCCTTATCTGTCTGTTAAGGTAAAGGTAAACATATGGTCCTACTTCACCTCCTACAGACTCCTCGTCTTTCTCTTCAGTACAAAGTGCTTCAAAGCCTTCTGGGAGGGTTATAGCAACTCAAAAATAAATAAAAAAAAAAAAAAAAGCGCACTTTGATTGTATAAACAGCTTCTAACAAAAATTTGCTTGAGTAAAGATGGGGGCTGTAATGAGATCAATTCCAAGCATTAGCACATCCCTATAGTACCCATGCTCACACAGGAGACAGACATTTTGAAGATTGTTGTATTTAGGGTTAACTAGGTTAGAATCTTGGCTCCACTGAATTCATAAAATACTTGAAAGTTATTTTAAGAATGTCATGATTTCATCCTTCATATTTACTTAACATCGTTTGTCTTACAATGGTAGTAGAATCCATCACTGGTATCCTTCCACTGATTCCAACAGAACTGCCACAAAAGTAAATCTGACCAATTCTATTTAATTTGTTTAATGTTTAGGACACTGAAACAAATCCAAGACCACTCCAGTCTACGATGTCTATCACTGAGCTACACACTGGGATCACGAAGAACTTCACAGTACTAGCAGGTGTAGGCCTTATTGTCTTGCTCCAGAAGAATAGGACCCTGTAATTTGTGTTAATGGAGTGTTGAACACTTCTGATTTTATTCAGTAGAGATAAGTGGTGACACATACACAAACAAGTTCATTACAATCAATTACATTTCTCTGTGTCCTTTGTCCTATGGGATCTCTTAGGCTGCCAGTCTCTCGGGAATAGTATTCACTTGATGTGTTGCATAGAATTGCAGACATTTGTGGTACTGTGCCTTTGCACAGCTAATACTTGGGATCCCAAAGCACTTATTAGCTGTGAATATAGGAATCATTCATCCAGTACTGAAAAGCAGCCAGCTCTGAGGTGAAAGAGACAGATGTTTAACAGCTTATGGGAACGCCATACAGCAGTTTAGCATGTCAGAGTTAGAACAGCAAGAACTACTTAAAGAGGCAGAATGAAACTTGGCTGATTGTACTAAAAGTGCCATATGATTTTAAAGCACTTGTGATTTAAATGAGGTGAAGGGATTTGATTTCAAATCTTATCTGAATGATTAACAGTGATTTGAGGCCTCCAATGCTCTCTTCCATACTGTGCACATTAGTGTTGTGGTCAGCCTGCCCTCTCCACAGGGTCAAAGGTGAGGTCAACTGACCTGTGCCTGAGTATGTCATCCTCTGAAGCATACAAAATTTGAGTGGATCCTTTACCTGCTAAAGAAAATGGACCCTATACCTTAAGGAGCCAAGCTTTCTCCTCTCAGGGAACCAAGATACTCAGGCAGAGTGAGCACTAGAACTAGCTGGTGAGACTTTTGTAAACCTGTAAATCACTATGGTTTCACAACAGTTGTCTGGACATTTAGAAAAGTGCTTCCATATCAACATGGTATAGATGGATCAGGTATGCCTGCTGCTTTCAGAAACCAATGCCCAGAGTTACTTAGCTCCAGCAAGAGTAAAAAAACCCAAGAAAAATTTTAGAGAAATGAATTCCTAATAATCCCTCTAATTAACTCTGTATCATTACTATTCTTAGATAAAGTTACTTGCTGATTTCACAGCTTTCAGTGAAAGTACCATCGTTCTCCCACACACCCCAACAAATACGCTAATGTACATTCCTCGGGGCCCTGGCTACACTGCTGGGGAAAAAGTCAATAGTTCAGTAGCCCACTACTAGCAAAAATCCAACTGGAATTTAATTACTCAATGCCCTCCAAACAATTTGTTGATCCTCACTTAAGCTGCCTGGATACAATGCTTGAGCACTCCAGGATGAAACCTCTTTATGTTTCATCCTAGGGGCTTGGACACTGGAAGAAATAGAGGATTTTCTCCCTGCTATTTTGCACAGCACCCCCATACCTCTCTCCACGCAGACAGTTATGTTCCCAGTACTGTGGGACGCACAAAGACAGATAACTGTGTAACTTCTGAAGGGAAGATACAAGCAGAAAAACCAGAGTGCCCTTCATATCACCATAGATAGAATGAGAAAAAACTTATGATGCTGAATGTTAGAAAAATTTGGCAGCAACAGGGTAGTTATGCTCTGGATTAGCTTGGCTACTGAGAGTTTACCAAACAGCATTGAAGACTATTAAGAAAAGACTAGACAAGTGTTTCTCATTATTATTATTTCAGATTCACCTGATTTTGTCTTGGAAAGACTAGTTGTCCCCTGTGACCTTTTCCAATCCCGTTTTCTATGATATTATTATTATTCTAATTCAAAACACACTCTACCCAGACAATCCTGTCAGTAACATCTGCCAGGCATCATAAGCTAGCAGCAGAGCAGACACCAAGGCCAAGCCTCTGACAGTAGCCATGCACAGGTACTCAGGGAAGAGTCAAAGGAACTGAGAAAATTCACAGTACCATTATTAACAGCTTATATCAAAATGCTTATCACTCCTTGACAGACTTTTCCTTCCTTGAATCTGTCAGGTCTCTTCTGGAACTAGAATTGTTGTGGGCATGGAACTGGGTGTGTATGTTCATTTAAAACTTGCAGCTGAATGTAGAACATTGGGTATCCCCAACCAATTGCTTTTTAAAATACTATGAATAAACATTCTCTATTCAGCATCACCACAGCATTCTTGATTATAACTATCTACCTCACCTCCTGCTTTAGCCACTTCTTTTCTAAACTGAAGAGTGCTAGTCCATCAAGACCCTCTGCATATGGCAGCCATTCTGTACCTACAGTGAAAAGATATCAAAGCTATCTACAGCATGACCAGTTTTGAAGTTTATCCTTGAGTTAGTTGTACTAGGACATTTGTATAACTAGTATATTTTAAAACAGTTCTAAATCCATCTGAGGCTTCTCCCTCCCCTAGGGGCATACAGTACCACCAATCTGGCCAAAACTCCAATGAGAACAAACCTATTACTCTCGTCAGAAACACAGAATGAAATGAATAAGAAATGCAGATTGTGTTTGAACAAATCATCCTAAGAGTGCTCTACCTCTCTGGAGACCCTTCTTCCTCACCAGAGCCTGGTGCAGATCCAGACATCTCTTCTCTTTCAGTATCATGCCCACAAGTCCTATAAAGAGCACTTATCTGCCCTAGAATTCACTTTCAATGCTTGGGCCAAGAACAAGCTATAACTCCTGTGTCCAGAGGAGAAATGAAGCATGTCACAGAACAAAATGGAGACTCTTGATAGCATGTGCCCAAGTTACACCCATACAGTACACAGTTTCCTCCACAAACACTATGATTTGTCATTCCATGTTCTATGCAAACAGCAGAAGTCATCATATGGTGCATCATGTTACATACTGGAAGTCTCACTGTTTTTTTCCACTTAAGAGGTCAGTCACAGGGAAGACAAAAAAAAGGACTAAATTAATTTCCTGCCTTTAGCTACAATATTTGGGACCACTATTTATAAAGCATTCATATATTAGGAGCTGTGGAGGGGTTATATAGAAAGTTGTTTTTCAATTTTATTAGGTCATCTTCAGTGGTAAAGAGAGGAGGATGATTTCTCTTTCTCTCCCAGATTGGATGAAACAAGAACCTATGACTTTCTAAAAGCATACGCTGTTTATATTTCTGCCTTCTTTTTCACACTTCTCTAACATTACCTAGGCATCTCTGTATCTGCTCCCATGCACCCACTTATGGCTGGTAACTCCTATCCTCATTCAGATTTCTTTTCAAGGGAAGAAAGTCTCACACTTTGCAAGGCTTTCAAAAACTACTTGCAAGAGAGTTACATTCCCATGGCATGTCTTAATTACAATTGAAACTATGCTGCCATTATGAGCCAAATTTTCTCTCGACTTGAACAAGAACTAAAACAACCAATGTGACACTTCAGTGGCTGCATCATTTCATTGCAAGACTCTCTCTTGTAAGCTGTAGGTGCCTCACACAACAGATCTTAGGGATACAGGAGTCAGGTTTTCTCCAATGGTCTTCTTATTTTAATTGATTTAGGCATCAGGAAGGAATGGCAACTGCATGTATGTCGCTAAATTAAATACCCTCCCTGCCAGGAATGCCTTTGCTGGATTCACCAACATAGCTGGTTCTTCTCAGTTCTCTCAGATCTGGCAAAGGCAACAATGGTAGAAGATTATCAGGACAATCGGGAGCTTGATGATGCTGATGCCCCACAGTGGATTTTCCCAAGCTGACCACCATGAAAATTAACCTATTTTTGAGGAGTCTTGTGACTTACACTAAAAAAGTGAACTAGCCATGTGACTCAAGAAGCTTAAGCTAGTTTCATTGCAGGCAGTCTGCAATCTGCTCAGAGTACTGACAACAGGTCTATGGTGTTTCACCTTTGTCTGCATCACTTGCAAAGCTGACACAGAGACTGGAAACCCATAGAAAAAGTACCTTTCTTCCTGTTGAGGAAGAACCTGCACACATGTTGAGCATTTTCAGCTTTGTCTTGTTGCCAGAACATCACCATGACAGCTATCAAAGGCATTTACTACGGCAAAATCCACTGCAAATTGTGCTGCCTCCATTCCTCTCTTATCATCCAAAAAATGATGGATGCAAATGAACTTTGGGCATATTCCCTATGACATATACAGCAGTGAAGATATTCAATAAATAGTAACACAAAGAACAGAAAAGGGAGTTAACACAAGAAGATTTGGGGTAAAAAACATGATAAGTAAGCAGAGAAAGGGTTCGTTAAGCCTATGAAATGGCCCAAGCTATAATCTATTTGCTGTACCCAGTCTTAGAATTAATAAAACAAATCCCTCGACACATCTGACAGAGTTATTAGAGGATATTAATATTCCCCTCAGAGCAATCTGAAGAATTGGAAATGGAGTCACAGAATGCTGTGACTAGCCTAGTCAGGCAAGAGTAGAGGGAGAAGAAGGGGGTCCCTTCTCCAAACCCACTTGATTCTCATTGTCAGCATTGCTTATTCCTGCCCAGCCTGCTCCAGAAAGTGTCAGAGGCTGCAGAACAAGGGGCAAAGCTAAAAGAGGAAAACTTCCCATCCTCACTTCTGCTGCCAACTCAATCTTACACGAGGCAGGAAGAAACATGCTGTGCCACCGGCTGAGCTCTGTGATATCTGAGCCCTTCCCTGCTCACAGCAGGAGGGGGTGTCAGGTCACAGCAGAGAGGACATCCTGTACCCCTGGTCTCAGAGGCCACCACCTGAGTTCTGAAGAAGAAGAAGCTCTTGCAGACTTCGAGAGCAAGAAACACTCCTTTTTCTGGTTACACTCGGCATTTACTAGTGCCATATGCCAACACTCTTTGTGCTGCATCGCAGCATCCCCAGACACAAATGACATATTACACCCATCTGCAAGGTACAGGGATGTCCTAGAAAAATTGAGAGGTGGCATCTTCTGCATTAAAAGGGACCTCTAGCAGGCTCCACCCAATAGCCCAGTTATTGTATCATCATTATCATGGTATCTCTTTGTTGGAAGGTCTAAGTAGAATTATTAGTATTTCACCACTGAATCCAACTTATATAATTGTTACACACCTCCCTAAGATTCCTGAGTATATAAATCCCTTAATGAAAAAAAAAAAAGGGGATAAAACTCCGGCTTTCTTTCTGAACACTTATTATACCAAATACAGAATCAACTCTAGGTTTATTATAGGATTCAGATTGGATTAATCTGGAACTCAGTTCTGTATCGGGAACTTTGCACAAAACACCATATTTGAATAGTTAGTGATCTTCACCAGACAATGTCTGTTCTGTTGAGCATTGTTCTTGGGGCTTGAGAAGCCCATACAGCAGCAGCAGCAGCCACTACACGGGAACCTGCTGGAGTGCTCTGTGTCAGCCTGTGCTGTGTGCTGGTGGGCACTACGACAGAAATAACACCCTAACCCATCAGGAAAAAATAAATTATTCTCTTTGCTACACAAAATAAAAGGCACTGCAGCATGGGAAGGAGGAGGAAAATCCATCCAAGGTGGATGATACCCAAGGTCCATTTGATGGAGCATGAAAGCAGGGTTCCCAACTGCTGAAGGACATAAGATTTCCTCACTATCATCTGTATTCTTCTTTTTAATACACCTTATTACACTATTTGTTGTTGAGCCTTCTTATTAAGGTCCAGAAAAATCCCTGCCCACTACACCTCTCTCACCCACCCGGTCCCCATCTTTAAGGGGAAGACTCCTCAGAAAAGGCTAGCTGGTTAGCCAGCTGGTGTGCTAAGATTTGTGCTTCAGGAGGTCTCTTTGGCCAAGAAACCACTTACAGTCTCCTGTTCTAAACACTCATCTCCCTGAATTGTCTACTGATGTGAAAATAAAGACCATCATCTTGAAATTTACTTGGTATCTATAATGCACTTAGCATGCCTCTGGATTTGCTATAAGAATGACCTAATTATTGATTTGTTCACTCAAATTCCAATTTGGATGGAGTTCCAGTGTGCCTGAAAAGTGAAAACTCTATTACACATAAAAATATATAGTGCATGCTCCTCCAACTTACAGTAATTATCCTAAATACATCATGAGTGATCAGAAGAAATGCATCTTCTTTTCCTCTCCTTCCTACACTTATGTATCATTTTTAGAGTATGTGTTAGTGGGTTTTATATTCCATGTTATTGCTGTATTTGCTGCTGCAATATATATATTTAAATTAAACAGAAGTCATCAGGAGGTTCTATTGGAAGCATTTGCCTTGTTTGTTGTTGAAAGGCGCTGCTTGGAAAAGAGTAACTGCTGACTTCAGTAAAATGTGAAACATAATGACGGGAAACAGCTGCATTCTGCATCTTTCAAAACACTAAATTTTCTTGTGTGATTGTCTAAATGTAGACCTCCAGCAGGATTCATGCAGATGCAGACCCAAGTGCATAATCACAGGACCTCATACCAATGAATTCAGCAGATGTCTCTCTTCATTGAACGGACGAGGATAAGGCCCCTAAAATTACTGGCTCTTGCATGCAGAAAAAAAATTGGTTCATTTTTTCTTTCAATTAATCTGTTAACATAATACTCATAAGCTCATACCCAGAAAAAACAGAAAACAGATAGCAAGGGTATAGGAGAAAGGTGTACGTCTTTTTGGTATTAAAAACAGTGTTTTAAAATATCTACTTTTTCTTAAGTCTGTGAAAAGGAGTGCATGCAATAAATAGCTTCCATGCTCATTATCTCAGATCTGTTATATAAAAGAAACTGCTAACAATATGAAGCTTTTCACCTCCAAGCCACCAGTTCAAATCCACTGTATGTCAACAAAGATTCAAAGTTATTCCCAGTTAGCAGTCTTTCCATGATCTAAGTGAAAACAGATGAGTAGACTACTCAATTCATCTCCTGGCTGATTTCTGAATCCAGAAAATCCAGCATCATAATAACTGGCTTCCAAAGTACACAAATGTGTTAAGCACTGTATAAACTGAGAAAGCACAACCGCCCCTTCCCACTGAGAAGACTGCCAAACACTCTATCAGACACTAGCACTAACTGATAGCTCATTTGGACGTTAGCACAGAAAGAACACAATTTAGTCTCTTATTTCTAAATGCAGTTCCTTTGCTGAAAATTTCTACCAGATGCTTGTTACATGAGTAAAAGCCAATACCTCTCCTCCAGAAACTATTATTCACCAGCCAGGATCCAGCTCTATGTGTTCATGCATGAAAAGCATAGAATAGGAAGATATTAGCATATTCCAGATTCTGGCTGTTCCAGAGTGTTTGTGCCTCCATGTCTGATCAGGTCAAAGAGAGACACAGGTCCCTCTTACTTGAGGGTCTGTAACTGCAGCATGAACCAGGGAAAGCCATTCCGTTTATTCTGATTACAATTTACAGAGCCTCATTCACTGCCAGGTAAATAATCAGTCCCACACTCAAAGAGCTAATAACAACTTCCTTCACTGGAAAGACACAGCCCTGAAACAAAACAATAACAATGAGGAAGCAGGGATGCAGTTCATCTTTGGATTTTGGTGAAGGACATAAGCACTATTGCTGAGGGATTTGGAAGAGGGATGGTAACATCTTTTCTACGTCCTCTTATTACAAAAAGGGTAATATCTGTTCTCTCTTCTTCAAGAATATGTCAGTGTGGATCTCTGGAAATGACTGGAAAGCAGTAGCCTTCCAGAAGTGTAGGAGAAAAATATTTCAGCTACATCAAGGAGTGGCTGAAGAACAATATTCCCGAACTAGCTGTGTTTTCAAAGACATAATGTTTAACTAGATTTTTTAAAAAAATATTATTCTCCATTGCCACCTCACAGCATGTTGCAGAAACAGGCACTAACATCTGCTTCTGAGTTCACAGAACCACATAATCACAAAGTAATTGAGGTCTGAAGGGTCATTCTGCGACCATCTATTCTGACCTCCCAACTCCCTTGGGGCCAAACTAGAGCAAGTTTCTCAGAACTTTCATTAGCCAGGTTTTTACTGTCTTCAAAGATGGAAGACCATGCAACAGTTAGTGAAGTGTGCCTGGATATGTGAAACAGTTTCTTCATATAAAGAGAGCTGATCTAGCTGGATATGCATTCACATAATATGGAAGAAGGATGGGTGGGGGGCAGTCAGAAGTATGACAACCCAAATACTGTCATTTGGTGAAAGGTAATCAGGAAAATCAGAGTATCACCCAATCCTGGATATTAGGTAGTATATATGTGCAAGTAATAGAAAACTTAAGCCAGTAATTGAAAAATTAAGCCAGTAGAAACCTAGCACGGGCAGTGTATAGAGAAGCAGATGGAGCACATGGTATCTTCCCCTGTAAACAAGTCTGTCATGAAATCTCTGTTTTAACAGAATGTACAGAAGAACATTCGTAAGGACTTTTTTCAGCAGCCATCAGTTGCTGGGTACCAAAAGTCTTGTGAAGAAGCTTGCCAGTTTGGAGGCATAGAGCAACAGGGTTAACACTACATCCAAATCCTGATCATTTCCCAGTAAGAGAACAATTGAGTGTATGTTCCTGGCTCCTTATATCATGTAACATTTTATGGACATCTTGCCTATTGGCAGTGGCACAACAGAACCCTGTAAAAGAAGCAGAACACTATGCAGATCGGTCCTTTGTATTCCAGGACATAACTGCAGCTTCATCTCCTTCCGAGAGCCCAACATTCACCACCTCAGGTAGGTCAAGTGGATATCTGCACCTTATAGTGATATTGCCCTGGAATGCTCATGACCATTGTCACTGCAGGAAGAGCAATAAGGAACATTCTTTTTCTCAAGAATTAGCCATAAAGCGTTGAGGTAGAAACATGCTATCCCCTTGCTTTACGGTGCCTAGACAGAATATATGGACCTTGGCCATTCTCCAGAAGGATAGAGGTGAAATCTAACAAATAGCATCAGCTCTGCACACCACCATTTGAGAAGCACTGATTCCTTCTTACAAGCATAATACAGTTTAACCTTTAAAGAAAAAGAAACTATCCAAGAGGAGCATATTGCCCATTGGTCATAATGTCCATGAACTTAATTGCTTGTTATTGGTGAAAGAGAAACTGATGTAGCTTGAATCTACTGAGGGAAGTAGAATGCTCTTCTGCTCCAAATGTGGAATGCTTGATGAACCCTCCACAATAACATGAAGAGTAAGGTTAAAAAAATTAAAAAACAGGTCTTGTCTTAGGAACACTGAGGTCAACAGGATCACTCTGAGGTATGCCCTACAGACTGGGTAATGGTATGCAAGAACTCCAGACAAGTCTTGAGCTCTGTGATGTCAGAGAATAAAGGCCCACTCTGCTAGTCTACCTCAGACAGAAGACAGTAGGTATGCATCTGCTAGGTTCATTCAGACTCAGAACAGGAAAACGACCTTTCTTATTATTTGGCATAATAGAGCACGAGCAAAAGGTACTTCTTCACTCCTACGTAGTCTCTCGTATGACTGAAAAAGAAAGCAACACCCACTTCTACTGGGGCAAGCTTTCTTATGAGTGACACCCTGAAAAAGAATGGGAAAAAAAGGTAGAAAAGATTAAATTGGTCAAATAGCTATGGCCATAATGATTTTACAAGAGGATGAGTCTGTCTCCAAAGATTTATTCACTAAACTCTGAAAGTGCTCCTAATCACCACAACAAATTTACAGGTGTAAAATGTGTGTGGGCTGTATTATCAGGGAAGACGACAACACTTATCCTCCAATATCTCAATAAATTTTAGGTTGGTAAGAAGGTTAAATCTATTGATCTGAGAGCTGCATTCACTGCAATTCAGTGATAAAATGCAAAGCTCAAGAAAGGAAAAGTTGGGCCTTCTGGTATTTCAGAACTTGCAGTCCTGTCCTGAATTACAGATACAGTCTCAAGTGAGACACTGTGAGCCTTAGTAGTGCTTTCTCACTAGATCTTACTGTTCACAATCTTTCTCCATACCCATAGGGAAAGACACTGTCTCAAATGTAATGCATGCCTCCTCCTTACTGACTCCAGATCACTCAGCAGTGCACAGTCTCATGGCATACAGATTATCATTGGTTTGCTGGATACTGGTCAATTTTAGGCTATTCCTGACAAGGTCTGAGGCAGGACCTTTGCAATCACCTTAGAAAACAGAGGACCTGGCTCCACTACCAGTGATGATCATGACACCCTTGGTGTTGCTGTGTCAGCACCATGAGTGACATCATCTCTGGCTGTTTCCTATCTGCTATAGTTTCCACATCAGTCTTCACTTTCCTGTCTGCTACAGGAGGCATTGAATGAAACCACCTCATTTGGGAGCAGGAGGCCAGAGCTTGTCTCCAACAGGACCTTCAAAGACTGTTCCAGCAGATGGAGCTTTTACCTCATACCTTGCAATTTACACTTTCTTATGGAGAATTACTGTTGGGCATCTGCTCCTTTCTGAGATTCCCACACTCAGAAGAGATGCCTGTTGTATCCATCCCATACAGTGATTAATCTTGGAAAATACAGAGCACTTAATGCTGGCAGGGCTTTGAATCCCAGAGCATTCAGGAGGAGTTCATTCAGACAGACAGGAACAATTCATAGCAATGGTCTAGGTGATAAGAGAGATGAGTATTTTCTCAGAAACTAGTTTAGTTTGACTGTGTTAGCCATGTTCCACTATCTAGTTCTCTGCCATAAGGCTTGGAGGGAAAAGAAAGAAGGTCACAACATCTTTATATTATCCCATTAAAGGGAGACGCAAAGTTCCTACAACTCTCCTAATTTCATATATGTGTGGGCCCAATAGGACCCACAGTGACATATGAAGACCCAGAAGGCTTCACTCCCCAAAGCCAAGAGCAGAGGAATGTGAAAAAAGAAGACTGTTGCAGGGAAAAAAAAAAAAAAAAAAGGAGATTCATGCATCATTGCATTGCTCTTTTACCTGTCAAGGTTCTTGGAATACATCTGATGAGGGCTTAGGAAGGTGTGAGAAGTGCTTCTTTAGTATCAGGTGGCTAATTCCAGCAAGGGAATCAAACATCAAGGGGAGGGAGATTTCAAACCCTCAAAGCAGATGCTGATGGAGGAGATCCTCTATGATGTGAACATTTCATTTACCTGAAGACAAATACTGAGATGCAAATATGGCAGTACAGCTTTACATTCCAACTGAGTGCCTGAAAGGCTGATCAGTTTTCCATGCTTGGACAGCCTTCCCACCACAAACACCTAGCATGACTGGGTTCTCCCTTGCTGACTCACTTGTTTTTTCTCCATTTGCAAAGCCCAACCCCCAGACTCCTACAGCTTTGCCTCAGAAAGACAGCTTTGCCTTCTAATGCCAGTATGCAAAAGCTGGGCTGGCCAGTCACAACCAGGAGGCTCTTCTCCTGTTAGCCATGATCATCTTGACAGTTCTGCTTTCTCCTCACATTATCTCTCATCTCTCTCACTTCACCTTCCCTCCCTGAAATCAGCCTCCTCCATATACCACTTCAGGGTTGGGGGCAAGAGGAATGAGGGTCAATGCCGAAGTCAGAGCACTATCTGCTTCCTTCCTTCTCCCAGTAGAGTGATAAGCCAAAGAGAGTCAGGTTAAAGCCTGGGTGGGACAATTAGGCTGGAGGAAAAGCATTAAAAAGCAGCAGAACCATAAGCAGCTACAAAAATCAACTCATGGTTCTGCTCCAAGAAAGGAACAGCTGGAGTGTTGATGTTTAGATGTGATTTGGCTTCTGAAAGTCTGCCAGAATGATTTAAGGAAAATATCCACACAGTTACAGGTCTGTGGACCACTCTCCAATCATCTATCATGGAGCTAATAGCTCTACAAATATATCTCAGTCTGGACTGGCCACTCGCTTTTCTGTGAGTATCTTGGGATCCACTTTGACAGCGCTACCAACAAATGTCACTCCTGATCTTGGGATTGCCTGTTAGTTTAGATCTGCTTCCTTCTGGCCTAGTTCTGATGATGACATTTATTACAGACATAAAGGAATTCCAGTGATGTGCTTCTTCACAGCACCAACAATGAAATTCTGTTGTACCCTGCACTTAAATAATTCTAATAATTTATTTTAAACAGCTTTTGTAATAAATGCCAGGTCAGAACTGTTAGTTCCCCCTTAGCGGATGAGTTCTATTTGAATCCTGTATGCTATGCAGTATCTGCTGGAGGACAGCATGTTAAATGCAGTATATTACAATTACACAGAAAATCAGAGAGCACCTTTAGGTTAAAGAGCCTCTATTCATGTCTTCCCATTATGTTATTGTTTCCAGCATAAGCACATGGTCATCATGCCCCATCTGCCACCATCTTCATTCCACACTGAACTTTCTGCTCACTTGGGTAACTGTTCTTTGCCAGGCAAATTTGTTTTCAAGTGTAACATTAAAAATGGGACACTCTGGAACCTTTTTTAGTGTCTAAAGGAGAGATTTTTGGGGAACGAACACAAAAGAAAGACTTTTCTAAAATGTTGTTTGGGGTTTTATTAAGTTGTTCAAAGAGAGCAAAGATAAAAAAAGAACAGGCCTTTTCAGGAATCCATTTTCCATGTGATCTTCTCTCTGCTCATGGCTTGGACAGGTGTACCCATTGCTGGGTAAAAACCTGTCTGGATGGTCAGGCCTCAAGAGTGGTAGTGAATGGATTTGCATCCAGCTGGTGGACAGTTCTCAGTATTGCAGCCAGTTCTATTTAATATATCTGTTGATGATATGGACAAGGGGATCAAGGGCACCCTCAGTCAGTTTGTGAATGACAGCAAGGTGAGTGGAATGTTGACCTGCTGGAGGGCAGGAAGGCTCTACAGTGGGATCTGGACAGGCTGAATTGATGCACTGAGGCCACTGTCATGAGGTTCAACAAGGCCAAGTGCTGAGTCCAGCACCTGAGTCACAATAACCCCATGCAGTGCTACAGGCTTGGGGAAGAGTGGCTGGAAAGCTGCACAACAGAAAAGGACCTGGGGATGCTGGTAGACAGCCACTCAGCATGAGCCAGCAGTGTGCCCAGGTGGCCCAGAAGGCCAGTGACATCCTGGTCTGTATCAGCAATAGTTTGACCAGCAGGACGAGAGCAGTGGTTTTCCCCCTGTACCTGGCTCTGGTGAGTCCACACCACAAGTACTGTGTGCACTTTTGGGCCCCTCATGACAGGAAAGACATTGAAGTGTTGGAGCACATCCAGAGAAGGGCAACAGAACTGGTGAAGGGTCTAAGGAGTAAGTTCTGTGAGGAGCAGCTGAGGGAGCTGAGGTTATTTAACCTGGAGAAAAGGTAGCTCACGTGTGACCTGACCGCTCTTTAGAACTACCTGAAAGGAGGTTGTACTCAGGTGGGGGTCGGTCTCTTCTCCCAGGAAACTAGAGACAGGATGAGAGGGCATAGCTTCAAGCTGCCAAGGGACCTTCAGGTCGGTATTAGGGAAAATTTCTTTATAGAAAGGGTTGCCAAGCATGGGACCAGGATGCCTAGGGAAGTGGTTGAGTCACCATCCCTCGGAGGTATTTAAAAAATATTTAGATGTAGCACTTAGTGGAAGGTTAATGGTTGGACTCAGTGATCATAGGGGTCTTCTCCAACTAAATGATTCTACAAAAATAACCAAACAAAAATAGACAAATTGAAAACTCTTCTATTTCCTTCACATATGAAATATCTTCTATACAGTCAGTTCTATCCCTCAGCTGGAAGTCTAGCACAAAAGAATCCTGCCTTCAGTGGTTTGTTGGAGCCACTCCACTCTGGAGAAAAGTTTCCAGTAAAACACACTGTCTTATTGACAATGAAAGCTGGACAGGATGAGAAACTTACATGAGAGCATTACCTTTGCTGGTGTGCAGAAATTCAGAAGGGAGAGGAAATGTAAGACCATAGTACACTTTCTCTACTCACCTTCCATCCAACGGGATGCTCAGCAAAGTATTCAAATATTTGAAATTAGTGTTTCATTTTGATACTTTAGGAGAAATTATAAACCTTTCTCTACTGGAAACATTTAAAGGAACCAGATTCTGTTTTGAAAAGTTGTATCAAAGTGCACATAAACCACAGATGGGACAAAGCAGCTAAAACTTTTATTGCTACAAGTCTACTTTTCCTCATTACTAACTATAAAACAACACTAAACAAGGGAATCCATAAAGCATAGCCCAAGTAGGGCAGCATACTGGCAAGAAGTAGGGAACAAGCTATTTCAAGATTTTTTCAGTGACAAATTTATGTGACAACAGCCCTAAAGGGCAGAACTTCTTGGATATGGACAATTCATTCCACCAGAAAAAATAAAAATGTACATTTCTTTGGAATTCTATCAATTGAAATTTTTACAAGAATCCCTAAAATCCAAAGCTTCACATTCAGTGTAATTCATGGCATTTTGTGGCTTTTCCACCACACTTGGATAAAACCAGATAAATTACTGTATTGTTTAATACTTAGGATTTAGCATTCTGGATTCCAATTCCACCTCAGGCAGCTTCTGACTTGAAACCCTTCAATAATTCACATTCTGCTTGCCTCTCAGTTTTGCGATCAGTAAAATGGAGATAACATGCATTTCACAACGCAGTAGAGCGATGTGAAGGCTGACTGATTTATCAGTAGTTGTGAGATGCTTACGAATACTCTGATGAAATGTGCCACATGTATGCACAATTTATTATTAACCTGACAGCATTTTAGCTCTTTTGTTTTCCTGCCTTGCACACAATTCAAGTGCGGGATGCCTGAAGCATGCTGCCATGTGGCATTTTGATTGTAGCAGGTACTACCATTTAATTCTGAAATTCAGAACTTTAACATCCCATTTAGGCAGGATTTTGGTCATTCATTTTCTTCTTTCACTCAGTTTTAAAAGAAAAACATTTGAATGGTCTTGAGTTTAGTTCAGTATCAGATCATTAAAATCAAAATTATTAAACGCAAACACAGGTAAGAATCTCATAGAGGAATGTGCTCCTTTTGCCAAATTTTTAGAGGTGGAAAAGGACTGAAATAAATACAATATGAAGGTAAAATTATCAAAGCTACTATTTTGAATTCCAGACCAGTCATGAGGCTCCAAGGTGCCCGAATCGCTTTTCAAAATACAACTTAAAAATAATTTTTTTAACTGACAAGATCAACAAACCTAAGTACATTTGGGTTTAGTTCTTAGTTACGCACAGCTTCCATCAGTATGAATGAAAGCTTTGCCTGACTACAGAGAACTTCGTGTATGAGGTTAATTTTAAGTTGAATACTACTTGTGGGACCAGATGTGCAAGAAAACATTTTATGCAATGATCTGTACATCTGATATAGTTACTACAGAACAGCTCATCCCTGGCACGTCTGTATATGCAAGTTCAAATAGTTCACACAGCAACACTGCAGCAGAGCCGTGCACAAGGAGAAAACAGCTGGACAACTGTAAGGGCATACACTAACCCAGATGTAACCTACATTTTGTTTCACTCCCAGACCTGAAAAGGGACTTAAATTGTTTTAGTCAGCACTACAACAACAACATTTTGTTAAATAACCAAGAGGAAACTTAAGCAATTTCAGCTCTGGAAGAAAACTAGTGGAGACTGTTACAAATGCCCTAAAATAGTGGGATATAGATTCATAGATTTTTAAGACCAGAGGGAGCATTAAACAGACCTACAATACAGCAGTGACCTCCACTGTAAGTGGTAGCAGAGCTATAATTAAGCACCACTGACAAATGAGGTCTGAAATCACAGCCAATTGTTCTCCAGAGATAGAGGATCTGTTACTTAGTACTTTGGTTCAGCTATCTTTTGCCTCAGGCAAACTAGGAGTCCCCACACTAGCAATGGCAAGGAAAACATCCCAGAGCTCAAGAATGGCTGTCATGCCATACCAGTGCAGATCCCAAGTGATTTTCACAGGCTGAGCCTTGTTCACCCAGCCCAAATCTCAGCTTGGGCTGGGTGCATTTCAAAGAGCATTTCTTGTACAGAGAGGTATTTGTTACTCTCATCCTTGGGAATGCCTGCTGATGGGTCCTTAGGTCCAGCAACACTGTAAACTACTTAGGTTCTATCCAACACACTAAAAAGCTAAAGACCAAACTGCTGACAACACTAGCCTCTCAAATCAGCAGCTGTGGTTCTTCATTAATATACTCAGCCTTGCTGCCTTCACTGTCACTGCTGAGAGACTGCACTGTTCAGTGATACTGGCACACCTGAGAAGGCAAATTGGGAAGAGCTCATTCAAGTCCAGTCCACTCCAATTAGTCCTTGGACCTTTCCTTTAGTGGAGCTCTTGACAAACAGCAGTAGCTATAGATCTGTCACTTCCCATGAACTGATATGATAACAGTGCTGCACACCACTCTCCTCTCCTGGGCTGTTTCAAAGGGTACCATCCTGGTCATCACCCTACCTGTGCTCCAGGCTTCACTTGTGTCTTCAAGCCAGAAAACTGTTCTCCTCTCTGGTCAAGTTTAACCCATGCTTAGGTCTCCTGTTGCCTCCACTTCTGAACCTAACAGCTCCCACAGTAGGAGCACGGTGGATCTGAGTCCAGTGCCATTTGGTCTGTGTGGGAATATATACCCCTTCCTTAAAACACTTTAACATTTTTGTGATGTACCGCAGTTCATGAGGAGTAGGTCCATTTTAGGAATAGTAAGTTATAAAATAAGCTATAATTATATATGCAATAGATATAGATTACATTTTAAACAAAGTCAGAATTCAGAAATTCTACAAAATAAAAATACATCACTTTTTCTGCAGATTGTCAACCAAATCAGTATTTTTTTTCTAAATATTTTGATCTGAATGAAACCACTATTTCTCACAAGTAAAACATTTCCAATCTGTCTGATTCTGATGTGTCTTAGCTGGTCAAAATGTAACCACACATCTTTTTTTCAAACATGCCACAAGACAGACAGGAAAACACCAGACTGCCTTACAGACACATTTCTGTGTAAGATACAAAGTAGAGATATTGTATATAGGTATATAGGTCTCCTATCTGTTCAAAATCAGCAAGCTTTGGAATTTGTTGTAGATGCAAGTTGAGACACAGCTGAGTGTTTCAGTTTAAGCAATGAAGGAAAACAGAGAATTTAGGAGAAGACAGCCAGCAAGCTAAATTTCAGTTTGGAGCCCCATTTTATTTTTTTTTTCAGTGAAGAAAAAAAAAATCAGCTCTCCAGAAACACAAGGTCCATTAGAGGAACTCTGGAGAAGGAGGATTTTGCCATTTCCTGTAGCTTCCAATGTTTACTCAGAGGGTCCTCTACACAATAATAAACTTACAGTCTTAACAATATCATCATATGACTACCTTCTAAGCTGCTGGATCACATAGCTACCAATACCTAATCTGTCAAATTTTCAGCTAGATATGCCTGTATGAGTTGCACCTCATCTTTGACACTCATATAAATGTACTTCTAGCTCTGGTAGATATAACAATGCTACTGCTTCATAATGGCAATATATTAATCCATAATTTTTTATGCTCATCAGTCTCCTGTTATCTTCCTTAAAAGTCAAAGCTATGTGAATTACAAGGACCTGCACAGATCTCCAATTACACCAGAGGTCTGGTTGGCATCATGCAGGCTGGTCCATTTGCACAGCCCCCTGCCTCCTACCAAACCAAGTCCCACAGCAGGTCTCACAGAAGCCACAGAGAAAAAGGCAAAAGACAGAAATAAAAACACAGAAATTCTAAATACTTTCCCAGCTTTTTCTTTTAAGTGGTCCTAGAAAAGCAATTTAATTCCCTCTCTTCTTCATTTAACTCACCTTTTTCTTTTTTCCATGATTTTTTTTAACAGTAATTTATTAAGGAATTATTCCACACACTTTTTCCCTATTTAAAAACAATCTCTGGAGAATATAAGCAATTTCAGCCACATATAGAAAGGAGTTTAAGGAATTTAGCTGCAAACACCACTGAATTATGAAATTTGCGAGTCACAATGCAAGCCACTCTCTTTACTGCTAGCCATCTCTGCCTCAACCGTTATTTCTGACCAGCCTCAGTGGACCAACATGCCTTTAGTTCCAAGGATTTCTTCCATATTACCTTGAAGAGAAAGGTACTGAGAGGCACTTCGACCCTGAAAGCCAGGCTTGCAAGATGGAAGCAGCAGGAAAGACCAGAAAATCAAAAGCATGCCTGCAGGGACACACCAGAGGTCTAGAAAACTCAGACAGTGTCATTTTTCTCAAGTACTAAGGCAACAAACCACAAAGAAATGAAAATCCACCCAAGAGATTACAGAGTCCAAGAAAGGCTTCTGAATAAATGCAGCAGCCCAGCAAGGTATGGGGCTTGACAGCAGCATTAGAGATTGAAGCCTGGTTTTAACGTACAGCTCAAATTTCTACATCTACCAAGGAGCTGCTTCTTCCTTTCTGATAAAGGTCTCTTGCCAAATATTCAGAGCCAAACCCAGTCCATTATATCCACTCAGGTTTGCATGACTAAGAGGAGGAAGATCACACCCCACAGCAAAATCCCAAAAGTGAAGTATCCCTTTCCTCCATGGTCTACATTGCAAACTGCAGGCCAGATACAAATACACCTTGCTGTATCTAATAAGTAGTTAGAGTTGCTTTGATGAGAGTGGAGGAAAAGAAAAGATTTTTACCCACCCTTTCAGCACACTGCAACCACAAAACGCTTGCCAGTTTAGCGTTAACCAAACAGAAAAAATCCAATGGGCTTTCTTCTCTGCTGTCTTGCTTTTTATGCAATGATTCATACAGGAACAGAGGAAGTGCAATCTCTGCCATTCTGCTCGGGTACCCTTTAAGCTCTCTTTGCTCCTCCTGACAGCACAAGGTCAAGGCGAGTCTCGAGCACGGAGGGTGAAAGCGTCAGGCTGAAATGAGCAGCCACAGCAGGGAGAGTGCCAGTGCAGACAGGTAGGCAGAGGTGGGTCACCATACAAGGAAAAGCATCTGATCAGCATTTGTGGTTCATGGTAGAGGACACTTGGGGGAAGTCAATGGAGTACACGGGTCAGATACCGGGGGGAAAAAAAAAAATCAAAATCTCTCTTTTTCCCATTGCTCTCATCAGCACCCTGCAGTGCAGCATCTGCTCCGTGTCACCGACAGGGAGGAGGCTATGCTGCTGCTCGGCCTCTGTCTTTACCAGCACAACTGCAGCCTGGCCTGGGAAGGGTCTGAATACTCATAGCATGACACTGCACACAGCAGCAGGAAACTGGGAGATTTCTGTTGAAAGGAAAGATGAGTGCTCCTCAAAGATGGACACTTAACAAGGAAATCCACCTTAATTTCTAACTGCAAGCCAAGCTAAAAATCCGGCAATCAAACCATGTCATCCTACTGGGTGTTCATGAATGACAATCATTTGCTTGTCATGCTAAGATATTTATATGTCTCTATCACTGTCATACAGAAGCATATGGGATTCTTAATACCTGGAGGTACAGGAAGCCCCACTGGCTACATATTTCAGATATGGAAACTGAGACACAGAGGGTAACCAGGTACATATCCCCTGCAAAGAAAGGTCAATTGATTCAGTCTTGAGTCCTTCAGTCTGCCAGTAAATCACTCTGGGGACACAGAAAGCCTGTGGCAGAAATGGAAATTAGCCTCTTAGGTGCTAACACTCTTACGACCAGACCATTCAAGTTCTGCTGCCCCGCACCACTTTCTTTACACGGTATACTTCGGTCTCTACAGAATAATGAGGTGAACAAGTGTACATGCAGACAGGGCCTGGAGAGCTGACACAGCGTAACTGGCAATGGTGCCAGCAACACAGAATACGAATATAGTGTACTCAGATCCCAGTCGCATTTCAGAGAAAACACATTGAAATACAAACCAGTTCTGCATCACGTAGAATGTGACATCCACAGTCCTCTCTCCCTCCTCACATCTACTTCTCTCAGCCCTTGGGCTGTTTTGCACCCAGTTGCCAGCTCCTGGACCTGTTCACAGATGGAAGAAGGGCAAATGCTTTGGCCTGCAGGCTAGGTATACAATGGCAGTGAGCTTGTCTGCAATGAAGGATTGTGGGAGAGGTACACACACACCCAGAAGCCACACTGCTGTCTCCAGACAGCAATAACATGGCAGTTGCCTTGCTTTTAACAGAGAGAGAAAGAAGGTTTCCTGTCCATCAAGTTAAAAGTGAGTCAGCAATGAAACAAGAGGTAAAGGGAAATCAGAAGTTGGCCCAGGACAGGTGGCCATTCTACCATTTCATCACATGGATTACCACCTTTTCCTGCACCAGGAAACACTCATTGCTGAGATCGACGTGCAGAGTCTTCTCTTAGTAGTGACAGAGTGTGCTGGTCAGATGTGCTTCTCCTCCGATTCTTTTCCTGGAGCCCTGTGGCGCATTTCCAGCATCCTAAAGGTATTTGGGAGGATTACTGCCCTCCATTTTCCAGCAAAACATAACAAAAATTACCCTCTGGCAAATGCCCTGCACACCTCCATACTGAAATAAGGATGAAAGCAACAGCTATAGCATGTGCTGTCTTGCTTGGGGCTATATTTACTGCTGATTGACCTCTATGACAAGTTGCCTAGCTCAGCAGAAGCCTGTACAGTAATAATAAATCAACTCTCCCCCCACACACTTTTCTTTGGGGCAAAACCAAAAGAAAATAAACCTTTCTTCTGAATCGTAAGTCCAAAAGAGAAATTTCTGACTCTGTTAATTTCATAATTATTACTGTTTACTGTAATTTCAATCTTTCTTTAGCCATGCCCAAAAATTCCAGTTTAATTCCTAACTGTGCACTCTATGAGACAAAGTCTGGTCTATGGGACAGCAGGCTGGTCTATGGGCTGACAGAGAAAACTGGTCTCCAGATTCCAGATAGCTTTAGTCCTCCTTGCTCAGTCCATTCAAACCTACTCTTTGCAATAGTTAAGAACTGTTCTCTTATACTATCAGGCAGGTATAACCAATACAGAACAGCTTATGTAAACAGTCTGTATGAGCTATGGCTTACTATTTATAAAGTAACATTTTGATCCTGTTTCTTTTTTTCCCTGAGTTCTACTCTCTCCTGGTCCACAAATTATTCTCACTCTTTAACAGTTCCACCTCACATCAAATAGTAATCTCCTTTGTACCCAACCACCACCTACTTCATTTTATCAGAGATGTCCAAGCCTTGCCTAACTGAGAGCTTTAACTTCTTTCTTGCCTGAGGTCTGCAGCTGATCTGCAGTGAAGCAGAAAAGGATTGTAGCCTCATGGTCATCTATAATACAGGAGAGTGAAACAAGAAGAATATAGTTGTCAGCATGTATTGCAGATAGACTATTTGAATCAATGGCACTCACCACGTAGGGTCCTGTAATCTCCCTGCTGCTCCCCTGCATTGAAAGCAGGAGAGACCATGAAACAAATCCAGCTAGCTCTGGAGTTGCAGGCAGTCTGTGCTTATGTGAGGGGACATAGGTCCTAGGCATCTTCTGTGAAAGGGTATGTAGGAAATAAATTTGAATTCTTTGGCTGCTGCTCAGTTTGAATATTTATCATTAAGAATAACAAATGGTGCTTGGAGTTTCAAAGTACTTCAAAACATCAATTAATATCTTAACATATCATCTTTCTCTGGTGCTCATCTGGCAATACATAAAAAAATTTAACAACCAGACTGGGAAAAAGATTATAATTTTAAAAATGATCAAAAGAAAGCAGGAAGAATGAGCAAGAGAAAGAGACGGGGAAAAACAAATTATTGCAAAATTAAGTCATGAGCAGAGTTCTTACCAGCTTTCTGCCCAATGGCCAGTGCTGTGACTTGAGAAGTGACATAAAACAGCATATTTTCCCCTTGCAATATTTACTCCACAGACCTTGGAGACCATCAATTCTAGAGTTTTGCACTGGTGAGTGAAGATCTGGGTGCCTCCAAAGAGGTAAAGTGTCCTAGAACTGTCTGCTGTCCTCTACAATAGCAGAGCACAAGACAAACGAAGGGCCTACAACTGTTTATTGTTAGTGAATTCAACAAAAAACAATTTATATTCATCTATCAAGGAATATGCAAGTGGAAGCAAATATTATGGTCATGTTCGTTTGTTTCTGATTACAAAATGTATGTAAATGTATATGCAAATTAAGTGCAACTATCAGGCTCATGGCAAAGTGCCAAACTAGCCCCTTGTATTGCAAAGATTAGGGTGGCTGGAAGGAAGATACAGTGACTGTGAGACTAAGCAGTCCCTTCAGATACAGCCAAGACTGGGCTGCTGGAAAGGGGCAGGAGGAGGATAAATCCTGCAGTAACTTGTCACTTGAAGCAAAGCTGAGGAACTACAGAAAAATCTGTTCCCGCTGCAGTTAAAAGTGTGATAATTACAGAGCAACGGGCTCCTCTGTCATTCAGCAGGCAGCATCCCCAGGAAATCTTGCTCTGTAATCAAGGGAAGAGGTGCAATCAAGCCCCTATTCAGGCTTCGTTTAGAAACAGCCCCTGCAGGCAAGACAAAGGCTTCAGCATGGTGCTTTGTGAAGTTGGTGATCACATCAACGTCTTGGTTCTGCAACTACAAGCAGTTAGTGTCATTTCGAAGCACATCTTCCGTTCACCTGTCCTCACAAAGTCCAGAAGGAGTCTTGGAAGAGGGGTGAAGTCTTGGGCCAAAATACAGCAGTACTGGAGGAAGAGAAAATTTCTTGCAGACTGACAGCATGATCCTGAATGAGCAGATAGCAACATGCTCATCTGGCTTCTACAGCAGCTCAGTTTGCAAAATTTGGATGGGGAAGGTTTTGTTGGGGTTTTTTTCAAGCAATATGAATGTATCTCTGCTGCTCAAATTCTCTTCTCAGGAACATCATTCTCTTGGCAGCAGCCTGATCCCACAGAGATTGATGAGGTTTATTAAAGGAGAAGATGTCTCTCAGTTCAGCTTTCATGTCTAATGCCACCATTGCCCAGAAACATACAAACTAATTGCTACTCAAATCAGCCATCCTTTGTACCCTACAGAGCTCTCAGATTCAATGAACCAGTTTACTCCAACTGCAATAAAAATAGTCCCACATTTTATTCAAAACAGCAAACCCTTACAAGGTGTGCACGCCATTTGCACTCCCACTGTATAAACTCAGACACAGAAATCGGACCTGCTCAGCTACCCATCTGGGCATGTGGCTGCCATGACAGACACAATCCTGCTAATTCCAGATGCATATGAAGTGCCAAAATCTTTTCTGCACACAGGGGGCACATTACGGACAGGATTCCTAGTCTTGTCTCAGTATGGAGTGGTTGTTCTCTGTTGGCATTCACTATAACTGGAACTGCACTTGGACTTACAGTAGCCCCTAATACTGTAAGTGGAGCTTCATTCCATCACTCTAGAGAATCAGCAGGTTCCACTCTCTATCCACTCTCTAAAATCTGTCTCTGGCTACAGAATAAATAAAATTGCTGTGGTTTTACCATCTGCAGGCATGTGTATCAGTCAATAGCCAAGTAATGGCCTGGACACTGTCAAGAGAACTCATTATTTAAAAAGTACATATTACATTTAGCTGTTCAAACAGAACTTGTTATTGATCAGATCCCATCAGTTCCCACTAAAAGAGCCAGCTCTGGTGACAAAATGAAAATACGCACACAGACTACAGACTAGTCAATACTGTAATGGAGTTCAGGATCCCTCCAAAAAGGGAGTTGTTGATATCCGGTTGAAAGAGCACGTCTTTTTCAAAAATGAGACTGGGAATAAAATAACCATGTTACTTCTGCAAACATCTAAAGGCAGGATAAGGAAACAAAACAAAAGTGAACAGTTCTGACAACAAACATTTCAACTTCTTGGGGGGGAGCAAACAAAGAAAATATGAGTTGTTTAATGGCCAATCCAGCCACAGTCAGGAAGAGCCTGTATCCAATTGTGCCATTCCTGCCACATCCTACTGTTTATCAGTGGAGGTTCTGCCACACTCACAGAATTGAAAGACATCATCTTTGGAGTTTGCTATATTTTTCAAAGTCATATAAAAAGGTACCTAAACTTAATTTGGTTCCTGCTTTGTTTTCTTGCCACTTTTCTTTGTCTGCTTGTTTCCACTCACTAAACAGCTTTTCTTTTGTTTTTCCCCCTCTCACAATCTGCACATTGTAACATTTCTCAGCGACAGCATTTAATACACAGAAATCACCACTGCTACAGCATAAAGGAGTCATAAAAGAAGGTTGATTATAAAATTCTAATGTAAACCAAATAGACACGATTTAGAAATACACGACAAAACTGTGGAAATCTCTGCATTTGATCCATTGCAAAAGTTGTCCACGATCATCTTCTCTGAGAGTGAACAGACACCAACTAACAGTAAGTTAAAAATGTTTACCTAAGAAGGCACATCGTGACAAACTTCTTTGCTCACCCTTAATAGAAGGTTCGGCTGGAAACTGATGAATCACTATAGGAAACAAACAGCAATGGTGACTCACGGCTTCAAAAGGTAACAATAGCACTGCTTGATGCATGGTGTCTAAAACTGAAATATCCCTGGAATCATTAGAAGATGGATTTCAGATTGCTCCACCCACCCAGGAAGTGCAGGAACTTCACCACCTGAGCCTTGGTTAGAGCTCCCACAATTGCCCCACAGGTACATGGAATTCCTGCTCACTTACAGTCTTTTCTCAAGATGTTCACTGAAAACCGTACGCAGTTGATGTCTTGAGCAGTTCTGGTGGAGTCTGGATCCAATAGCCCACCACTCGAAAGAGCCTTACAATTTTATGTTTCAGGGTCCACATGCCTGTGTTGCTCTTGCAATCTTCCATCACCATAACTGGCATTTAGACATGAGGATCAGGCCTGGGGGGGCCCAGCTCCTGAACTGCCCAGTCACACCCAGCAGTCTCTCCAGCCCCACGTAACTCATGGTTCAAGCACAGAAAATAGTTCTGGCTCATTATTAGTTTGGACTTGATCAGTTCAGAACAAATGGCCAAAATTTTGGTGTTCAGGACTTCACAGGCTCACAACTACTGTCTAATGGTCATGTACTGTTACCGTGCTGTTTGGATATAAAACAAATTTTCTGTTATCATTAAAATCACCTTAAAACGAATGCACATATGGATGCTATGTTTATTTTTCAAACCTTCCCTTCCTATAGAAAAATATTTGCTTCTCCATATATACTGTAAACGTAAGCTGTAGGGCTTTTTGTTTAGATATCAAGAGTATAAGGACTATTTTCAGCACTTCTCACATTCTAGATACTAAACTCCAGTTATTCTAGTTTCATTGCCAAAATAAGTGAACAAATGCTAGTTGTGAAAATATACTATTGCAAGTATTTCCATTTTGACAAAATTTAGCTTGGTTTTTTTTCCCTTGAGATTGGACACTTCTTGTCCAGGTTTAATCTTTGGCTTAAGCTCAAACTCTTGTGTTTAAAGCCAAATGTCACAAAAAAATGGTCTGATGAGATACTCAAACTCCCACTGGGATTTCGAGTTGACTTACTTAAGCCTCCTGCACATACAGAGTTAATTACCATCACACTGCTAAAGACCAAGGGAAAACCCCTGAAATACAATTCAGCATGGGGTTTGCATGACTTAAAACTTTCAGACTCAAATTCTAAAAGAGAGTAGAAACAATGTAGAAACATGCAAATTCCTCTTCTCTTTGCAACACTAAGATCAATTTAAAAACCAATTTAAGCAATTTAATCAAGGATGCTAAAACAATCAAGGTGCCATTCAGCAATTAGTATGCAAGCAATTCAAGGGAAGCACAGGGCTTCCACAGACTAGCAACAGCCAACATCAAATAAGGTATGCAATGTCCTGCCAATCAGTTATGTTAGCCATATATACATGGCTCCTGTTTGCTGACACTTCACTCAGTTTTCAGGGACACAGGGTAGTGGAATAGCCATTGCTTTTACCAACACTAACCTAGGGTACGTCTGTATTTACCAGTTTATGTTCTCTACCCTTCGTAGGAAATTGCTGACGAAATGAATGATGACGATGACAACGTGTCCATGCTACAAATGCAGCATCTTTTCAGAAAGGTGCTTCTTGCAATTGTTCATGCTATCTACTCCCATTTCATTACTTCCAGCTGGAATAGGAAGGGTGGAACTTTAATTCCTCTGATAACCACCAGTAGGAATAAGAACTCCGTCACAGCCCTGCTAAATAACAAATTAACTCTTTGGATTATGTAAAGGTCAATGGAAAGCACAGAAGTATTCTCTTACCTTCAGAACACAGCTTGCCAGCATATCCAGTGGCTGAGCAGTCACAGTGTGGTTCGCCATCCAGAAGGAAGCAAGTGCCACCATTTTCACAGGGGTTTTCTGAGCAAAGTCCTTCCATTTCCAGTCGGACCCCTTGACTACCCAGGAGCTGTGGCTCAGAGTTGCCGTATTTCAGATCCAGGATAAATCCTTGAAATGGAGGCTCACTCAGAACACCATCAAGAGTCAAGGCAGCAGGACGGATGTCCAGTGGGACTCCACCAACAAAAAGATCACTGACGATATTCATATACTGGCGTTGCGGACGCACCTCACCCGGCTTGGCCTCACCATCCAGCACTAGCACTGTCCGAAGGCGATTGCGGCTGACCATCAGGAAGTGCCAGTTGCTATCATTTACCTGCTTGTCTGTGATAACTGTTGTCTCTGCACAGTCCACACTGAACTGGAGTTGGATGCGCCCATCAACAAGGGACAGACAGAGGAAGTCACAGACACCACCATCATCAAAATAGAGAAGCAGCCCAGCAGAGACGTTGGTCTTGAACTGGAAGCTGAGTTCGCTCCTAGTGCTGGCATCCCAGCGGAGGTAGCGGGCCCACTGGTTGGGGATGCCCATGAACTCCAGACCCAAACAGAGACCCAGCAAGGAGCCCAGCAGCAAACTCACCTTCAAGGTGAAGTAGACAGAATGCAGAGTGAAGCCCATTGTTTCAACCTGCTCTTCCCTAGGAGAAAAACAGAAGCCACACTACTGGGAGGAGAACCCCAGCAGTCAACACCAAGCGTTAAATCCAAAGGGAAGAGGAAGAGAGTAGAAGGAGTGACAGAGTGGGAGAGCAAGTGGAAAGTGAGATAGCAAGTTCACGTGACCAAGAGGAAATGTCTCCTCTGCAGGGAAAGATCTCAATTATCTTTAAGGATCCAGACACTTTTATCTCAGAAGTGCAAGGTATTTGAAAAGACTTCTCCAGATGGTACACTTTTGTGAAGGGCAAAATAACCCACAGTGATTTGTTTTAGTAGAACACAAAGATGACACTGGTGTTCCAGGAGTAAGGAAAGGGAGAGCCGAAGTCCAAGTCTAAAATTCTTGTTTTCTAGAAGTGATGACAATATTGGCGGTGGTGGCAGTGAGATAGAAGAGAGAGCGAATTCATAAAGCATGTGAACCTCAAGAGGGCAAAAATAAAGTCAGTCTTCATGGTGCACTGGTGGATACCCAGCCCATAATTCACTGATTGGCACTCACGGAGCTTGCAGGACCTGTGGGATCAAGAGAAAAAGAAAGGGAAAAGTTAGTCCTACTACTCACTATATCTTTACCATGAAGCTTATTAACATCTTGTACAATAACTCATTTACATTTCTTGATACTCTAGATGCTTCTTCACGCTTGCAATTGGCTATGCAGTTCTCCAAAGCAGCAAGGACATCTGTGTTCTCAAAACTAAGAGGACCAAACAGAGAACTCACAAAGTGATGTGCACACATAACAATGCTGAGCAATGTAAAAACACACCACATTATTTAACTCCGTTGATGCATGCAATCTCATTGACTTAACTGAGAAATGGTTCTGGAGCTTTCCCAGTAACAATTACCACGAAAATGCTCAGGGCAAAGACCAGAGTTCCTCAGAGTTTAAGATCTGATAAAGGGCAAGAGAAGACATTATCCAAACTTCCCATTCCATTGCTTACATTATGCTTCCTAGCACACCAAGCAAGCACTAGAGAAGACAACCGTGCAGTCAGCAATAGCTGCTTTTACTTTATGTGTCTCACACACTTCAGAGACTCCAACATGGACCTCTGCAACCTGGAAACATGCTATGCAAATTATATATGGTAACCTGCAGCTTAGATGATAGCAAACTTGCAGCTTAGATGCTAAGAACTGTCTTAACACATAATCACTTACCCTGCTCTAGTTGTTTGGCAAAAAGGCAAAGTTCACCCCTAACTAACAGCAAATAATTGTAACTGCCTTTTCTGAGTTACATCTGTTAACACTGGAATTTAACTCACTTCTGCATATTTGCATGTGGGTGACTGTAT
Organism: Empidonax traillii; assembly: GCF_003031625.1. Classification (NCBI taxonomy): domain Eukaryota; kingdom Metazoa; phylum Chordata; class Aves; order Passeriformes; family Tyrannidae; genus Empidonax; species Empidonax traillii. Next base: position 1,047,870 of record NW_020955325.1, on the reverse strand, counting down.
GCCTGGTGTAGGAGGATGTTTTAAGTGACAAGTAAAGACAGCAAAAAGCTATGCTCATTCTTTGAAAAGTCTACCTAAAAGGAAAATAAGTTTTTTATTAACAGAGGTGTTTGTTCACGAAGATGCGTTGGGCACAAGAACAGCTCTGGAAATGGCCATAGATACAAACCAGGAAAGGAGGTGATGAGAACCAAGGCCTTCAGCCTCAGAAGCCAGCATGAATACAGCTTTCGCAAATTGGGACACAAATATTGCTTGGGAAAAATATTTTGTGCTGTGGACAATGAGAGTTGCTGGGGCTGCTGTTGCTCACAGCAAATGCCTTTCAACCCCACTGCCCACCTTGCTCTGAAGGAGAAGGCCCACAGACACTGAAGAAACAGGCAATGCTGAGAAGTTTCTGTTTGGTAAGGGCAGAGGTTGAGCTGGAGGAGAACCACTAGGAAACTGAGGGGAGAGTTCATGAGTCACAGCCTCACCTGCCTTAGTGACCTGCAGAAGCCATAAGTCTCCAGAGTTGTCTGATAAATTTAGCCAGCATGAAAAACAAGTCACTTCAAAAACAAAAGAGATCAATTAAAAGAAAATCCACAAGTTGGAGAGAAATGTGAGCTTTCAGTGCTCAGTGGAAACCATGCCTGTTCCCTGAAGCTGCCTGAGTGGAGTGTGTTATCTAAACTGCTATAAACACAAAAAAAAATCAAGTCAAAACTAGAGGGAAGATAATTCCTTTTAATTGTAAACAGTTTGGCTGAGAAGAATGGAAGGAGGAAAAAGGAGGTGTTAGGAGAGGTGTAAAATGAAAAAAAAAATCGCAGATCCAAATGCTCAAATTGTTTCTCTTCCGAATGATGCTGGCTCAACTGATAGGGGTTTTGGGGGGCCCTGAAAAATCAGTTGGAAAAAAAATTATGTGGCTGTTGTTCATTTACCTTTCTTCTCTGTGCTCTCTAGTGGATCCACTAAAATAGCCTGTAATTTATGGAGAAAGAGAATAGAGTGAGAGGAAGGTAAGAGTGAAAGTGATGACCCAAGCCTGGAATTACTGATGAGATGGGAATAGGAATATCATAATGTGTGTAAATTAGCCAGTGATGTGCTTCTGGCAGCTCACTACCACCACTGTAGCAAAATTCACTGCTCCATCAGACAGCTCTATGCTCACCCTGAGCTAAGAAGGGAGGCAAGCCCAGCATGGCACCAAGCACTCCCAGAGACCCCAATACAGCAGGGTTCTCACCGGAGCTTTCAGTTCTCCTGGGCAGGGTGAATTGCATAATCTGCATTAAAGCCAGCCCTCACTCTTACTACACTTCTCTTCCTGTTTTAAAAGCCCAACTCTTTGATAACCAGTGAAAGATGCTGTAAATCACAGCAGCAGGTGTGAACATGTGTGAACATAGATAACCACAGCTGAGATGTGTATGTCCATGTACAGTTCAAATACCTGTCCAAAAAGCCTAACAATCTCTCCTAACCCCAGGCTGCTAAAACCCTGCATTAAACACACACAAAGAAATCTTGGTCTCCACGGGTCACCTCAATCCTTGGGTTATTTCAAAGCTACAGTAAAGGGAGTAGGCTACCTCTGTGGTACAGATTTCTGTAATGATAGAAGCTCATTAGGAGAGCACAAAAGGCACAGTTAACAGGGGAAACCAGGCAGAAAAGGTTAAATAGGAATAGCATTGGTGAATGAGGGAAGCCAAGGCAATCCCTCTCTGTTTTGATTGAGAGAAGCCAAGGTAATCCCTTTATAGCTGTTTTGAAAGAAGACAGTGCCTGCTCTGTTTCAGAAGAGGAAGATGACGTAAAAAAACATGAAATATAGGTGTCACTGCTGGGTGCTTCATTGCCTTTTAGCCACTGCAGCTCAGATTTTGGGAAGGCTGCCCATACCCAGCCACTAGCAGGATGAGGCCATCTGTGGCTCCTCCAGAATTCTGTCGGCACATGTCATTCCTGACTCACAGCACTTCCCATTATTCCAGTTTTGTGTCTCACACACTTAAGTCTGTGAGAGCAGATCTCATTACATAGTAGCAGGATCGTCAAGAAAAACTCAGAAGAGCCAGTGGCCTTTATCCCAGCAGGCAGGATCTGAATCCTAACCTTGAGAGAGTAAATCCTGACACACCAGTTCTGTGTGCCTCACCCATTCCCACAATGATCCTCCAAGACACACTGAGAATGAATAATTTTCTGCTCTTACCATTTTATTTTTAGCATAAATACTACCCTAGCAGCCTCATACAGCACACTGCTACCATAGCAATACATTACAGTTTGGGACAATAACTATAAAATCCTAGATTATTTTCTTACGTATTTTAACTCTGAGAAATCTCAAACTTTGTCACAGCATGACCACATCTTGCAAAAGAAGACTTCACGATGGATGCCAGCAAGCAAGTTAACTCCACTGCACTTCTAATAGCTTGTACCACCTCCCTGGCCCAGCTGAGAGCTGCAACAGAGAGGAACCTGCACACTGAACAGACAGCTCAGCACCTCGAACAGGTAAAACCCACCGCAGGAAACACCCCCACCTGCATTATTGAAACGTCCCACTCACAAGACCAACAGAGCTGCACAAGATCCCCCACTGGGGAAGGGAGGCACCCCCACCACCACACCATGGGCAAGTGCTACCCAATCACCACACACTTCCCAAACTTGACCAGCAGCCTATTAATGCCAGGTCAGAGCCATCTGCTCAGCAGCCCACGGAGGGGGTCTCACCCTTGCTTTGGAGTGGCTCTCAACTGCTTATCAGCTATATGTGGAGAGTGAGTGACAGTATCTAATTGCCAACTAATTTCCATAATTACTGACTGGCACACTCTGTATGCAGGGTTAATATCTTTGAAAACGTCTCACAACAGACCTGCTTAGGAAAGAGGGTGAAAAGCTGGGCACAGTGCTGCTCTGAAGCTTATTTACCCAACTGCACAGAAAGGTTGCAGGAGATGGGTTTGTCACTCCCTGCCCTCCCTCCCCCACTGCCTCCCTCTCTGGCTGCTAATTGCTTGGGGATGGACTTATTTGTATTTGAAAGTGTAATTTTAAGCAATTTCTAGAGCAGAAAGAAGAGAGTTAGATGAAGCCAAAGACAGGTTAGCTTCCCTTGCAAAGCTCTGCCACTGTAGCCCAATGCAAACCTGTGTAAGTCCTCTTATTCTACCTCAGGATGTTGGACAAAATCCCATTGACACACTGATGGGAAAAGTTTACAGATCCCCCAGTTTTCTACTCACTTCTGTAACTGGAACTATTCATTATGCCACAATTTGTGTGGAAGGAAAAATATGCAGTCACCTAAGATCCACGTATTAATACCCCATGTGAACTCACTTTTTTCCGTGCCTTCACTGTAAAACAAGCAAAATCCAATGGTTTTATTTCCCTGGTCCTAAAGAAGCAGAGGACTTTTAGGAAGGGGTAAACAGGACCCTAATTTGGCTCTGAGTCCATGTGTGTTCCTACAATTGGCCCAAAGCACAGCAAGCAATCAGATCATTACAGCTCTATGGCATATGTTGCTCAAATAATCCAGTAAAATTCACAATCAATAACTGATATTAGAAGTCAAGCTTGCTAGCAGCAGAGAAATGGGGAATTAACAGTATTTATTCAGTCTGTCTTCACTTATCCAGTTCTCTAGTGAACAACAGGCTCCTTCTGGCTAACGCTTTGAGTGCGGGTCTCCTCAGAGCCCCCTATCTCTTAGGCAGAAATCTTTCTGCCTGGTCTATCCCCAGCTGAATTGTGGCTAAAATCAAAGGGTGAAAAAATAACAAAAAAAATAACCCTTGCAATGAAAAATGTACATGTGAAAACTGTGAGTTGCTAGTGTCGCTGTGGAAAAAAAAAGAGCACAAAAATCCTCCCATACACAGCATCCTCAGCAAGGATGCATGGTGAGATGTTTACAGAGAACTGAGAGGGGACATAGAGGGTTTGAAAATCAAGACACTAGAGAAAACCACAGGGATTAATTTAGTTTTTAATTCCTCTAGCAGCATTTGCATCTCAGCAATAGATCTGGACACTGCATCATCCCCTTGCTGGGATGGAGAGGACTCTGGGTGATGCCAGGGGAGCTGAGCTGAAAGAACTAGGATGAAGATAGAGGCAAACAGCTTCTGTCTTCATACAGTTCTATGATTCTCTTACCAAGGGAGATTTTGGTGGCACTACATTGCTCAGAGGGGTCAGGGCTAAGATAAGATGGGTTCTGCTTAGTGAAGAGGTTGGAAGTGCAACTGAAAATGGGGATTTGCCTTGCAAAGAGTTGAATACACCTAGGTCCTGCTGAAGTTGGCAGAACTTCATGGGATCTTGCATTACTGGCTGACTGGTTGCAGGGAGAGAAACAGAAGAAGAAACAATGAAATTTAGGGTTTTATCTTGGATGTAGAAAGACATGCACATGAAGGCCAACATCTTAAAATTAGGGATTGGGGGTGACACAGAGCACTTTTTGACCTCTTTTGGAGGGTTTCCAGGGATATAATATTCATGCCAGTCTCTAACATCATTGTGAGAACCACATGTGCCTTTGCCCCACTCAAAGCCCAAGAAGAAGATGTATTCTCCTGTGTTCACTGGTTCTTCCCACCAGTGACATATATTGCAGACTTTTAGCTTTTCCTTCTTGAAAGTAGATATGGAGCTACACAATTCTTACCTAAATTCAGCATAGAGCTCCCTAGGAGACAGTGGCAAAAAACCTGTATCAAGCAAAGGAAAAAAAGGGTCTGGGATTGTAATTCAAGAGTGTCTTCTTAAAAGAAAGTGAAAAAAAAAAAAAACCTAGACTATAAAGTGAGAACTAGTTTTTCTCTGCTACCCTGTAGTGGATTAGGATACAGACATGCAAATTCATACACCATAACTTGTAATATGTAGGTAAGTGGTTGCCTAGTACCTGGGCATGTGATTTGCAATCAGTTTAAGCCCACTGCCCTTCTCCCTGTTCCCACTTCTCACTCAGGGAGGGCAAGAATGACTGCTTATGACAAGTGTAATCTTGGAGCTCACCTCCAGAAACACTGTGTAATACCCAAACTAGGCACCTATCTATGGGGGAGATGAGCTCACCTGCACTGGCAAGACACACAGCTGAAATGCCACCAGCAGCCTCAAAGGGGATATGAGCAAGCTAATAAAGTGCTGAGTGCATAAAGCAGCACGGGACTATGGCAGCACAGCCTCCCTTCAGATCCATCAGTCTGGAAAGTCATTTGATTGCTGCAAGGGTTAACATTTTATCATAATCACCCTTCAACGTTTTTACTTCCTGGGCCTATTTAAACAAACTTAACTTAGAATCAGAGCTTTTCAAATCTACACTGAAAGAAAAAGGGTTAAAAAAACCACAAGGGACCTCCTGACTTCCTACTTAAACACTCTCCCCACCCCACAAGAGGAGGCCATCTAGTCCAGGAGAGTGACCTTTAACTAGCCTCCCTAGCCCAGGCTCAGCATGACTGCAATTTACAGACCATTTCAAGCTCTCCAGCTTTCTTAACACAAAGAAGAAAAATCAAAACCCAAGCACAATGGAAAAGAAAGAAAGAGAGAGAGAAAATAACCCTGCAGAGCAATCATGTCTGGGGCTGCTCTGATGGCTTTCTGTTTCCTTCCAGGACACAGAAATGACTCCTAGTGTGTTAATTACTCCCATTACCACAAACTCTCCGCTAACAAGGACTAGCTAAAAGGAAGCGTTGGCAGCAGCTGAGCAGTTATTGCTCTGTACTGCCACGCAGGAGAAACCAGACTCCCCCATCTCTGAGCCGGTACTAACCAGGAGAGCGATTTCTGCAAAACTCAACAGCCTTTATTGTAATTCCCATGGCAGCTGCACTGGAAACACTGGCCTTCCCTCAATTCCACCATCCTTAAAAGAGAACAAAGAATACCTGCCTTTATAAGGACTTTGAAATTCAACAGTTGAAGAGCTCTGAATCATTATCATTTATTTTACTCCTTTCTGTAGTTGGTCTGTCTCCATACCCCGCATCCTCTCCTTTCTGCCACCAAGAAGCCCGGACAGATCTGTAGCATTGTTTATTCTAACAAATCACAGCAGGGAATGTTGGCAGGGAATTTGGTGAATTCACAGTGCTAGAATTACTATCAAGGCAAAACTTCTTCCAGGACCCATATTTGACACACACATAGTATTTCCTTTTAATAAAAATCAATCCTTTTAAAAATGTGCTTATCACTACTGAAAAGTGAAGCTTAAGCACGTCACAAATGTCTGAAAATGAGGCTGCTTCCAAGAAGATTTTCCTAACACTATCACTGTAGAACGGGTTTACTTTTCCTCCAAAATGTATTTGATACTGCAGAGGCAGGCTAGTATTAGACACTCCTCAGAGGAGAGACACATGTGGAATGCGGGGAACTCCCAACTTTGAAGCAAGAGCAAAAAAGTCACTGGTGCACTGCTTTATCAGCTACTTAACTTTAGGAAAAGGTACAAAGCACAAAAAGCAAAAACAAAATAAAACTAATGGCTAGCATACCAAGCAATAACACCTTGCTCTTCCTAGCTCTCTGTCTATCCACCTGCTTCTTCCTTTCATATGCATTTTTAAGTTCTTCGCGAGCAAGAACATTTTCTTCTCTGTCTGGCAGAATCTAGCATAACACAGTCAAGAACAGAGCTACTAGGCACTGCACACGTGCACATTAATAATTGTGATTTTCTGTATTTGAACCAGTACTAAAATGCCTTTATAGTGCAGCTGACATACAGGGGGAAAAAAGGAAGAAAAAAGCTTAAAAGGGCTATCAGAAAGACTACAATAAGAACAAAGCTTAAACTCATTTTTTCCTTCACTCACAGATTATAGTCAATTCACAGTTTGTTCAGCATATTTTACACTCCTGAGCCTGATTTCTGGTAAGTCAGAGAAGTTTTCATGTTTTTAAATGTTGTGATGGTATATTACAAAGACAGGAGGCAGATGCAATCAAGTTTGTTATTGTACTAAAAACATAACATTTATAGAGGGAGAGGCTGCACCTGGCCACACTTCTGTCATTAGTATGGCCAGTAATTAATTTAGATCATCCCTTATTGTCTGCTGGCTCTCAGAAAGATAAGCACCATCCACTTAAAAAGGAAATAAAGGGCCCGTGGACATCTTGCAATTTACAGTGGATTTTCCCATTATGTAACACGCTAGCACTCTGTTTTCTTGCAAGTTCAGAATCTCATGCAAAACCTTATACTCAGCTTCTGGCAAAGCAAATAAAAACACTAGCAAATAAACCTAGCAAATAAACCTAGCAAACCAGTGTGAGAAACTGTCCAGAGCACAGGCAATGCTAAGCTCAGTTCCTAAGCTCCTTAAACAGCCGAGGTTCGGTTTACAGACCAAATGCCCCTCAGGCAGCCCGGTTAAGCATTGGAACTGAAGCATGAGGGATCCATATTCACATAGCTCTCACAGTGACTGATGCTGACAAACACAGGGAGCAGACACTGGTGCCCTGGTAAGTGCTCTAGTAGGCTACAGCCACTGTGAGATTAGGTCTCTGCCTTTCTGAACCACATACCTCCATTAACACCAACTCCAGAAACATGATGCTTTTTGTGGGTGTATACACAATGAATACACAGCCTGGGAATCCCCTGCCATGGGAAATCAATACATTCTTCTGGCTGTCTGCTGTTTTCATCCTCTGATAGACAAAATTCCTGCCAAAATTCACTCCACCCCATCCCCCTCCCCATTTCTACTTAAGCGTAACTGCGGAGGACATGATGAGAAGTTATGCATGGATAGGTTTCTCAGCTCTAGCATGCTGGGGAAATGAAGGCAGAAATCTTTGCCAGGACAGACTGCTCATAAAAATCTTTAAGGGTCAGTGTCTTGGCTGGAAAAGAATAATACTTTAAATGGCTAATGATATTGAAAACTTTCCAGATCATCAAGTAAATTACTTGTAGCTTTGCACGACAGGGGTCAGTTCCTAAACTGGCCAGGAATTATGGGACAGGTAAGAAACACACTAAGCATGCATGGAGTCACTTCAGCCTGCAGCACTACATGGTGATCTGTCAGTGTGCACCAAGCAATCCTCCACCTAACCAACACTGCCTGCTGGCAAGGCTGGAATAACAAACTTGTCACTGCTGCAGCAATGGCCTCACAACTAAGGACTGAAACAGCTCTGGTAAAGGCTACCTAGGCTTCCAAGCCCTAGGGACCCTCAAAGCAGAAATACAGTCCTTTTGGCAGAATGTGTTTTGAAAGGAAGGCTTTTGATCAGACAATTTTAGGCTTAAGAACCCCATGAGCCCAACAGCACAGAGAGTGGGACAAGTTACACACACAACAGGGCTTTCATTATGGTTTTTTAATTCATCTACATCTTCTTGGATTGTATTTTTCTACTTCACACTATTTTGCCCTATAAGTTTTCTCTCTAGTTATGTCTTTTCTTCAGAAACTTGGTGCTCTGAAATGTAGAAACAAAAATTAAGATGTGCAAAACAAAAGGATTTCTACAAAATTCAAGTATAAAGGATTCATCTGCTTATTTCAATGGGACCACCTAATTATGAAGTAATGACATTTTATGGAGTAAGCAAAACACACGAAGCCAGAAAGGTGGGGAATGTGCACATGTAGCAAAGTGTAAAAGGAATATACACAGGGTGATAAGGAGGCAGGCATTAGCTAAAACAAGAAGTCTAGAGGCTGGATAGTCCTGGGCTGTCAGAAGTACTTGGGCATGACCGCAGGAAAATGGGGGAAGAACACAGTCTCCTGATACACTTTAAAATTAACCTGGATAAAAATGCTAGGAAAGAGTAAAAGAAAATAACCATTCACCACCTGAGAAATAGACTAGGGGCACTGCACAGCACTCTTGATTCTCTCCCTGTATCAAAACCCCAAACCCAGCAGTGTGGCAGGACCACAGACTCAGGAAGCAAAGTCTGTCAGCCAGCTTAATACCTCACATGAGCTCGGGGGGGAGGGGGGGGGGTGCTAATTAGAAGCACTGAGGAAATGAATGCCCTTAGAAATTATTTCAAATTTTCTAATGGAGTATTTTAACACCACTGGAGAAGACATGTCTCTTTATTCAAACATTAGTTGCTACATATTGATAAATCAATCACTCTTGGTAGATTTGGAAAGACTTAAAAGATATATATTCTCCTGCAAATGTTCCTTTAAAAGTCAGATGGTATTTTAAAGAGCTTCCAGCCTTGGGACTCACAGTGCAGTGCCCTGGAAGACAATTGACATTCTGAGTGACTGGGCTGCGAATTCAAAATCCCAACTCGACCTGCTCAAGTCAGGATTCAAACTCACATATTTTAAAAATAGGAAAGAAAAAAAAAGAAAAAGAAAAAAAAGAGAGTGCAGGGAAAATACTTGAACTCCTGCAGCTCCCCAGTCCAGAATCTCTCATCAGGTTACAGATGCGATAGGGAATGTGATAGGCTCAGGGAATATCTCTGTACTGTACTCCGTGTCTGCACGGGACATATTTTGTGATTTGTCATAGTAAATACGAATCTCTGTATGGCTGGCAATAGAGCTGACAAGGGATAATTGTTTGTTATGAAAGCCACTAGTGAAAATGGAAAGAAAATTTATTATATTGAGGTGCTTTAATTGAATTTTCCACTTTTAATTAAAAAATTAAATATTCTAACTTACCTAGCTTTGGATATAGTAACTTCCAGTCATTAGTTTGCACTTGACTTTTATGTCTTCTGGGAAAGGCGTATAGAATAGAAAAAGTGGGAAAACTGAGACTGCTATATAAATAGCTTCATTCCTAGCAACTGCATAACTTTTCATTTCAAATCAATTTTAAATGTATTTCCCTCCCTCTCAACCAAAAATCTGAAAATTCTGAATAATACATCTTTTCTCCTAACATTGTTTTCACATTCTGAAAAGCCATTATTTTGACAAAAACATTATGAGCAGTTCTTGCTAACAGCACCCACTTTTTCCCCTTTATACCAAGCCCTGCACTCAGCTCAGCATGTGTCTGGGAAGTTCTGCATAGCTCTAGAGATTCATGATGAGGCAGTGATGGGTCTCACTCCTCTTTGGCACCAATTTTCATCTCCTTGTTCCACATACAGCTTTTGCTAGCTGGTGGCAAACTGGAAGCCAATGAGAAATGCTGTAGGATTATTTCCAGTTTCTAAATTAAACAGCACAAATTCCCTCACAAGGAGCAACAATAATCTTTCTGCTGTCCACTAGTAAGGCAAGCAAGGAAAAGAACAGTAGCACTCCTCTTTACACCTAAGGAGACACTCTGCCTAGGATATAGCTAAAACATGTGGGTGGAAAAAAAATTCACTAGTGAGAGCACTCATTCCTGGGTAGACTGAGCATTCCAGTCTCCCACCCCACACCTGTCAAGAGTACAAAAATAAGTATGGGAGAAACAGAGGGAAAAGCTTTTCTAATCAACACTTACAAGGAAGATACCTGAAGTGCTCGTAATAACCTGGCAGAACGTCTGTTTCCAAATTGCGTTGAGTAACTGAGATTTAGAAGTAACTAATGAAAATGATTACTTGGTACCACAGGCAACAGATGGTTCCTGCAACCTGCCAGTTGCCAGATTCTAGGCCAAACCTCTCCCTCATGTAACTTCATCACACGTTAATTTAACTCACTTTATCTATAGCACCTAGTTATTGACTGACAACATTTTGCTGCTCGGTAATAAGATTCATGCAATAAGCTTCATGTTCTAGCAGTCAGAGTACATGCATGAGTCAAAATAAGGAGGCTCATGACCCGTTTATGTGGCCTTAGGCAAAGTGTTCTTTCAAGGGATATAGCTAGGACTACAGCAGCCACATAGTAAAGTTTAATTAGTGATCATAAAGTGGTCAAACCACTCAAAAGACAAGCTAACGTAAGAGCAACCTATCTTCCTTTATAGCATTAACAGTCTACTCTCAAATTAAGTAAGGGGAGATGCATCTATAAAATATAGCAGATTTTCTTTCATTACTCTTGATGGCTCAGTTCCAAAGAAGCACAGGTTTACCCAGCAGGCAAAAAGGCACAGCAATGGTGGGGAGTGGGGAAGCCTTCATCTGCCTCAACTCCTGACCCTCTTCCAGCTGCCATCTCACTCCACCTGCACCAGACAGCTTTTTCAGAGCACAACAGCACAGTCGTGGAGAGCTGACATGATCTGCACCTCCCTGGGGACTGCCATGCCCAGCTGTATGATACCTCCCTCCTGTGATACAACATAGGAAACTGGGGCACTCACCTTCCCCATTTAAATACAAATCAAGTGAATCTGTACATTGGCTGCTCTGCGTTTTAAGTGGGAATCACAGCCCAAGTTCATGCATGGCTCAATCAGGAGAAATGCAATCCCTCTTTTCCCCCAAAAACTCCCTAAGGGAGTACTCATCTCTAGGGTTCTAAAAACAGGCAGTCAACCATGAGGGAAAAAATGGGTACATTTAACTCCATTTTTGACCAGTGGTCATCTAAACAATCTGAGGCTCAGAAGAAGGAAAAGTGTAAAGTCAGGCAGACTTCTTGTATTCAGCACTGTCCAGCACTAAGGATCAGCTAAGTACAACTATTTAAGTTTGCTTTATAGGCTCCTGTATATTCCTCCACTTTTCTAGGGCTTTTAAAAGCCAAAATTAAAGGCAAAGTAAAAAGACGTGCATCTAACAGGAGAATGTCCCCCTGTGCATTTAATTCAGATCTCAATAAAGAGGGAAAGCTATAAATACCATGCTTGTATATTTAAGTCAGCATTATCAAAAAATACGAGGCTTTAGATACACTTAATTATGAACATTGTTTAAAAAAAAATGAAAAGCTGCTTTCAAAGCAGCTGGTTTTCAAACATGTGCAATGTGTACTACTGGAAAAAGTAAAAGTGTCTCCACAGTTTACAGGAAAGGGAAGACATACATCACTGTAACCTCCCTTTACAGAATCCCTAATGTGGGATTTCCTACAGAATTAAATGAGAAGGGAAAAGGATATGGAAAACCTATGAGTCCACTGTGGTCTTCTGATTACCTCACAACTACAGGCTAGAAGTAGTCACCTGTTAAAAAATACATGTCTATAAAAGTATACAGTTACTCTGCAGCACTGAGGCAGTCTGTTGCCTTGGACTACAGCTCACTCTTGGCTTTCTATCAGATGCCTCCCAAGAGAATCCTGTACAGCTTCACTATGACCAACACTGCTCATCCAGGGTAGCAGAATTAGAGGCATTCAAAGTGTATCTCCTAAAATATATATTCCCAATAGCTTTTTTCGACTAGTGGGAGAAACTAAGATTGCAACTGTACCAAACTACACCTGCCATTTACTACACAACTAGTTGATTTTAAACCACAGGACTGCAGGCTGTTTCATGATGATGAATATAAAATCTGAGTTAACAGTACCATAGGGGCAGGAGTGCATGATTGAGCAGAGGAGGAAGACAATAGTAGTGTTCAGCAGAATATTTGATATTTAGGTAGGTAGTAGCAATAAAGTTAGAAAAATTATTTAAGCAGCAATGCTGGGGAGAAAAAAAAAATTAAAAAAAACACATCACACTGATTCAATTGATTTCACAGACTATAAGAACAAACGTCCCTTAATCTTCACACTCATAATAGCTAAGAATCCTAAAACCCACAGGGGCATCTTCCTCTTCAGACATTCATCCCCAACAGAGTCTGCAACACTCCCCAACAATTTTCTCTGCTGAGAAAATTCTCCTGTTGGAGGTTTTTCCTAAGACACCAGCTAGACACTGATGCCTCCAGCCATCCCAGCCAGTGCACATCCTCTTTTAGTACTTTCACACTTCAAACACAAGACCCTGCATATTGTAATCAGCCTGTCCTTATTGCAGTAACTTTGCATTAAGAGGGGCTGGCACGTGCTCCCTCATTTCCTCCTCAATGGATTCTTGCTTCAATGCTGTCTCATCCTGCCCATTGCCAGGGTGGAAGTCAGGTTCCTGCTCAGTCATTTTACATCCTACTCCTCAACACCTAAACACACATTCACACACTTTTAGTAAAGCCATCCATCTCCTCTCCACTTCAGTTTTCGCTATAACCTAACATTCACCTTCTCCAGACCACTGTGGCTTTTAGAGCACTCCCTGCTCTAGTCCTCTTCTCATAAACTGAGGAGTAGCAGCACTTCCATGCCTCTTCACAGAGATACCAGCTGGAGTCTGGTGAATGTTTTCTGGACTTCTTCTACGTGGGATGACCAGAACTGCGTGGAGGCAGAAGTTTATCATATTGAGCTGGGAAATTGATGGCGTTTATAATGCAAACAGAATTAATTTAGAATTAATTTAGAAACAGGAGATGTCAAAAAAAAAAAACAACAAGGTACCTCAGGCATACCACTCAGTTTAATCTGCAGTTCCTACTAACCTGGAATTTCCTCTGGTTCATTTATAGATTACATCTTGGAGATGTTCAAGTGCATAACACTAAGCAATGTGATTAGAATTGATCCACTGAGTCTCCTATCCTGCCCCAAGGGAACAATTACACTATATTTTAAGGACAAAATTAAAGCACTTGATTTTGAACCAGAGATCCACAGGTGAAAAGCCATGCTCCCATCCTTGTACTAACCCTCCCAGTCACAAAATATTTGTCCATATGTACTATATAATAACTGTTTGAATACATATTTTCCACAGTTATCAAAGAAAACATTCACCAATCTATTCAAGGTGATCCCGTGAGGATTTTGAATTGGGGATTTTCTTTTTTCTGTGTTCAGGTAAGAGATTAAGTTTTTTCTTTGACCACAAGCTTTCTCAAACTTGCCAAAGGGTAATGGAACTACTTTCCACCAGTGAAAGAGATTTAAAAAAAAATCCTAAGTGGCATAAAAAATTGAGAGTCCTTGGAGAGTCCTCGGGAGAGTAGATTTGGGTATGTCAATGCTACAGCTTCTGTCAGAGCAGGGTGGGGAAGAAATGTCAAGAAGAGGATAACACGAGGCCTATAGTCTCCTGTAAAACAAGCATTTTTACTCATCATGCTATTAAACATTTTATTATTTCAGTGACTACAATAACCCCATTTCATGCTCCTGGGTTGGTGCTTTTTTTCCATTATCAAAATCTGTCCACAATACCAATGGCCCAGAAAAGAAATTAGTTGATTCCCTTTTTTAAGAGCTGTGTTTGACTTTAATTACATTTATACTTACTTGGGAAATCAGACTTCACTCTCAAGAGGGTAAAAAAGGGGAAAGGGAAGGGGAAAAAACAGACACATAGAGAAAGAAACAGAAAAAGGAAAGACAATAGTGAGTCAGATGAATCAAATTAAAAGTTTCTAACCCTCTATCCCTGAAGCTTCAGCCAATGTCGCTACTTTGGAATATGAGGGATTGTGTTTTTTAATTATTTTTAAGTTTTCTTTTATCGGTCATCTATTCAGAAAATTGCTGACATTAGTCTTCAAGCAGACATGATTATCAATCATTAGAAAGGGGTTTTGTCTGGAGCTGCTCATAAAAAAACTGAAGTCTTTCCAAGATAAGCTTAATGCACACGGATGGTAGTTCAAGGGAGAGGAAAAAAAGAGGTGAACACGGGAGAAGTTTGCTTACTTTTTCTCCAGTGTGGGTTAGCACTCAAGACTGCAAAAACAAAGCACTGCAGTCACAGTGCACAACCAGGGAAGATTCTGCAGAAGTGGGTAAGAAGCAGTTATAACACAGACTGCTCCATGGAAAATGCTCTGGCTTCTTTTATTGGTTCCTTTCATCTTTTATGACTGAGTTTCTCAGTGATACAATACTATGTTGCTTGTCCAAGTTGTGTCCACGAGTGACAAAATACTTATTCCTAGGAGGCTTTTCCAAAGATGCTGATCAACCCTCAGCAGCATAGTCAAGCCTTCATCTTCCATTCCTTTCTCACTCTCCTGCACTCCCATCTTTCTCTCCTTCCAGCCTTTCATTCCTCTACCCTTGCTCCTTCTCATTCCATTTTAATCAAGGTTCTGTCCTAATTAAAACAAACAAATATGTAGAAGCAATTAACGTCTTGAAGGGAGCAGATGGTAGAATAGTGCCATTTCATTATTGCATAAACCTTAACTTGCTATCTCTTCAAACTTTCTGCACTTTAATTAAGCAACGTTACAGGCAAGTTCAATGGGCTCTACAGTAGAGTTTATCCAATTAGCTCCTGAAAAGCTGATGGTGCACGGTGGCAGGCTGAGCATGCTGTGCAGTATGCAGCTGGGAAGGGCAACCCCAGGGCCAAAAGGGACTAAGAACTTCCCTTACACATGCAGCAGGTGGGAAAAGCAGTGAGAGAGGATCAAATGTTGGTGATGTAGCAGAAATGTAAACTAGCCCTGCCCTACCATGTTCTGGTTGAAGTTTTTCACTGCCCATGTCAGAGGACTCAAAGACCATGAATTCCATATGCACACATTTTAAGGGGCTGTAGTGACTTTCAATGTATATGCCATCTTCCCAGAGACAGGGAAGGGGTGAAGATATCAAGCACTTGTCAAAGAAATTACCAATAGTTTACAGGCCTATTTATTGCCCTACCAACTCCAGCATTCACACTACTCCAATCCTTGGCTTCCATTATACCCCCAGATACAATGGACCGATAAAGAACTGGCAATTAAGTATCATGAATCATATAGAAAAATACACCCAGAAACAGAGGGATTCTCTTTTTCCCTTGTGTTTCTGTTTGTGGTCAGTCTGACACTCCTGAGCACAGGCCTTTGCAGGTAAAGTAAGCATCAAAGAGCAATTGTGTCAGCGAGGTTCATCCTCTCACTTTGCTCCACATACAAATGCCAGAAACGTGGGCAGTCAAAAGATGCAGTGATCCAATCTTCCTCTGCCCTACCACATTCTGGCACATGATACGTTTCTATTCAACACCAGAGACAAGTGTCTCGAAATCCTACTTGCAAACATCTAACGAAAAAAAACACATAGCATGACTCAGATGGAAACAGCCCTATAGATCCCCAAGTTTCTCTGCACAGAAGAATCTCAGTTCTCTACATCCATATAAGGAAAAATATACTTCAGCCATTTTATAGATAGGAATGCAAGACACAATTTTTGTGATTCCAAATTTCATATGGGGACCATGTGGAGGAAACACTTTTCTGTTTATGTCAACCACAAAGATCATCTTTTTTGTAAAACCAAGGCTGGAATATGACTCATGGAGGATTCACGAGTTACAAAGCCAGAGACCATCCCTGGGGGTTATCTAGTCTAAGAACTTCTCTGAATTAATTTCTGTTTGAAGCAGGGCAAAAAAAAAAATCCAATCCTTCCAATCCTGTCTTGAAGATTTCTATTAATGGAGAGTTCATAACAACTCCTAGAACATTTTTCAGGGCCTAATTATCATAGTTGTTAAAAATGGGCACCTTATTTCTAGTCCAAATTAATCTATTTCAGCTTCTAACCACTTGATCGTGTTATATACCTTTATCTGCTCAGATTGAAAACATTCTGTTATAAAAGGCCCTCTTCCTCTCCTCAGGTGTCGCGGTTTGATTCGGCCACATACCTCTCTGCTGAGGGGTGAGACTCGTAGTGTCTTGGCAACTCTTCATTCATCAAAGTTTCAAACTCAAACAAGGAAACCACTAAACACAATACTAAGAATTGCAACCACAGCATGTTATAAATAATATTTTTTTCCTTGCTGACCCCTTCGTTTACAATTGTGCCATATACAGTGCAAATTTAGTCATTGAGTATTTAATCATGTAAACACACCACATGGAGAAGAGCATTTATTAGCATTATGGGAACAGAAACTCTGAAATTCCTGACTTTGGGTACTTAAATTCTCTGTCATATTATCACACTATAAGGTGGTATGAAAACACAATAGGATTATGGAATCAGAGAACCATACAATTGTTTAGGTTGAAAAAGACCTCCAAGATCACAAAATCGAACCATTAACCCAGAATTGGCAAGTCCACCATTAAACCATGTCCTTAAGTGCCACATCTACATGTCTTATAAATACCTCCAGGGCTGGTGACTCTACCACTTCCCTGGGCAGACTGTTCCTGTGCTTGACAACCCTTTCTGTAAAGAATTAGTTTCTAATATCCAATCTAAAATCTCCTCTGGTGCAACTTGAGGTCATTTCCTTTCATCCTCTCTCTTGTTATTGGGGAGAAGAAACCATTCCCACCTCACTACAGCCTCCTTTCAGGTAGTTGTGGAGAGCAAAAAGCTCTCCCCCGAGTCTCCTTTTCTCCAGACTTAAACACCCCAGCTCCTCAGCTTATTCAGCTTACTCTCTAGACCCTTCACCAGTTCTGTTGCCCTTCTCTGAACATGCTCCAACACTTCGTTGTCTTTCCTGTCATGAGGGGCTCGAAAGTGCACACAGTACTTGTGGTGTGGACTCACCAGTGTCAAGTATGGAGGGATGATCCTCCCCGTAGTCCTGCTCATCACACTATTGCTGATACAGACCAGGATGTCATTGGCCTTCTTGGCCACCTGGGCACATTGTTGGCTCATGCTCAGTTGCTGTCTACCAGCACCCCAGGTCCTTTTCTGCTGTGCAGTTTTCTAGACACTCTTCCCCAAGCCTGTAGCATTGCATGGGGTTATTGTGACTCAGGTGCTGGACCCAGCACTTGGCCTTGTTGAACCTCATGACATTGATCTCAGTGCATCAATTCAGCCTGTCCAGATCTCTCTGTAGAGCCATCCTACCCCCCAGCAGGTCAACATTCCACTCAACTTGCTGTCATCTGCAAAGTTACTGAGGGTGTACTCGATCTCCTAATCCTGATCATCAATAAGGATATTAAACAGAACTGGCACCAGTATTGAGCCCCAGGGAACACACCTGTGACTGGCCACAAACTGGATTCACCATCATTCACCACCACTCTCTGGACCTGGCCATCCAGCCAGGTTTTTATTCAGTGAAGAGCACACCCATCCAAGCCATGAGCAGCCAGTTTCTCCAGGAGGATGCTGTAGGAAACAGCATCTACGGCCTTTCTCTCATCCACAAAGCAGGTCACCTTGTCACAGAAGGAGATCAGGTTGGTGAAGCAGGACCTGCCTTTCATAAACTGGCTGGCTGGGTCTGATCCCCTGGTTTTCCTGCGCATACCACATGATGGCACTCAAATGATCTGCTCCATAACCGTCCTTGGCACTGAGGTCAGGTTGACAGGCCTGTAAGTTCCCTGAATTCTCCTTCTGGCCCTTCTTGTAGGTGGGCGTAATGTTTACCAGCCTCCAGTCAACTGGAACTTCCTCAGTTAGCCAAGACTGCCTATAAAGGATGGAAAGCAGCTTGATAAGTATTTCAGCTGGCTCCCTCAGTACTCCTGGATGGATACCATCCATCCCCATAGACTTGTATGTGTCCAAGTGGTATAGCAAGTCACTGATCATATCCCATTGGATTTGGGGGACTTCATCCTCATAATATTCATTCTTCATTATCAACACAATATTGAAATAATTCGATATGTAAATGCAATCTCACACTAGAAGTGCATTTATATGTAACCATTTTACTTTATCTTTATTTAAGGCATGTTCAGGTTCCTAGGTGAATTATTACATACAACTACACCATGCTGAGAGAAAACACTCATGTTCGGATCCACATACTATCAAGAAAAGTGCTGTACTATCTATAGAACCTAGTTATTGTCTGACAATATTTTACCCTCAATTACACTAAAGGAGGACCTACTTTACCCTAAGAGTATTGTCTGTCTGATTATTTGACCTCATAAATCAGTTTGGCCATGCTATCACATTAGGTAGATGCTTAACATAGATGCACTAATAGGAAGCAACAGCATTCTGGCTTCTGAATTAAATCTGACTTGGCTAGTTTACACCTTAACCCCAACTACAGGGCTGAGGAAATTCCACCAATGCCTCTGGAACAGGAGTTGAATCCATGTTGCCACAAGGACCCACATCCATCATCCATGCCATGAAAATGAGATACTTCTTCTTTGTGAACACCACATGAGCTAAGAGAGTTTGTGCAGACATTTAAAACATGACAGTTCTGTGCTAAGTCCTAACATATGGATCTGCACACAGATGTGGTACTGAGTTGTCTTACAGCAGGACTCAGAGGTCCTAACATATCTGAGACTTGCCTCCAGCCATCATATCAGACACTGGTTAGACCTGCGCTGAAACAGCACATGCTATTCTGATCACCTGTACTCAGGAAGAAGGAAGCCAGACTAACCAACTTTTGAGAAAGCCTCTGAGAATGAACCAGACAACCCTGAGCCTAATTCACAAGAAAAGACTAGGACAACATGGCACTTTTAACCTAACAAGATGAAGGCCAAGAGAAATGACTGTTGTCTATAATTGCTTTAGGGACAGGGAAGAAGAGAGATTTATTGTAGCTGAAGAGCAATACTGGCACCAGAACAAGGGTGTACAAACTGGCTATAAGTGTACACTGGGAATTACAATAGCATTTCTAACAATCAGCAGACTGAAATTCTGAAATGGCCATCCATCCAGAAAAGCAGCAGGTATCAAAAAACTACTGGGAATTATTTTCATTAGAGATATGCAGCTGCATGTCATAGAACTCTGGAAGTCCTCTGCAGTTCCATGTTCCTAGCCTGATCAAGGTAAATACTGTTAAAAAAACATAAGAAAACACAGTCTGAGGTCCAAGGAGTCAATAAATATTTGAAAGTATTTAAGACAGAGCAGAAGAATGGTGAGGGAGAGAAACTGTCCCCAATTGTACTGTTCCCAAGAATGCTTCAACTCTCTAAAATAGCTTCACTATATATGAGTGTATGCTGTAGGTCATGCAGCTTCCATTACACAGACAATTGGAGTAGATCATCATAATGGCCACTTCTGGCCTTAAAATTCATGGATCACAAGGCAAGGTAAAAATGATAGAACATCAACAGAAAACCTGAAATTTTACTTCCATTCACTCAGCACTTAGAATCTGACAGTGGATTCAGATCTGTTTGCCTAGCCAGGTGTAGCAGTTTAACCCATCAGGCAGCTAAACATCACACAGCTGTTCACTCACTTCTCCCGACCATGGGAGGGGCAGATCCCCTAGCGTTGACTAACCACTAACATGGCTTTTACTAATTGTGTATCCCACTATTTGAAGGTCCCACCACTCATTGCTCTCTGTGTAGTCTTTAACAGTCCATTGTAGCATTTGAGTTTCCTGGAGGCTGGTGCATGTAGGGGGATGTGACACACCCACTCAATGCCATGCTCTTTGGTCCAGGTCTCTATGAGGTTGTTTTGAAAATGCACCCCACTGTCTGACTCAGTTCTTTCTGAGGTGCCATCTCACCATACAACTTGCTTTTCAAGGCCCAAGACTGTGTTTTGGGCAGTGGCATGGGGCATAGAATGTATTTCCAGCAAACTTGTGGTTGCTCGCACCATTGTAAGGACATGACGCTTGCCTTGGTGCATTTGAGAGTGTGCAGTATAATCAGTCTGCAAGACCTCCCCATATTTCTATTTCAGACACCATCCTCCATGCCAAAGAGGCTTTAATCACTAGGCCTGCTTGATTGCAGGTATGTTTCACGTTCATGGATGACCTGTGCACAGGTGTCCATGGTCAAGCCCACCTCTCAATCACAAGCCCACACATATGGTGCATCTCTTCATTGATGACCTGAGGTGTCATAGGCCCACTAAGCTAGAAACAATTCACCCTTGTGTTGCCAGTCCAGATCAATCTGAACTACTTCAGTCATAGCAGCCTGATCCATGTGGTGGTTGTTCTGACGTTCTTCAGTGGTCTGACTCTTTGGCACATGAGCATCTACATGACATACTTTTACAACTAGGTTCTCTCCCCAGGCACCAACATCTTTCCATAAACCAGTAGCCCAAATGTGTTTGCCCCTGTGCT
The DNA here is from genome assembly GCF_003031625.1 of Empidonax traillii. Classification (NCBI taxonomy): domain Eukaryota; kingdom Metazoa; phylum Chordata; class Aves; order Passeriformes; family Tyrannidae; genus Empidonax; species Empidonax traillii. The sequence goes on along the minus strand of NW_020955325.1, from coordinate 1,026,909 downwards.
GTCAATTGCTCTGCTTCCATTGCTTCCATAGCCTCACTCCCACAAGCCATTTGCCACCATCAGTGAGTCGGTACAAAGGTAGAGCACTGGCCACTTTTCTCATCAGCAGTGTTTAAAGCTAGCTGAATGGCCTTCAGTTCTGCAGTTGTCCCCAGATCATCTGTATCTCCAGCTCCAAAATCCTATGGGTTGACCTTGAGTCCCCCCTGGTTCTTTCTGCCTGAAGTTCCAGGTAGGGCCATTCTCCACAGCTGCCTTGTAATATAACACATATTATTTTTTTACATCTTGTTCTCTCTGGACTGGCCTAATGGCTACTGCATGAGCTATCTATTCAAAGGCATAGGTTAGGGCCCCATTTGGAATTGTTCTTCTTGCAGGTTACTTGATAGAGAGGGCTGACAATCAGACTGTGGTGTGTGTTACTGTGACCAATGCACCAATATGGGAATGACTAGCACATGTTCTTCAACCTGCAGCAATACCACAACAGAAGGGTTCTCTGAGAAACTGGACAAGGTTCTCCCATCTCCAAGGCAGCTATACAGAAAGCTCATTGGTATCCTTTTGGGTCCTTGAAATACCCTCTTCTGAAACAGTCTATGCCAAGGATGGACAGAGCCCCTGGATGAGTCATAATGGGGTGCTTTTGCCACTCATTCCCAGTTAGGCTTACTTCAGCCTCCAGTGCAGTTGGCTGCTGGGATACCCCCTACCACTCCAGAAATACAGGCAGGTTCTGTCCCTCTATACCTTGATGGCATTACTGTAGACTGTGCACTAATGTCCACTAGAGCCTTACACTCCTGTGAGTGTGACATGCCAGGCCATCAAATCCACACAGTGAAGGAAGCCCATTTGTCCCCCTCCTCCACCTGGCTAGAACCCTTCTGGCCCTGGTCATAGTATTTGTTAGGCAATTCTTGTAAATACAAATCAGAAGCCTCATTATTAAATTGAAAGTAAGATCAGCCCTTCTGTTCTGAGAAACTGCCCACTGGAAACTGGAGCAGCAATTTTCCGGAAAAAAAAACCCTCTGTGATTCTTTTTCCTTGGAACTCACGTACCTGTGGCTCTAGGGTTGAGGCAGATTTTCCACCCTACTTCTTGCTGTATTCCATAGTCATGCAGGTAAAACAACAGGTGGCCTCTGGTGTGTACCCACTACATTCTCCATCTTGAGCAGGGAAATACTCCTAATAGCTGAGATACTGGCCCATAGAAGTGGCAAGTAGAACATACTCTCTTTGAATTGGTGGAACACCAGGGACAGTTTCTCCACAGCTAAGACACAGGGCAAATAGGAGGAAGAGAGACTTTCCTTGTATTGCTGGAATTGGCCAGCCAATGCATCCACCATTTGCCCCTCTCTGTCTTTCCAGGTCACTACTGCCAATGAGTTGGCATACAACAATGATGTGCTCCATACACACCTTTACCACATGGGTTGTGTATGCTTGACTTCACTGAATCCTTGGATAATGCTCATCATCCAGGTCATCATAAATCACCTCCAGCACAGCTAAATTACCTCAGGTACTGGATATCACTCTCTGTGGTGGCCCATTTGCCTGGGTGACACATAATATATTCCTTGGATGGATACATTTCCTTCTCACATCCAGAGGCAGAGGGCTTGTGCCTCTCTTGCAATCACTTCGTCAATGCCTCCTTCCTTAGAAAGGGATCCCAGCTGCTTGACCTCCCCACTTCTCATTCCAGGCTACTGGCCTCATTATCCCAGGCCTGGAGCAGACAGGTGACAACATGTTCACCTCATCAATGGCTGAAATCTTTTTGCCTATCTCACAGCTCTTTCAGGGATAGGGATCAAGTAAATTCTGCCTCTTCTTTCTCCTTTTCTCATGATGGTGCTGCTTTGGAAAAGCCTTCCTCATCCACTTCTTCCTTCTTTCCCTTCTCATTAGCAGTTTCTATCCGTACTACATGAGCTGATTCTTGCATCCAGTATTTCTTCTTGTGTATAGGGGCAGCTGATACCAGCACAGGTTGGTTCTTTCATTTAGCTGAAGGGCCTGTCACCAAGGTTGGAGTAGCTGCAGAGACTGTTGTTTTGTCATCAGATTCAGAAACCTTCTCTTCCCCTTGAGGGTACTGAACAAGGCTCAGTGGGCACAGGTCAAGCCTCAGCATGTTGCAGTGATTTGTGTCTCTCTGGAATTGCAAGGGTGGCAGCATAGTTTTTCCAAATGTTTTACTAGTTTTTCAGGATTCTACACTTGTTTTGGGGGGTGAAGTTTCAAAACACTGGAGGTGCCCACTGTCATAGGAACTTGCCCATACTATCCCATACATCCTTCCACTCATAACTATCCAGCCTCAGGGCAGATCTCTGAGTGCCATTCTTAAATAGTTGTTTAATCCTAAACAAGATCAGAAACACATTCAGGAGACACAGCAACATGAACATGTTAGTCTGAATATCTCAAGGATATTAAAAAGTCTCAAGAGCTATTGTAACTAGCCTGGAGGAGAGGGGGAAGGTGAAGAGACAGGGGAAAGTAGTCCCCCTTCTCTCCCCCCATAGATTGGCTCTCTGAGGAGAAAAGGTAAAAAGTGTAATTATTAATAGTTTCCAAAAGATGGTTCTCAAAGTACAGAGATGATGGCAATATTGAGTACAAACACCATATTTGTCTCATGACCAGTAATTTTATCATAAGCCAGTGTTACTCAGTACAGTAAAATTAAACCAGCCCTCAGAGATAGTAACACAACAGGGAATATAAACAGCAAGTAAGGTATTACACAACACAACACAACCCTGAAACCAAGCACAACACCTATGAGAGCAAATAAATCAACATTGTGACCAGTGACTACTAAACTAACATAATGAATTCTTGTAACGAATTTGTTTTAACATGCTCTGGTCAGATCTGTCTTTATCTCAACCCTAAGTACCCCATGTGGGGCACCAAAAAGGACTGTTGTGTTTTAAAACAGCAGACAGCCAAAGACCACAGAGCCATTTCCTCACTCGCCTGCAGTGGGATGGGGGAGAGAATCGGAAAAAAGGTAAAAGTCTTGAGTTGAGATAAAGATAGTTTAATAGAACAGAAAAGGAAGGGAAAATAACAACAATAATAATGGAGAAAGAATATACAAAACAAGTGATGCATATGCAATTGTTCATTACCCACTGGCCAACGCCCGGATGGTCCCCAAGCGGCAGATTGACACCTCATGAGCCAACTCCACCTGGTTTTATTGTTCAGCGTGATGCCATATGGTATGGAATATCTCTTTGACCAGCTGGGGTCAGCTGTCCTGGCTGCCTCCCCTCATGGCTTCTTTTGAACCCCCAGCCTACTCGCTGGTGGGGCAGAATGAGAAGCTGAAAAGTTCTTGACTTAGTGTAAGCGCTGCTCAGCAACAACTAAATCAGTGTCTCAATCAATATTCTCATCCTAAATCAAAAATACAGCACTATACAGTTGAAACCAGGACACCTGGTTTTGCAACTCTGACCTAAGGTTCATGCAAAGGTAAACTGTAAACTTCAAAATCTGTATTAGGTAAGAGCCCAGGGACACCTTCACAGCACTCATTTTTCCATTTCTTTGTCATCATTTAAAATGATCTGGAGAAATGTCAGTCCCTAGATAAGGAACAGACAACTAGAAGTCAAAGGTGAAAGTAAATACAGTAAATATAGTTTAACATTAGGAGAAGGGGCAAAAAGCACTTACTCTAAGAAAGCATGAACAGACTGCGTATTCTATTTTGCTGTCTTGTGGACAACTTTCAAGGAATAATCATGCATAATCTTAACTATGACTTTTAGAAGCCCCTCACAGGAACAAGCTAGACACAATCCCTGCCTCACTAACATTTCACCTCCTACAACTATGGTCCGTCTTACCAACTGCTCAGTGCATATTGGTAAGAATTGTGGATAAGAGAGTGCTCTGCCCAGCACTCTCTTCAGCAGGTCAGCCCTGTCCACTCTGGGGACAAAATACATTGAATCCTGTAAAAAAACAAGAAAACAGTGATAGTTGAGCTTCATTTACAAAATGACCCCAGATAAGTGCAGTCTCTGATGTGGACAAAGTGAGCAAATCAATCAGGATGGGCAATGGCCAGAGCACACATGTGACATTATTCAGAGCATCTTTCTTTTTGAACTCCCAGATGAAATTCAAAGCTTTCTTGCCTAAAGGTAACCAAAGAAGGCACAAGGGAGTGCTGACTCCTACAGCAGAATTTACATGCACACAAGTCCTCTGTGTGGCTGAACAGATGCCAAGTCAGTCTGAGAAGAAATATGAGGATCTTCAAACGAAAGAGAGTATCTAAAACCTGCACAAACCAAATATTTATGGTCTATAAATATACACAGGCATATTCCTCCTCCTTTCTCCACAGAGGAGAGACTCCCACTACAAAGTGTCTTGCAACATGTCAGACATACTGACAAAGCAAACAGAAGTTGGGGTTTTTTTCTCTGCTCTGCATAGCAAGGCCGTGTTCTTTATTCCTGCTCCTCTGGTATTTATCCCTCCCTTTCTTCTCCATCTTATGCCTCGAGCCAGAGGCTTGTCTGCTGTCTCTTCATATTGGAAACAAGCAATCTTGTTTGGTTTAAAAGGTCAATCACAGCTTGTTTGTATGAAGTCTCTGATGCAAAAATCTCTTACTGTAAGTTAGGAAAAATACTGAAGAAGAGACAGTGCTGGATGGAGGACTGTGAGGTCTGGGTAACATATTAGGGGCACAGACACACAGGGCACTGTGGCTTACGGAGGCAGCACCCATCAACTGAGGAGCTCGTGGGTGCTATGTTCTTGGTCAATAGCAAATAATCCAATTTACTTCAGCTCATAATAAGAAAGGCTTAAGCCAAATGAGGTTACCTTATATTCATCATAAGCTGAAAGTGTCCACAAGGATGGTGACTATCAGACCAACTGATGCCTCATACCTTAATTAATCTAAAGCAATTGACTCTGTGTCACAAAGTTTAACTCCTCAGTATCAGGAAAACCAACACAATCTCTGTTTTACAGATGTGGAATGGATAAAGCTATTAAATGGGTCATGATACAGGCCAGGACATTTTAAAGATGTACTGTAATTACTTTGAGAGCTTTTTCCTTAATGCATATAAAAAGCTTTAAATTAATTTAATGGCAACAACTATCTTTCAAAATAAACAGGACATAGCATATGATGCCACTACCTAACTCTACCATTCGGCAATACTGAACTGTCTGTCATAACCTCTCTACAGATAACAGAGAAATTCAATGATCAAAAGTTGTCCAAAAACGAAATAGTGAATCCTATTCCCCACCTGCTTTGCCAATTTTATATTATATAGCTACATACTACCCACCACTTCTTTCAATTTAAAAGAAAAAGTTGCAGTTGGTTCCTCTTTCCCTGGCCTGACAAGGAGCTCTCACTGCAGAACTATCTTCTATCATGTTGGTAGCTGACGGTACTGCTAAGGCAACTCCATGAGTGTTACCTCTTGGCCTGCATCAGATGCTGTGAGGATGAACATCGTCCTCTGCCACGGGAGGAGACTCTGAACCCCAGAGCTGAGTACCAGCAGTAAAAAAACCCATCAGGAAATACAGTAAGTGTTCCCTCATGTCACATGCCCCATAAACTACTTCATGTCCACATTTCTATGCTCTCTGTGCTGCAGGCCATGGAATTAATTTCCTCCTTCCTCCTCCTCTTGATTTTCAGAATAAAAAGGACTAAGTTCCTTTTCCATTCCCAGGCCTGCCCTTCTGCCATCTTCCAAAGCAGTTGTTTTCCACAGCATAGCCAGCCACCCTGGCCACTCTAGAATCTTAAGTGAAAACCTAAACAAAACACAAACTCCATCAATTCAAAGACTAAAACCAGGGTTTGCTTCTAACCGGGTTCAAGAGGGACCAGCTCTTGGTACATTATCTCCAAGTTATTGATGGTCTTTTGTAACTCATTTAAGGACTCCACTCTGCTCTGTCACTTGAGAGTTACAGGATCATCAATAACCATAGAAAATAATGTACCCTAAGAGAGGCCAGAGCAGAACCTCTTTCTCTGAAATCTTTCTTTACCCATGTAGTCTGTGGTGAACCGCAGCACTGAGTAGCTCAGTAGTACAGGCTTCATCTGACACCCACGCACCATTGAGGAGCAGCACTCCTATTCCATAAGTCAGCATGTTCACTCTATAAGAGAAAAAAAATTCCCCAAGAAGAATACTACCGTTTCATTTTCCTTCTGTGGGAAAAAGTGCAAGTCCCTGTCCTGTATAATCAGAGACAGCCTTGGAGCAAACACCCACGTAGCACCCAGCTGCTATTCATTAATCGCTCCGGCAGCTCGCAATGAAATCCCAAGGGAAATTTTATAGCCTTTCTATAACTCTACACATCTGCTGGAACACACCTCTAACAGACACACACTACCAGATCTTGGAGAACTTGGTTCCTGTGGAATATCAGAGAAGTGCCACACACACCTGCTCCCACAAGAGACCTGAAGTAGAAAATCAGTGACCTCCACTGACAGCACATGGTGAAATACAACCATACAAACTATCCTTGCTTGCAGATGGTATTGATATATTTATTACACAATATATCTCGTGAAATTCCAGTGAGGTATATGACATTCAAGGAGAAATGCTTCGGTAGCTAAATATCAGCCTCTAAGAGTAAAGCAGCCAACAGGGTGCAAAGAAACAAAGTAGAGATGTTCATTACTCCACCAAGATAGCAGGAAAGGCCCAAAATCACAGCTGCAGCAGAATACAGATCCTCCTCAATTATTGTTGTTGTTCTAAGATGCACACAGTTCTAGTGTACAGAGGTGGAGGAGGAAGGAGACTAATATTAGCCAAAGAATTAGGGGAAGTAAGGGAACATTCAGCACTACTTAAGTCAGAAGCAATTTTCATTGGCTTTAGTAAGGCTAGAAAGTATTTTTTATCTTAAATTTTTTATTAGATACCTAAGACAGAGGACATTTTATATTTAAAGACACCAATAAGCCCCGAAGATAGAATTTTGAGCTGCTCTTTTTTCCTGAAGTTTAACCTGGGTCTTTCTGAAAGACATGGGAACTTCCTCTATGTCTTGTAGCAATTTGGAGCACAGGACAAAGCCTCAGTGATGTCTACACCACTGCAGATGCAAAGTACCACAGAAACTCACACTTTTCATCTCCAGTCCAGCATCCTCCTGTTCTGGTTCAGATCAAGCCTCTGTGTCCTGTTTCAGAGACTGAGATTGTAGGTAAAGACATAAAACCTGGTTAACTCTATTAACTCTACAACATCATGTCATGAAATGTCATCTCAGTTTCCAAGCCTGTCAGTTTATGCCACAGCCCTTCTAGCCTGGGTTCCTCTTGCTCCTTCCATCCAGATGTGCACTGCAGGCAGCAGCTATTTTGAGCTACCCACCTTACCTGTGCACACACACTCTAGAACAATATGAATATTACATGTAGCAGTCTTTGCAGTAAAGGATATATTAGTCCTATATTTTTAATGTCACTTTTAGTATGGCTGTAAAAAGACTCTATGCAAAAGACTGGATTATGTATTTCTGTGCTGTATGGGAATAGGATATCAAGCAAGAAACAAGGCAAGTGGGAATGCTCCCCATGGCAGGTGCAGCAGCCTTTGGCAACCACCATCTGGATGGGGTCTGCAGAGAATTCTGTAAAACTCACCTTCATACAAGCACCACAGATAGTTGAGTCTATAGGATTTTTACATCTCAGGAGGTTTCCACTCGGATATCATACTAGAAGTTCTGGTGAATGCTATCCCTCACAGTGAGTGGATTGCATGCTGTTCTTCAATTTCTCTGTAACCACTCAAAAATGTGACATCTTTACATATCATTGTGCCCTCCTACAGCTCATATTAGAGGGCCAGAAGGAAGATAAATGCCTGCCAGAAATTTTTCACAAAATTTGGATATTTAGAGCCTTTTCTTATATTTTTTCTTACTTCCTTCAAACTAAATTAGGGCACAAGAAACAATAACAGCTTCACAAATGTATTACCTGCCTCTTCATTGTCCCTGTTACTGTACTTCAGTTCTGCTCTGAAGACTTATACAGCAGCAAAAGAACATTTAACCTCCATGATCTTTGCAACTTGTGGTTTCCTTTAGATAGCAGATGCGTGAAACAAGAAGGACTGGGAGTATATTAAGGCATGGTTAACTGAGATTACTTCAAGTCTTCTTCCCCCCGGCATGACATGCCAAGAGTCACATTCCAGTAAGAAGCAGGGTTTCCTAGCACCACTTCTACTAAATAACAGAGAAACTTACCTGGGAATTAGGTCATTAAAACAGAGGGCCTGACTCACAATGAGAGCTGGATCAATAAGTGACCTTTGACAGATTGGAGCCACTGATCAATGCTTACTTTTTTATTAAATGATTATTTTCCTGTGCCAACAGGGACTTCTTCCCTCACACACAGCATTAACATTAACCTTTGCTGCACAAGGATTAAAGGAGATGACACCACAGAGAACTGTCAACAAAGGAGTGAGTAGAAGGGGAAAAGTCAAAACAGAAGCTCAGCCCAAGGAAATGCACTCTTCCCCTCTACTCAGAGGGCTGGCTCATGCTGCCCAATTTCACCATCATTCCTTCACCCTCTTTCACTCATACCTAAGCACTGGCAGGTCAGTCTGAGAGAGAAGGCAGCGCTCAATACAATTAAAAAGGCTGAGAAATGAGGGATAGCTAGTGAAGGCAGATGGGGCAAGATGACACACAGCATGGCCATAACAACATAAATAAATTAGCTACAACACCACAATGAAAATCAAGGAATACAATTCAAAAGGAAGCTGTGCTGACCCACAGCTCCCAGGACCTTAACTGATGGCAAATACAACCTGAAGCCTTTTTATTTCACTGTTTGGCTCCATCCCAAAACACTTCCGCTTCTATCCATGCTAACCTGTTTGTCTTCACAGCATTTGCTCCTCCTGAGTGGATATTATCAATCACACCAATCTGTGAGAGCTATTTTGTGATATGGGAAAAAAGCCCTTTAGGGAAAAGCACAGCTCATCAAATGTTCTTTGCCTTGGACTTGGGTTCAACCTTAACTCAGGTCTCCTGGGGTGACCCTGTACACTAATCGGGTGTGCCCTCTGGCACTGTGCCCACAGCCCAAAGTCCAGGTGGAAAAAGTTTTTCAAACCTTAAGCAGATGAAAAACTGCAAGCATGACACAGGAACACAGATGGCAGGGAAGCAGCTTCTTTCTGCTTTTGACAGTGGTATGCTCCAATGTGGCTTTTACTATCAAGGTTTTGATGATTTCTCCATATACTTCTTAGATGATATATCATCTCACAGGCACTAGAGAGAGGATCCTGCGTTTTCTTCTCGGTCTAACTACATCATTCCTTGTAAGTGTTGCACCATAGGCCCCAGTGAAGCAGTATTGTCTTGGTACAGTGTCAAGAAACCAAGGGTCGTTTGAGCCTCAGATGAGGACAACATGCTACAGGCAGCATGGCCCTCAGCAAAAGGAAGCATTTGGCTAAAGAGAGAAACACAGAAACAACAGAACAATACAACAAGAAGTATCTAGTCCAACTTCACATCATACATCTTGCATGTGTATAATTCACCACCATATATTTCAACAGTTGACACCCAAGAAAAGCTCACACAAATTCAAAGAGTCTGCCCTCTCCCTAAAAGGAACAGGAGACATACTCAGCTGAAGTCTACCTCATCTAGCCATTATAAATGCAAAAGCAGCTGCACTGATGGCAAAAATGCATACCCTGTTCCTTGTCGTCTGGGATAATCAGTTGTTAATTCTTTAAGCCACTAGCTTGATGTGTGAACCAGTAATTTTGCATGAGGCCTCCCTGTCAGAATACAGTGGATGCTATCTTCAGAAGAGACACTGCCCTCATCACTTCACATTGGTTTTAGTTTACACAGAAGGAAAAGCCATATGGAAGAAATAGAACCATGCCCACTAAATCAGAGAAAAATAAGACAGCACAGGGCTAATTATTATCAACAAACAGATCTCAATTGTTAAGGAGGGGCTGGGGAGCCTCATCAACTACTTCGCACAGAAAAATCCCACCAGATATGACAAAGCTCTCCATGCTGAAGAAGGCAGTATGCTCTCAGGTCTTTCCATAGTCTTCCTTCAAGAACACATTTCTTGGTACTGTAGGCCTCATTTCTTTCAACATGCATACTCACTGGTGTCTTCAAGGTCTCAGTCTGCATGTACAGTGTTCTCTTGCATTCTCAGCTTCTTCTCCTCCCTCATCATAGAAGAGAAGGGAGGCATCATAAGTAGACTCATATTTTAAATTTACAGAACTGTTGTACCGACTAAGCAGTTGTATCATACAAACTATTTCCAAGTCGTTCCTATTTTGTGCTTCCCTTTCATCCTCAGCAGAGTTGCTGGGCCTCACTCCTTTCTCACTCTCGTACCAATTCCCAAAAAGCAAGCCTCAAACACCTCATCACAGCCAGCAGGCAGCACCAGCCAACAGAGCTCCCCAAGAGAGCTTCCACTGTCACACCAAAGCAGAGAAAGCTGAGCTCTTCCAAGCGTAAACACAAGCCCCTCCCTCTCCATCCACAGAAGCCAGGGAAGGGATGAGGATACACAATTTCAGATTCTAGCCTCAGGCTGCTCATTTGCTTGGAGGTGGGATTTTAATTCCTAGTTTTAACAGAAGAAAATGTAATCAGGGACTTTGAAAAGCAGTAGCATCAAGATGAAAAGTGGCAAGAGTCAGCACAAATCTTCTTGCCAAGTCCATACTTACCCCAGAGAAGGAAATGAACCAAGAACAGATGCAGCCAGTCCCAGAAAAGAGCTGGCTGCAACAGATGTTCCACATAAGAGCTGCAGAGACCCACAGTGGGAAATGAAGGAGTAACACCATAGGAATGGTATCTGTAGTCCATACCTGGGGCTGTGTACACAATATCCTCCCTTCCCAATTCATATCTCCTTGCTTTGGCCTTCCAGTTGCAAGCTGCACATTGAGTCCTTCCCAGAAACTTGAGCAGACTCGTATTTAAAGATGAGATGGGATGAAAGCAGAAACATTATCCCCTTATCCCATACAAACTTGCACCCTTCTCATCTTTTCACAATGCTTTTCCTTGTTCTTCATTTCCTGCAATCCTCTGTGTAGCTGATCCATGTGTTTCTTCTCAATGTGAATTATTAGCCTGTCCAATAATTTCCATAGTCCAAAATGATACAATTCCTCAAACCTTTTCACCATGGACACAGAATATATATATATATATATATATATATAAAAAAATAAACAAACAAAAGAGAGTAGGATCAAGGCTGTTGATAATCACAGAATTAAAAAATTGGCATCTTCTTCTCTAGAAGGCTTTAAAATTCAGAAACCTGCACTTGTTTTTAACAGATCTTACACTGATCTTAAGCACATTCAAAATTAACACAGAAACTACAAAACTTTTTTTACTATTTGTCTTGGATTCCTAAAAAGTTGACATTGGCAAATTATAGTCCATTAAAGGATACTACCAATTGAAAGAAATCATCATTCTATCTGAGTACTTTTTTATTTGTTATTGTTACAAGCAACACCTAAAACTGAAGGATTAGAAGGGAAAAAGACTTTTACCTAAGTGCTTACCCCATGCATGTGACAGCAGTTTGTGTCAAGTCAGTTTTACAGTTTCTCTTGTAAGCAGTCAGATACCCTTTTAGTTCAGCTGGATTAGACCCCTACAAATAGGCAAGGAAAAATACATATGGAAATTTAACTGCAGAAACTCAAATATTAGCAAGTGAACCCAAAGAGAACATTTTTTTTTTCAACTAAGTAAAAATGAAGCTGCTGCACACTCCTTAAACAACACACACACACACACTGAAAATCCTCTGCCTCAAATAAACACACATTTCCCATCAGGCACAAAAACATATTCAACATTCAACAGACAGTGTCAATACCGGTTACAGTCTTTTTCACACACTCTACCCTAGAACCATGAGACATCTATGATTCATTCTGCAACCCACCTCTACAATCACACACCTAGAAGGAAGGCATGTTGAATGTTTTGGGTGTTGTTTTTACATCAAAGAATAAAAATATTAAAAGCCTTGCATTTCTTTTGGGATTTTGTTCCTCCTCAAAAGGAGTCTTCTCACTTAATTTTTCTCTTCTGCATTTCCCCACACTTCCCCCACACCCAACCCACTACCTGACATTCTTTTCCTTCCCAGAGATTGTCTCCTTTCCCACCTTGCACCTTCCAGACTTTCCCTCCAGTACTGCCTCCTGGCTCTCCCCTCACCTTTTCTGTGCCAAGTCAGCCAGGCTCCTGTGCAGATGTCAGTGGGGTCAGCACACACATGAAGCTCTGTTAGATGTACACTTCACTAAAAAAGCTACCTTCTGCTCTCTTTATTCACGCTCTTCATTCAAAAATCCTTTTCCCTCCCAGCCTCTTCTAAGTTCCCTATATCCTTTTGCCTCACTGAAAGCTTTGCATTTTTCTTCTGTTTCTATTTCTTGCTTTTAAAACTTCCTTTTTCTTACCTATCCTCCACCTACTTCCTTTGGAGTCTTTTGCTAACAGGCTGTCATCTGTGCTGTTAGCCCCAACCACATCTCCAGTACCTCTACAGTTAAATAATTTATTAGGCTCCATTTTCACTTATTTTCCCGATTTGCTCCTTTGAGTTCTAGCACTGCCAGTTCCCTAATCACACAGACACCAAACCTATACCTGTCTCCTCCTTCTCTCAAATAGCACAATCTTTCACTGGAAACTGACTGCTCATGTAGGATGCAATTACCAAACCTTTTCACAGGGGCACATGATGATGTGCCACTGTTAAGACGATGATTTACTGTGAACTGATTGGAAGAGATAAGTGAAGCCTTGATAATCAAGTCTGACTCCTTTTGCAGTTTAGACAAAGGTTTTGGCTGACTGTTCTGGAGCAACTTATCCCCAGAAACATAGGAGAAAAAAGATTCATCTTGAGATATTTTAGTTGTGGACAGGACTCAGTAAAGACATGGAGAAGGTCTAAGGCAAAAGGAGTTAACCCCAGCAGCCAAATATCAGAGCAGCCTTTTAACTCTTCAGAGTTCAAACTCTACAGTCAGCAGGGAACTGATGGAAAAAAGGCACCTTTCCAGCCACTTGAAGAAGCTAAGAGCAAAGAGTCACAGGGTTGGCATTTAAGATGCTAAGAGTTTCACCTGGAAACATAAGAGGAGAGTAGCACCTGCTCAGTAGGCTGCTCCATAAGGCACACCAAGGGAAAAACCACATACACACACACCCCCAATCCCCAAGTAGCGAGTCAGGATGGAGCCTTTCAAATTCTGATGCATAATACTCAATATAAAAGTTGCTTGCAGTGACCTGTTGCTTCCACACCTCATAGGAAGGTTGCCTATAGCATCACCCCCAAACTTATGGCAGGTTGCACTGCGATATGACATGCTACCCAGCCAGATGCAAAAGGGTGTGTGTGCAGGTTGCAGAGGAGAAGGCAGTCAGAGAAGTGAACATACAGGCAGCAGTGATTGAAAACTCTGAAAGCCTAAGGTCTCTGCAAATGCCTGAGTTAAAAGCAGAGGCAGTCTCCCAGATCGATTATGCATGCACGCCACTGAAAACACAGGCTGCTAAAGTGCCAGAGCCCTGCTGGATAATTTATAGGCTGGTGTTAGTATTCACAGAGCGGTGGGCAGAGTTCAAAGGAACGAGGTGGAAAATAAAAGTTTGAGCCTTATGAAAACACTGTCACAGACAGCACAAGCCCCAGCACCACAAAGGGCTTCATTTGTGCTGGGTACAGGCAGAAGCCAGCAGGTATTATTAAAGCAGAAGCCATCAAGTGCTATCCTGGCACAGGGGCAGACAGTTCAGGGAGAGTGCACAACCAGAGTGGGCACGTGTGCAAATTTTTCAAAGTTTGTAAGAGAACATGCCTGCTTGACTTTTGGGAAAGCACAGGAGAGCTGGGCCAAACAGCCTGCGATCCATCTCCCTCAACCTTTCCTCACAATCCTCTTGATTCTCCTATGCTTGCCATACTCCAATTTTGCTACGCTACTTCTGCCACAGAGATATACACCAAGAAGAGAATAACTGACCTTTTCACTTATGGTCTCACCAGGATTTGGGGCCAGGACTTGAGGGAAGAAATTAATTGTACTAAGCCACCCAAAATGCAAGCTTTATTTAGGTGAGCTTGAGTTTACCAGCTTTATCACTGCCTGAGCCTCTTAGCCATCTAGTTTTCTGGAGACAAAGATGGCAAGACAGTGAGGTCATCAATTTACTAAGCCTTATGTCTGCTCACGTTTGAGATTAGACACAACATCAATGGCATTAGAATAAGTACTGTGCAGTTGACTTCAGCAGAGAGGTAAAGCAAAGGCTGCCTCGCCTGTCTTCACTCCTCTCTCTACAAGGCCTAGATCTTACAAACAGACATTCAGGTGCACAGCATGTATTGCCACTATTCACCATTACCATCTAGCTCTGGAAAAGGAGTACAAGGGAAAGCACAGACACAGACAAGATGAACTAAGGGATTTAATCAGTATTTTATTATTGCATGCATGCCCAGATAACACTTTTAAACTCCTTGTCATAGCTTCCACAGCACTCAGCAAAACCCTCTCCAAACCTACTTATTCTAGAAGAGACTTGTCTGAAGGTACAAGCAGTTTTCTGTTCTAGAAACTTTTCTAAACTAAGCCATTGCAACATCTACCTGAACTGGGAAGGCACACAGGAATTTGGTATAATACAGTATGCTGCCAAGTATACCAACAAATACTCATCTCACTCACTTCTCCCTGCGGGTTAGTCTTCGGGGACGTTCTGTCTGGGTGTAGTACTTGAGGCTCAATCAATTACAGAAAGATATCTTTATTAGAGGCCACAGAGGGGTATGTTTTAGAGACTCAAATCACTTAGGATGAAAACCTTTTGTTCTGCATTTAGACAGCACTACATACAACAAAATTCTTGTGTATGACTGGGAATACAGTAATATAATACAACAGAGTAATAGTCACTAAAACTAGACTCCTCCTCTCCATATAATTACAATACTAAGTTGGATTTTTCTCCATAGAATCTGGAGAACTACAGTGTTGACAGATGCCCATTCCTTTAATCATGAGAGGGTTGGGAGGGAAGGGGTTGAAACAAGGAACTTTACTTGTCTTTACTCTTTTGATCAGTGGTGAAGAATCTCCGTAAAGGCCTCCGAACACTGTTACATGGAATATGTAACTGTACCTTTACTAGTCCAGTTTCTAAACATGTGATCATTAGGGCTTTGACAATTAATCTATGGTTAGTCCACAGTATCATTTCAGGTGGATTTTTAACTGCAACGTTATTAGAAGTCTGAGGACAAAGGTACATGGCGCACAACACAGGATTTTGTAGGTTGGCAGCATCTGTTGATTATTTTGACAAGCATTAACCGAAAAAACAGTTTGGAATACAATCTCAAACCAATCCTAAGATGAAGAGTGTACTAAATGTGATTAAATAAATCAGTCTGGTTTTTATGATCTTCAACAAAAAGAATTTAAACTCCCATATTGAATTTGAGACCCATTTTAGAGGTACAAAAGAAAGAGCAGTTTGCTTTTGTCATGAAATAACTCAATGGAAGAACGAAAAAGAAAGTTTGTGCCTCCTGCCCCTTCTGTTTGATTATTTAACTCTGACAGTATGAAGAAGGGCGATGCTGGGGCGGGGGGGGGGGGGGGNAAATATTTGGACAGCGTCCAGCAAAAAGACACTATAAAGCAGCGTATTGTGTTTGCATGGCAAGGTTCTGGTAGCAAGGGTCTCTAAGAGGTAGCTCTGAGAACCTGCCGGAAGCTTCTCCAATGTCCATCAGAGCCAAAGCCAGTCGGCTTCAAGGTGGACCCACCTCCAGCCAAGGCTGAGCCCGTCAGAGATAGTAGTAACATCTCTGTGACAACATATTTAAGAAGAAAAAACAAGCTTTTGCACGGAATTAATTGTGGCTAGAGAAGAGGTGTGTGAGAACATGGGAGAGGAATAACTCTGCAGTGAAGGTCAGTGAATAAGGAGGGGGAGGTGCTCCAGGCACCAGAGCAGAGATTCCCCTGCAGCCCATGATGAAGACCACAGTGAGGCAGGCTGTCCCCCTGCAGTCCATGGAGATCCGTGGGGGTGAAGAGATCCACCTGCTGCCCTTGGATGAGCCACACACTGGAGCAGGTGAATACCCAAAGAACGCTGTGATTCTGGGGGAAACCAGTGCTGGAACAGGCTCCTGCCATGACTTGTGATCTTGTTGGGGACCCAAGGTAGAGGAGTCTGTTCTTGAAGGATTGTACCGTGTGGAAAGGGATCCACATTGGAGCAGTTTGTGAAGAACTGCAGCCCATGGGAAGGACAAATGTTGGAGAAGTTCATAGAGGGCTGCCTCCTGTGGGAGGGACTCCACAACACAGCAGAGGAAAGACTCCTCTCCTTGAGGAGGAAGCAGTGGCAGAAACAACACGTAACCCTGAACTGACTGTAGCCCCTATTCCCCATCTCCCTTCACTGCTGGTGGCAGAAGGAGATAGAGAATCAGGAAAAAAGTTTAAGGCCATGAAGGAAGGAGGGGTGTGGGGAAGCTGGTTTTTAGGATTTGTTTAACTTCTCATTATCCTGCTGACTTTGATTTGCAATACATTCAACAACTTTCCCCTAGCCAAGTCTCTTTTGCCTGTGACGGTAACTGGTGACTGATCTCTCTCTGCCCTTATCTCAACTCACGAACCTTTTGTTATATTTTGCCTCCCTGTCCAGCCACAGAGGGGAATGACAGAGTGGGTTTGGTGGGTACCTGGCATCTGGCCAGAGTCAAACCACCAGAAGCAGACAGAAAAGACTTACGTGGAAATAGGGAGAAGAGGTACAATGTGTTTAACACAGAGAGAGACAAAAATTACAGAGAAGAACAATCAAATCTGAAATGACATATAAATCAGTTTACAAACAGAACCATTTTCCCAGCACAATTATGGTTACAGAAGAATCACTGGAGAGCTTTAAGAAATCATTCACTGAGCACTTACATGGGATAATCTAGCAAAGGGACCCAGGAGACCTGGTTGATCTTAAAGAACAAACTCCTAAAAGCACAAGAACAGTCCAATTCAATTTGTGGGAAGCCAAGTGGGTGTGGAAGCAAGCAAGCAGCTGAATGGGAAACTCCTGACAGCACTCAAGCACAAAAGGAGGCAAATGGAAGGTGAAAGTGGGGGTGTGCTTCTCAGGAAGAGTACTGAAATTCTGCCTTGGCATGTCAGGATGACAATGAGAAAAGCTTGAAATTGCATGAAAATCCACAAAATGTGAAAGGCAGCAAGAAGGACTTCTAAATGCACATTAGCAGCAAAAGCATGACTAAGGACACTGTAGGCCCAAAGTTGAATAGAACAATAAACCAGCAGTAAATGGGTCCTCAATGCCTTTTTAGCCTTCACAGGCAAGGACTGTTCTCAGCCTTCTTCTTTCACATGCCCAGTAGAAGAATCCAGGGAACTGAAAAACTACCCATAGCAGAGGAAGACTGAGTTAAGAACCATTTAAGCAAACTGGGCATACTCAAGTCCCTGGGACTAGACAAGATGCCCCAACAGCACTGAGGCATGCAATAACGGCTGATGTCACTGTGAGGTTACTCTTGGTCATATAGGAAAGGCTGAGGTAATTTGAGGAGGCTTCCATGACAGGAAATAGGTAAATGGAACACCTGTCTTTAAAAAGGACAAGAAGAAGATTCAGGGAATTATGGGCTGGTTAGCCTAACATCAGTCCCATTTCCAGACACACAAATGACCATAAAGTGACTGGGAACATCCCACATGGAAAAAAAACTTACCAAGGAAGAAAATCAGCCAGATTTGTTTTTGTGACGAGACAGGCACAACGAAGAAAATGAGAGGACAACTTTTGAAAGAATCTTCAATAGTATGATGGTAAACAAGGGTATTTAGCTGTGTCAGGGAAAGTTCAGACTGGACATTAGGAAAAGGTTCTTCACTGAGAGGGTGGTCAATCACTGGAACAGACAGCCCAGGGAAGCAGTCAGGGCACCAAGTCCATCAGAGTTCAAGGAGAATCCAGATGACACTCAGTCATATGGTTTAGTTTTAGGTAGTGCTGTGAGGAGCTGAAAGTTGGACTAGATGATCCTCATGTGTCCCTTCCAACTCAAGATATTATGTGAGTCCATGATTTATAGACAGCTGGTACCAGGTTGGTGTACTGCAAAGCGCATGAAAAACTGACAGGACCACTGCACTCAAAGGCTTGAGGGCAGTGGTAAAACAACCCAGTGGCTGCCAGCTAATAAAAGTTTTCCTCAGCGGTCCTTTTCTGGACTTGCTGCATTTTGTCAATGTCTTTCTTGTACTGGGAAATCCAGTACAGGGAACAATAAGCAGACATGATCCCACAAGTGCTTTAGTATAGGGAAACAATCCCATCCCCTGGCCTGCTGACTATGCTTAGGCCAACACACTTCAGTATATGATTAGCTTTCACCGCTGCACAAACCATTCTAATGGTTGGGGCCTAGACCATGATATGCAAAGAAGCTGGGAGATCTCGGTATGTTCAGCTCAAGAACAGCTGAATATTTAGTCTTCATTCTTTTTTTTTCAGCACCAATCCTAAACACTCAATAAGCAGCTATGAAACCTCACCATCCATTAAGTGGGCATAAAGAACAAATGGAAGCATGGAGACATTCTGAGCCAAAATACAGATACTTTTAATTAATTTGCAACACAAGGGTTAATAAATATTAATACAGAATCATAACATAGTTTGGGTTGGAAGGGACCTTCAAAATTCATCTAGCCCAACGCCCTCTCAATGAGCAGGGACATCCTCAGCGAGATCAGGTTGCTCAGAGCCCCATCATATATATATATTTATACAAATACACATATATCAGGCATTATAACATGTCTGATGTTGGCATACTATGTGTTAACAACAAACCACACAATAAAAGACAGAGGACATCACAGCACCACAAAAAATTACTTGATATAATTGTAATTGAGAAACAAGGACTGATGTCTATCCTCCATTTTGTGGCACTCTCAAGGTAATACCCAAAACAAGACTTACATGTAAATGCAGACACTGTCATAGGCAGAGTCTGAAGGCCAAGCATGCCCAAGTTCCCCAGAAGTGTGGTACAGCCACACATCTGGAACAACTGTTCACTGTTCAGCTGAATCAGAGCTCTCCACACTTTCAGGCACTCTTGCGCTCACCAATAAAGCACCAAGGACATAACCCATATTTACAAAATTGTTGCCTATGAATGGCATTAGATAGTTTTTGCAACACCTTGGTAAGATACTACTTCAGCCAACAAACTTCTTGCATTATGCCACTTACTTTGGATATTCATCCTGCTGAGATCTATCAGGCTTTTCCCAGTCTCCTTTAAAACACACAGTAAAATCCCATGCTTAGTCTCATTTTCTTTCAATAACAAAATTCTCTTTCCCTTAAAAACTGGACAACTCATTGCTGGACCAGTGTGTCTCCCTTCCTGTATCAGATGAATGATGGGAAGTTTTGGGACAGAAAACCCCTCACTGAGTAAGAATTAAGCTGTTTAAATAAAACAGATGGAAGATGCACGCACAACAACACCGAAGCAAAGGACGGTTTGAATTATTGTTATAATTCCTTGCCACATGCCTACAGAAAGCTTGACAACAGCTAAGCTGTCAACATGCTATCATACCACCCATCCTGCTGACCAATCTTTGGTTTTCTGTACTCCCCCAGTTATCTGTGTCCATCTGTTGTCTCCTGTCTCATCCTTATCTTGCTAGCTCTTTGGGGCAGGGGACATTTTTTGCCCTGTGTTTGAACAAGGATTGTGTAGGTGCTACCACAATAGGCAGAGATAAAAATAACAACAATAATTAGGTTATATCTTAGTATCTCCTTGGGTTGGAATGTTTCCCTCCTGACTTCACAGCAGTGTTTCTAAGCAATTATAACTTTGTGCAATATGGGGCTTCATAAACAAGTAATTACATCCCAACCTACCTTCTACCATTTCACCCAGTCATCCCTTGAGACCTGGATCTGTTGAGCTCTTCATATGCTCCAAATGGTGAGTGTGCACGAACTCACTTTCAGAAGATACCAGCCTTGCAGTGCAGCAGGACTAACACCCTGAATATAACCCATAAATTTTCTTTGGACGGAACAAGCTTCCTACACACAAACTGTTGCCTCCTACTTGTGTGTGTCAACCCTGACTCACTTCTAGTGCCAAGAAGTAGAGGATAGTATTTTCATCCTCCACTCACTCTGAAGAATGGCAAGAGCCTGCAGTCACAAGTTTATGTAAGAAGGTGGAAAACAGTTACATTATAAACTGTGCACACGCACTGTGGCCAAGCATATCACTGTCCAGCTTCAACAAGCATCTAATTCTGGATGTTCTATTAAACCAAAAGGAAAATTTTTCTTCTTTGAGGTTTGCTAGGAGAACCAGCTCTCTGCACTGGAGATACTCAGAAATTCACTCATAGGCCCAACAGGCTGCAGGCAGGCTGTTACTGCAAATCTAAGGTTCAGGAAAAGAGAGCAGTAACACACCACATAGTATGTCTTGGATTACTTGCTAGTAGCTGAAAGGTTTTGCTGAATTCTCAGGGAAGAAAAGCCCTCCCAAGTAACCTCCTTCTCTCTGGAAGTGCCATGAGCCCCTTTCACAAGTACAGAAGTATATGTCTTTACTGAATCAGGCATTAGGCTCCCTCTTCTCAAATCCACTGGCTGCAAATGCACCTCCTGCAATGCCTAATTCACGCTACTCTGCTTTAGGACACTGGAAGAAAAGATGTTTGCAGAGACAAAAATCCTTTGTCTTTGTCCACTTCATTTGATGGAAGAGCACAGAAAAATGATCCTGTAATTGTGACACACCATGCAAATCTGCAGCGGTTCTTACTAGGTGAAAGCAGAAGCGTAAGCCTCTTTTCCATCTCCAAACTACTCCAAATCTTCCTGTGTAAATTAATCAGTAACCAGGATAAGAGTCTCCAATAACTTCCAATTCCTAGTTACAAGGATGCAGGAAGCTGGGCCAGCCCTCTGCTTGTTTGTTATCTACAGAAATAGAAAGGCTTACAGTGCTGGATGCTAATGTAACGCTGCTGAACACACAAGCTCCCTCAGGCCTTTTTGGGACGTGCAATGTAAAACTGGATCATACTAGGGGCATGGAAGTTGCTGCAGGGGAATTTGCAGAGGGAGTGATTCACCCTGGCTCTGCCTCCCCAAGCTCTCACCACAACTGCCAGTGAGCAGAGAAGCCTGCCTGTCAGGCAGTGCAAGAGCTGTTGGGACCAGACATCAGGAGTTCAGGCAGCCTGTTCCCCTTCTGAACTTGTCAAAACTAAAACAAAACAACCTAGATAAAATTTGGTGTCTCCTGTTTCATCTGCTCTTAAAACTTCCTGTGAGGGCACTACCACCTCCTTCAGGAAGCTGTTTTCCTGCCTAACTATCCAAATACTCATAAAGCTTTTCCTAGCACCTGCCTCCACATCTTCCTTGCTACAAATTAAGCTGGTTACTTCTTGTCCTGTCCCCAATGGACACAGAGAACAATTAATCACTGTATTCTTAAAACAAGCCTTTAAATATTGGATGGGTTTTCACGTGCCTCATCAGTGTTCTCTCTAGTCTAAACCAACCCAACCAGGCCTCTCCCTGCAGATGGCATTTGCCACTCTGGCTGCTCTCTCCTCATCTCCTTCCACTACTTTTGCTTTTCCTCCTCTCACTGGATGCAATGCTCTGCTATGGCTTCAGCAGTGGCTGCTAGAGTAGAAAACTACTGCCTGTGTGCTACACGTGACATTCCTGTTAAATATACCCTAAAATGAGATTTGCTTTTTTGCAACATCACCACACTGTTGACTCACATTCAGTCTCTGACTCACTGTAGTGCCTCCCAGATCCTTTCCTGCAGTTCTGTTGCCTGGCTTGTTATCCCCCATTTTACATACAGACATTTGAGTACACCATCCCAAGGGCAGGACTTTTCATTTGTGGTTAATAAATTTCTTCTTATTGTATTTAGACTCTTTTCTAGTTTAATAGGTAAATGACCTACGCTGTGCCAAGAAAGCAGATCAACTTCCAGCCTCATGTTACACGTTGGCAACAAAGAGAGCATGAAAAGAAGAACTGCTGTGTTCAGGCAAACTTCTTAAAAAGAGTTACTGTCTTATCGAAAGCCTATCAATTCACTACTCCCTTTTCACTCTGCATTTCTACCTGATTGTGTCGGGTTGGTCCTGGCTGGATGCCAGGTACTCACTAAAGCTACTCTACCACTCCCCACCACAACTGGACAGGCGAGAGAAAATATAAGGAAAGTCTCATGAGTTAAGGACTGGGAGAGATCACTCACCAATTACTGTCATGGGCAAAACAGACTCGACTTGGGGAAGTCAACTGAACTTATTACCAATCAAAATCAAAGCAGCATAATGAGAAGTAAAACAAGTCCTAAAAACACCTTCCCCCCACCCTTCCCTCCTTCACAGGCTTAACTGTATTCCCGATTCTCTACCTCCTCCCACCAGTGGCACAGGGAGATTGGGAATGGAGTTACAGTCAGTTCATCACATGTTGTTTCTGCTGTTGCTTCCTCCTCAGGGAGAGAAGTCCATACCTGCTCCAGTGTTGGGAGCCTCCCACGGGAGACAGTCCTCCATGAACTTCTCCAGTGTGAGTCCTTCCCATAGATTACAGTTCTTCATGAACTGCTCCAACATGGATCCCTTTCCACATGGTGCGGTCTTACGAGCACAGGCTGCTCCAGCGTGGGGTTCCACAGGGTCACAAGTACTGCCAATAAACCTGGTCCAGCATGGGCTCTTCTCTCCACGTGTCCACGGGTCCCTCCCAGGAGCCTGCTCTAGTGCACACTTCCCATGGGGTCACAACCTTCTTTTGGGCATCCACCTACTCTGGCGGTGGGTCCCCTTCACAGGCTGCAGGTGGGTGTCTTCACCCCCATTGACCTCCACGGGCTGCAGAGGGACAGTCTACCTTCACCATGATCTTCACCAAGGGCTGCAGAGCCACATGGAGTACTCCTCCCTCTCCTTCTTACTGACCTTGGTGTCTGCAGAGCTGTTTCTCTCACCTATCCTCACTTTGCTCTGGCCACAGTTACTTCTGTGAGAAAACTTCTTTTTTAAATATGTTATCACAGAGGTGTTATTATCATTCCTGATCGGCTCAACCTTGTCCAGCAGCAGGTGGCTTGGAGCTAGCTGTCATTGGCTCTGTCAGACATGGGGAAGGTTCCAGCAGCTTCTCACAGAGACCACCCCTGTAGTCCCCCATCACCAAAACCTGGCCACACAAACCCAATACACTGATACACCGTGGTCTTAGTAAACAAGCAGTAGCTCACTCTAGCCTCATAATATACATTTATTCCATGAAATTACAATCTGCTGCCAAAAAAGTACAGCAACATCCCAGGCACCATATCACTCTATCACCCAACTAGTACCAAACAGAGCTGTTAGCAACTCATTAACTAGGTCATATCAGCCAACAACGAAGACAAGGGACACATTAAAAAAACAAATTATACTGAGCTAAATCCTTCAGACCTGGCTCCATGAAATTATGCCTTTCGGTCCACTAGTATTAGATACACCCTCAATATGCATTTGATTAATGACCTCTATAAAATTACATCAAGGATCAATATGTTTCTTGGTATTTTCCCGATAAAGTCCTAATGTTTGATTTCCAGATACGCAGCAGGTATTTTTAAAGCATATACCTGAAATTATATTGTATCATACCCTCTTTGGAAGTGCTGCATGACCTGACCAGACAAACCAGCAGATTTTAATTCCAGGACTTCAATACAATAGCACGCATTCAGAGTCCCTGGAGGAGGTTGGCCATAGTCCCACTACAGGACTCCTACATTCTCTCTCTTTGTCACCCTTCAAAAAGTCAAAGCAATCAATAATTTAAAATTTCTTTTCTTTGTGGTCTACAAAAAAGATCACAGAGCGTAACCAGACATAGTAAAAAGACAAACTGGAATCTCTCTCTCCCAAAAATTAAGAAGCATGTTAAGATAATTGAATATGTCCAGAGAAAGACAACAAATCTGCTGAAATGCTGGAACTGATGTCCTCTGAGGGGCGGCTGAGGTCTCCGGGTTTGGTCAGTTTGGAGAAAAGAGGGTTGAGGGGCAACCTCACTGCTCTCTGTAGCTTCATGAGGAGGGGAACTAGAAGGAGGTGCTGAGCTCTTCTCCCTGGTATTCAGTGACAGGAAATGTAGGAATGATTCAAAGATGCATCAGGTGAGGTTCAGACCAGATATTAGGCAACACTTCTTTACAGAGAAGGCGATCAAACACTGGACCAGGCTTCCTAGAGTGGTGGTCAATGCCCTATGACTCTGAAACAGTTGCACAATGCCCTTAATATCCTTTAACATTTGGTCTGCCCTGAAGTGGTCAGGCAGTTTCATTAGATGATCACTGTAGGTCCCTTCGAACTGAAACTATTCTATTTTATTCTCAGATACACAAAGCCTTCCTTTCAAAGAACTCATAATGATTTACAAATGGTGATTTTGAATTTTCAATGAATGGCAAATTATTAAAAACCGATTAAACACATTCTGGGAAAGAACCCCAGACTTCTGCTTCTTAAGGACCACTCTGCCTTCTCTGCTGACACTCCATACCCCTGTAATGAAGATCACGGGTCACAGATCAGTATATGTCCTGAAGGACACCTGGCTGAAAAGCAGCTTTACAGAAAAGGACCAGAGATCCTGGTGGATACCTCACTGAACATCAGCCAGCAACATGCCTTTGCACAAAAGGCAGCTAATGGTGTCTTGGGATGCATAAGGAGTGTTGTCAGCAGGTTAAGGAAGGGGATCCTTCCCCTCTACTCAGCATGGTGAGGGCAAATGTGGAGTACTCCGTGCAGTTCTGGGCCCCTCAGTAAAAGAGAGAGGCATACATCATGGGGGGAATACTACAAAGGACCACGAAGAAGAGTATGAGCATCTGTCATATAGGGAAAGGCTGAGAGAGCTGGGATTGTTTAGCCTGGAGAAGAAAAGACTCTAGGGGGGAGTCTAGGGAGAAGAAAAGGCTCTAGGGGGGAGTCTAGGGTGGGGGTGGGGGGGATGTCTTATCAATGCACATAATTACCTGAAGGCAGGCTGTAAAGATGACAGAACCAGGCTCCTTTCAGTGGTGCCCAGTGATAGAACCAGAAGCAACGAACACAAACAGAAACATCAGGAAATACTTTTATTGTGAGAGTAACTAAGCCCTGGTGAAGGCTGCCCAGAGAAGTTGTGGAGTCTCCCTCCTTGAAGATATTCAAAAGCCATCTGGACATAGTCACCTTTTCTAGGTGGCCCTGCTTGAGCAGGGGAGTCATTCAGATGACCTCCAGAGATCCCTTCCAACCTCAACCATTCTGTGATTCTGTGAGTTTGACCAGACATCAGCAGGTCAAAAATCTTCCTAGAAAATAGTTACTCTGTGGCTTAATGTATTCCTTTTCAAATCTGTCCTGATGCAACAACAAATCCTTCTATAGATTGACACTGTAGATGGTGCAGAAAGGAATTTAACAGCTAGGATGGGTTCCTTCTCAAGACCATGCTGCTATTTCACTTATTGCATGAACTGATGAAGATCTCTGTGAGGTCACTTTAATTCAGACTTATGCAATGCTCAGAAAGGTCAGAGAGGTTATTTTCTCTTTCCATTATTTCCCAGAACTAGTGAAGAGAGAAAGCACAGTGGTCAAAAGAATTCAAATCAAACCATTACGAATATATTGCTCACATCAGCAGAGTGGTTTATTCCAGGTAAGATCTCAAAATAAAGCAAGGTTTCTTATTTTCTCCCTGCACCCCTACACCCCTAACAAAAGGAGGGCAGCATAGCCTCCCATTGGCTCTTCCAATCTAATGAACGGAAGACTTAACCAAGCAAGGGAGGGAGATATCATAATCTTGTCTCACCTTCCAATGCTCTGAGGACCGAGGACCAGAAGAGAAAATGTTAAAAGTGCACATCATAACCTTGTATCTGTGTTCAGAGATTGACTTATCCACATGCAGTAAATGAAGATCAGTTGTGCTACTGTATTTGCAAGTAACAAGAGCATTATGACTGGTGTCTTAAGTTGCATCATGACTCGATTCACTTACAGGTACAACAACTACAGGAGTAAAAATTAGAAGAGTGACAAACTGAATAGAAAGCCTCTTGAATGCCTTGAAAAGAATCTCCATTTTGCTTCTTAATAAAAACGAAGTATTTTGTGAGAAAAACAGTTGTCTACCTGGTAATTCCTTAGTACGTATCAGTTGCAAACTGTGCAGTTACAGAAGGAACAAGATTCACATTTAAGATAAGTGAAGGACTTAAGGTGAATAGGTTTTTCTCCACCCTTTCCTTGCTTCCCTCCATGACTGGTCATGAAGGCAGCTAACAGAAGGTCCTTTCACACATCCCTCACCAGATCCTCTTCCTCCACACTCCATTTAGTTTCTGCAGTTCAAGCAGATTCCTTTTCCCTCTGAAATCAATGTTTAATTAACACATTATTGGGAAAAAAATGGGATGCAGGAGCAGACTGAAACAAAGGCAGCACTTTCCTGCTCTGCAAATGCAGCCAGTCCCATTAGACAGCTACCCTACTGAAAAGTTCTTCCTTTCCTTATCCTCCTTCAGTTGCCAGCAAACATCATGATCTTGCTTAGTTACCTTCATTTCCATCCCCATGGAACTCTTCCCCTTCTTAGAAGTGGTTCACAACAGCAGGAAAGACAGAAGGGAGAGGGAGAAAGGGAATAAGTCCTCTCGATGTAGCCTCACAGAATGACTGAGGCCTCGCATTTAATCCTGCCATCCCCATGGGAGCAGTACTGTTTCCCCTGACAACACCCCCATCAACACAGCAAGCAGAGTGGAAACAGGGCAGTGTGCTTTGCCATGAGCAGGGGATTCTCACAGGGTCAAACTCACAGAAAAATTCTGGAACTACGCACAGCTATACGTAGCGGAGATGCTACCGACAGCTTCAAAAGGTTTACATCATACCTCCCCTCATCCTCATCAATTATTATTCTGTCCCATTCCTTGGCTCTCATCCGGCTGCTGGGAGGTACTTGGATGCAGGGGATGCTGCAGTACTGTCAAGGGCAATATTGAGGCAGGCCTGGGTCTTAAGCACCCTCTCTGCTAAACACACAGGCACCCTCACTACAGGGTTGGTGCAGCTGGCAAGGGACAGTGGAATCCGTGAACTCCTGGACTGGGTTGCCCTAGTTATGAAGAGAGACATCAGGATTTTTGAAAGTCTACTATCCTAGCACTGTCATTCCCAGGATCCAAAGTTCCTAGTGTTAATTAGTTCCCATGATGTGATGGATGACAAGCGGCAGGGCTAGGAATGACACAAGCAGATTGTGCTTGAAATAAGCCGTCCCTCACCATCAAGGGCAGAGAAAAGGAATTTGGAAAGGACAGGAGCTGAGCACACCACTGAGAGACGACAGGTATGCTGACAGTCCCCCTGAATCCCTGATATACCCTTACCAACATCCCAGTTCACTCCTTCTACCAGCAGACAAAAAACATGCAGGTGAGCATGCCTGAGAGAGAACTCAGGCACATGCCTGCAAGAAACAAGGAGAAAGCTCTGAGAAGGCTCTGAGACACGGGAAAGCAAAGCAGATGAAGGGCTAATCCACCCTGTAGCAAGGGTCCCTATTTTAGAAAGAGCTGAACTTCTGATAGCTCTAAGTCACCACCCTCTGAAAACCCACTGAAAAGCTAGCGATGCCATCAGCAGCCCAGAGACTTGAGAGGCTCAAGGCTTTAGCCCGGACAGAGGACTCTGCCAAGCTGGCTGTGTGGTGTACAGTTCCCAATAGGTGTCCACAATGCTCAGAGAGCACCATTTTCTGTGAATGGCAACAAGACTAATCGCATTCCCACCTTCCCTTAAGGAAGAACAGAGGATCTTCCAACATCACTGGCATATTTCCACTAGGAGTCTTATTGCTCAGCTTTTCAAGCATGTCACTACAGAGACTGCACTTCATCCTTAATAGACTTCAGTAAAACCATAGTCAGGGTAGTCCAACCCAAAGTCATGGAAATGAAAAGAAAGAAAGGGGGAAAAGGGGGGAAAAGGGGGGAAAAGGGGGAAAGGGGGAAAAGGGGGAAAAAGGAAAAAAAAAAGGTAATTCACTGCCCACAACAAATAGAAAGGAAGAACAAACTTCTCACTTCTTTGTGCTGCCTTTCTACAAACATGTCTTGGTCTGGCTGTTTGGACAGCGGTGAGAAGTCAAAACAACCTCTCTGATTCTCAGAGTCCTTTACACACATGAATTACCATTGTCTAAGCCCAAATAAGGAGGATCCAAAGAAAGAAAAAGCAAACAACTTGGACCAAGATTATGTAGTGAGTATACTGGTTTCAAGATTCTACCAATCTCTCTGGTATCTTGGTTTCCAAAATGCAAAATATCTTCTGCACCACTTGCTCTATGAATTAAGAACCAACTCTGCTAGACCGACAGACTGCTATTAATTAGAAGATGGGGATGAGGGGGAGAAGAGAGCTGATAACAATTTCCGAAGCTTAACCAAAATTCATGTAATTTCTGGCCCCAGCTGCATTGGCAGTAGTCCCAAAATAAAGCCTGTCTTCTCTTCATGCTAGTGGGGGGCAGGGGCAGATAAAGCTGGATGCATTTTGGTTTTAAATTAAACATCATGTCTCTTGCATCATCACAGGAGGTCATCTCTTATCCCGGTGTTTGGTCATCATAAAGCTTCCAACTCCTTCAGTTTGTTCTTGGACAGATCTCTGTGTGTCCTTATCCTCGATATAGCATGTCACAGCTCAGACAGTATCCTGACACCCACCTGCACATGCCATGAGCACAGAGCTAAGGAGGGGGGGGCAAAGGAAAACAGATCAATGGGAAAATAAACTCTGCTTCTCAAAAAAAATAAACTAAAGAGCCCCAGAGGAGGTTGCAGAAAACAAAGAAGTTCAGTAGACCAACTGAAATACCACTGCTGCTAAAACAACAAGGAACTAAACTCTTCCTTCCCAGGAATAAACCAGACAAGAGCTCAACCATCATGTGCAGTTTGGAGGTGTTATCTAGGTTGAGGGTTTAAATACAATTCTAACACAAAAACAGTAAGAGTTGCCTGCACATGATGGATTGGTAACTTGCTTAGAAAGAGAAGAAAGTAAGGGAAGGAAGTGGCATAATTCCTTTTTGCAGAGGGACTTAGGTCTTAAAATCCACCATCACTGCTACCAAAAAATTACCCCTGGCACCACCTCTCACACTCTGAATGCTCTGGAGGAACTGAGTTCCCCTCTCACTTCAAGGGTACAAAACATTCAGAGTCAAGAGTAAGTTCCAGCACCATGTTCACTTTCCTCCATTGGCTGTTTCACAGGAAAGCTCAAGGAAGCACAACAGACAGGGTGAGCTACAAAACTCACATGGCAATCATTGAAGTGTACCTACAATAATGCTTTTCCCAACTTTTCCTATTCCTGCTAACAAATAATTCATAAGAGCAGGCTCACTGTGCCACAAGAACACACCAGCAATCACTGGGGAAGAGGAGGAACCATAAAACTAGGGCCCACCTTTGCCCTGCAGGGTGCCAGGGAGGCAGCCTCCACAGGCAGGGAGCAGACATGCAGGCCCTGCAACACACTCTGCCTGTTGCTCAGCTGGCCACCATCTTTGAGAGCAGCCATATAAGAATCCAATATAAGAAAGATATAAAGCTATAAGAGAGCATCCAAAGGAGGGCTACAATAACGGTTAAGGGCCTAGAGGGTAAGCCTTATGAGGAGTGGTTGAGGTCACTTGGTCTGTTTAGCCTGGAGAAGAGGAGGCTCAGGGGAGACCTCCTTGCAGTCTACAACTTCCACATGAGGGGAAGAGGAGGGTCAGGCACTGATCTCTTCTCTGTGGTGACAAGTGATAGGACCAGAGGGAATGGCATGAAGTTGTGTCAGGGGAGGCTTAGGCTGGATATTAGGAAACAGTGGTTGGGCACTGGAACAGGCTTCTCAGAGAAGCAGACACAGCACCAAGGTTGCCAGAGTTCAAGAAGTGCTTGGACAATACCCTCAAGCATGTGGTATGATTCTTAGGGTTGTCCTGTGCAGGACAGGAGTCAGACTTCCAACTCAGGTTATTCTATGATGCTGTGATTACTACAAGCACTGCAACTGCAGCATAACAACTATTTCCAAAGGGACTGGGGTAAAAGGGAGGGCAGGGAGAGATCAAAATGTAACTACTGGTAGAGCTGGGCAGCTGAGGCAAGATTGGCTTTGGTGAGCGTAAATCAGGGGAGCAGGGGACTCTCTCCAGACATCACCTACACCAACAATATGGGGCATTGGACACACCCCTGCCCCCATCTACCTGGCTGTAGTTTACCATTGCACCTCAAGGTCAGAGAGAAAGGAGAAAAGCAAAAGGCAAACAACAATAAGTCTAAACAGATCTATTTATTCAACTTTTGCTATTGCTTCATGACAAGGAAAGATCCAGAAACATGGAGACCTCAGAGCTGGCAGAGCCACATACAGGAGATGAGAAGCGGCAGCTGGCAGAACCACAGGAGCACCTTCCTCCCACAGCTCCCCTCTGCCTGGGTGCGAGCAGCCCATGACCAAGCAAGAAGGTCCTTCACAGCCAGAGGAGGAGGGTGCTGAGCAGGTCTCTGAGCCTTAGAGAAGGTCCTGGACTTCCTGAAATGCAAAGAAAAGCCTCCCCCTCTCACTGCCTCAGCTCCCCCATCCCTGCGCAGGAGCTACCTGCAGCCACCCGCTGAGGCTTGTCAGGCCCTTCCCCATGTTCAAGCTGGCGGAAAGAAGGAAGGAAGAATGGATAGAATAAGAGACTCCTACCTCCCCTTGCTCCCTCACCCCAGCCTTTTCCCTGCTCTACTCAGACACGAAAAGCCATGGCTCTCCTGCACATCCTACAACAGAAACACAAGGAGCTTTTCCCCGCCTCTCAATCCACCACCCTCCAGGCTCCGGCAGGGATTGCATGGAAATGGCGATACTCCTGTATCGTCTGGATCATCAGCACAGTTAAGCTCAAAGAGGGCAAGAGAGGATGGCACAGGAGGATGAAGCAGGAAGCCTTTGTTTCGTCCTGGCTCCAGTGCAGCCCATCCCCTCTTTCGATCGCAATGCCCTCTAGCTCGGACATGCAAGGAGGCGTTGGAAAGGGAAGGGATCTGGGATGCTTATGAATTTTGTTTCCCCCATCAGGGGGACAGCTCACTCCCCCGAGCATGCCTGGCTCTGACGGAGCTCCCTGGAGTAACCTTTATTCCAGTGTGTCGCAAGCATGTATTTCACGGATGGTTACACTGAATCATTATCACCAGACGTTCATTTGACCAAAATAATGTTATTAGCATCGTCAGGTCCATTTCCCCCCACACAATTCCTCCCTTCCCAGTACACATACACTCCCTCCAACCCCCAGGCCCCTGCCATCCACATAGGGCACACCCCTCCTCAGCACAAAATCTCATGATGTGTGACACAATGACCAGGAAAAGAGAACGGCGAGAGGGGCTGGCGAAATGGATGGACGTGCCTTTGGCATTTACTGCGTTCCTTACCCTCTGCCAATTTTTATCAGCCACACACACACACAAAGCCGTACACTCAAAAATCGGAATTATATCACAAGCTATCCAAGGTACATGACCATGGGTGTATGAGTGTGCCCAAGCTGCGGTCACAGTCCTATCGGGAACCCAAATCTGTGTGGCATGAAGCAAAGGTCATCGTGCCACTGTTGTGATGCATTAAAAAAAAAAGCCGCAGAGCCATCAGGATGTAACACAGAATTTTCTCGTCAAGGGATGAGAAACCTTCGGGGGGGTGGGGGCTGGGAGGAGGAAAGCGGGTGTGCGGATGGGGGGGGATGGGGGGAAATAGCAGAAAATGGGGAGGAAAATGAAGAATACAAAGCTCCACTTCGCTAATCCAAGATAGACAATCCATCCCTTCCCCCCTCTCTACACCCTCCCTCCCCCCGAAATGTTGGTGCAGATGGATTTCTGTATCTTGGTTTTGCAGCAGTGGGTCTAATGACTCCCATACCAAACCCCTTCGCTATGATAACCCCTCCCACTATTTTTTTTTTTTTTTAGACCGGGCTGAAGAATAATGTGTTTTTAGAGATAATGGGTTTTATAAAAAGAAAAGAAAAAGGGACGCAGCGCAGACATTATGCGAATAAGCTGTTCCCCGCATCACCCCCATCTTCTCTCAACCACACATTCCGATTTCATCCCCTCCCGTCATTCTCCAGCTTTCCCCATCAGCTCCCCCAAGGAAAGGAAAAAAACGCACAACGCGATCTGGGTAGCCGATCTCAAAATCCCAAGCACTAATCTGCTTGAATTTGTTCTCCCCCTTATATAAGCAGCAGCACGTCAACATGTTCAGTGGAAACGCAGCGTAAAATGAGGCCAGGCTACAGCCATGGAACAGGGGTGATATCGGCAGATATCGCTTCTATCGAGAAGCCATCACCACCAGGTTGGTGAAATCAAGTATTGGGCTTCCAGCCGTTCCCTTACTTTATTTATTTATTTTTCAACGCTTAGTCTAATTTTACTTTGTTTCATTTTGGTTTCGCTCTACTTCATTTTTTAAAGGACAAAAGTGAAATAAATAATTAAAAGACTAGAGACATACCCCACCAGAAGGTGCCCGAATGCTCCAGAAAGAGAATCCTCACCTCCTAACTCTGGGTTTGTTGTTTGTGTTTTTTTAATAAATAAATACAGTCCTGTTGCTCACATTATCCCCAAACTTCCAGTGTCTCTAGCTGCACCTCCCTACTCCCAAAAATGAGATACTTAGTTAGAGAGTCACGAACATTTAAAAAAGTGTCAAATACCAAAAAGATGCCAATAGAGAAATGGAAAATTATGTCTATACAATAATCTAGTTCATTCAGCTGATAAAGTGCGTTCAGTCGCAAAACCGTGAGCAATAATCTCTGCAACCTCCTCCCCCCAAAATACTACCAACCTTTAGATAAACTTGCCCAACTTAACACTGATGACCATTTTAACTGAAATCAGTGACAGACGTAACACCATTCTGGTTAACGTTACAATTAATAACTGACTGTATAATCACGGCAAACAGAACCTTTTGTGATCAAATTTTCTCCCACCTACTCAACATCTCTCTTAGACTTTTCACCAATTTAGTTAAGAGTTCGTCCCCTCAAAAAATGCCCCTCAAAATATGCAATAAGCAGGTATTGGTGAGCGGTCATTTCAATATTCACCTTTTTAGGAGGGCTGTGTGCTTATCTCAGAACAATTGCAGGCAGTAAAAAATACAGGTGGGACAAATAATATTTAGTAAAAACAAAAATAATTTGTTAAAACTATTTGCAACAAAGCGTTGAGCAGTTTGACCACAAAAAGGTGGAAAAAGAGCTTGAAAAAACAGAAAGCTGCAAGTATCCTTTTACAAACGATTCAATGTTTCTATCCCCAGTTTTGCCTCCCCAGTTCTTTGGTTTTTCTGCCGCTGACCTCATGTCTAATCATTTTTATTGTTTTCTTTTGGGGTGGGGGAGAGAAATCAGGAAAAAAATTGAAATAGAAAGTGCTCAATTTCAGCAAAATGTATTCTTAAAGAGCACTGTTAAATATGTTACTTCCTAGCTACATTAGATTGCCATTAAAATAAATTTAAGAGTAAGCAAAAGACAAGTCACCTGCAAAGCACCAGAGTCGCTGCCCTTAGGTAGGAGAATTACATCACTCCCTGACTGAATGATGTTTTCTTTTAAATTATAAAGCCGGCGGATTTTATTTATTTTTTTACGGAAAAAAAAATTAGAAAAAAAGCCCAACACAGCGGTTATTTCACATACATTTTGCACGAAGAAAGCATTGAACCAACCTTTAAGGTCACTGACTGTCTGAAAACCCACAGCAGTCACTCACGGTGGAAGTTTTCAGGCAAGACGGCTACTAAATCATTAATACAAACAAATGGAAGGCGGGGAGGAAAGGCACTACCGTAATAGATCCGAAGACTTGGAAGAGGAAAAAAATATTAAAGAAAAAAACTTTCATCTTCAGCCTGTCTTCTTTCCTCGTTAGAATTTTTTTTTAACAACAAATCCTTAAGATTTAGTCAAACAGCAGGCTCACTCTAAGGGTCTCCCTGCTGTAGCTCAGCGTAGTGTCTTCTTTTTCGAGAAAACCCCCCCCGCCCAGTGTTCCACTCCAAAAAGCCCCGTCGTGGGAACTGCAATTTCCCAAAAAGTCGGGCCAAAGGAGCTGGAGCGTCCCGGGGGCTCGGCGCGTGCCCACTCCGCCGGGCGGGCAGCGCCCAGCGCCGCCGGGGCAGCGGGAGCGGGAAGCGAGGGAAAACGATCCCAAATAGTTGCCGTGAGAAGGGTCAGAGAAACCCACCCGCGGAGCGCCGGAGCGGCGGCGCCCAGCGCTCGCCGGGCGGGCAGCTCCCTCCGAGCCGTGCCAAGCCGAGCCGTGCCAAGCCAAGCCGAGTAGAGCCGAGCCGAGCCGAGCCGCCCCCCGCCCGCCGCCCCCTCTCACCTCCGCAGCCGGGCGGGCGCCGGCCGCCGCGCCAACTCGCGGCTCGCCTGCGCTGCGGGGCAGGGGGCTCCAGCGTGGCCCCAGCCGCGGAGGCTGCGGGGGTCCCGGCGAGGCTGGGCTGGGCTGGGCTGGGCTGGCCGTGCCGAGCCGAGCCGTGAGAGCCGCGGGCGGAGCTGCGCAGGGCTGAGCGCGCCGCGGTGCCGGAGCAGCCCGAACCCCGCACACGCCGCCGCCACCGCCCCCTGCGCCGCGCCCGCCCGCCCGGCCACGGCTTTTAAAGAGACCGCGGGTCCGCGCCCCGGCATCCGGCACGGTCCGCACGGCCCCGGCAGCGGGCACGGCCCCGGGCTCGGGCAGCAGCGCTCCGCCGGGCTTCGCTTCCCATGCTCCCGCCGCCTCCGCCCAGCAAAGAAGTCGGCGGATTTTCTGCTGCCTTCGGCCCGCCAGCGTCCCGTTCCCCGTGCGCTCCCTCACCGGGGCGGCACGGCAAGGGGGGATTTGTGCCCCTCTGGTCTCAGCAAGGCGAAGGAGGGAAGATGCAGCTTTTTTTTTAACTTCTTAAGTTTGCCACCAGGGACCTGCCATCAGAGCAGGAGGAGGTAACGTCTTCCTCAGACGATGTGTCCCCCAGAAAACCCTTTAAGTTCACAAAGATTTTTCCCTTGTAGCTCTACCTGCTGGGTATTTCAAGTCAGTTTATACACTGCCCATTTCACTTAAGCTAGCCACTAAGTTTCTTGTTACCTTGCACAAATCTCTCAAACTTTTTATCCATTCATATGCTCACTTGTAAAAGTAGAGCCAACAGCACTGACAGCCACCATCAACTGTGTTTGGGTCAGTATTTCATTCAGACTGGACATCCTAGAAATTGTTATTTATGGTTGTATCACCACTAGCACTTAGCACAGTAAACATACTGTGGGGAACACGCATGTGAAGTTTTTTAATAGGTTATCATGCTGAAAGTCCACCTCAGAGAAGACTGGTGGGCACGAACATTACGCACATGAAGTTCACACAGAACTAAAAGTGAGAAATCAAACCTTCTGGCCCCTCTCTCTAGACCCTATGATCTTGTAAAATTTGTGTACGCTGTTCATACTACACCACCAGACACTTAGAAATGCATTTGCATTGGGGACAGACGGGAAAGTTATTTGTCTTTCCTTATACTTCTGATCATGTATCCAAAGGTTTTTTTCTTTTTCTACGTTTTGCATAGCAGCCAGCCTATCCACAGTACTCGATAAATAATAAATAATTATTATTTTATACAGTGTGTATTGATCACCTTGCTGACTATCGAAATGCAGCTGTGTCTGAGGTGGATAATAGCTACACAGAAACACTAAATAATAGTTACAAGTAGTGTTAGGAGTCCCCTGGGAAGTTTCTATGGAAAATACAGTCCTTCACACCCCCTAACTAATTCAGATACATGCACACAGAGGATAATGGAGACCTATTTCAACAGGGTGACAATTGGACAGAAAAGAGGCATCTTCCTCACTCAAAATCAGCATCCCAAGAGCAAGATTTTATCCCTTCAGATGTTTGTGCAAAGGCAGGTTATTGTTAAGCTTCCTGTTTTATATGGACAACACAGCAGCAGTAAGAACTACCTTTCCCTCCTCAGGGCATGGGATTAGATCCTGGTCTCAATTACTGTGAAGAAAATCAGGTATTACTTCATTTACTGCAATAGTTAAATCCAGATTTAAAAAGTGCAGCTGGTAATAAAATTTGTCTTCTAGTACCTTTTTCCCCTTACTGATAGTTCTGGCAATCTAGCATTTTGTAGCTTGCAGTTTATCGAAGTAATGATTTGATGAGGCAGTCATCTGAAACTGCACCCTCTCTGGCCCTGCCCTCTCCAAGGTCTTCTAAGACCACACATGCACATACTTGCATCATATGTTTATCTGTCTGCCTATCAACAGAGTATCTTCTGTGTAAAATCAATGACAAGAGCACAGACTCCACTTCCAGTTCCAAACTAAACCTCTTCAGTTTAATAGACAGAAAACTGCATGTCCCCTGAAATCAAACACAAAGTAGCAGCTTTTAGCCAGCTTTATCACCAAGGGTAAAGTGAGCCCAACAAGATTTGGGGAAAATAAGCTGGTTTTCATCCACACACTATCCTTTCAACTGGAAAAAGAAAACCTAGCACCCCCATATATGAAATGCCTACAAATGAGAAAGAGGGGTAGAAGACTTCACCTGAGAAGCTTCTATTCAGAGTGCTATATATGAACATAAATATATGAAGATAACAACTACTTTAAAAAAATCTTACTGTGCCTAACTCAGACACATAGATTGCTACTTCTGAAAAACTGTTACCTTTAGGCACCAAAATAGCAGACATCATTGTATAAATAGACAGAGAGTAGTGAGAAAATATTAGAAGAGCAGTGAAGTTTCCTTAAGGTTGCAAGGCACATCTTTTCTGGGGTGCAGAGCAAAACAGAGACAAAAGGAAAGCAATGGGGTACAAGATCTCTGCTGAGCAAGCAATGCTCTAATTGCTCAATTGGGGAGTAGATTTTTCTGACTAATTCCTCTAATTCTTCACATCTCTAGCTTTGGCCATGCACTTTGCAAATAAGATGTATGGAGAGGAAGTAAAAATATGATTACCAGAGTGAGGTTTGTATCAGCCCCCTCTAATACTGCTCCTCTCACCAGTATTTGCCACTAGAATCCTGACTTTTCAAAATGTATGCTCTAGATAAAGTGTTTTGTCCCCATCTATAAGATGATAAGTAGATACATCAGACTTCTTTGGTATCTTCAATAAGAAAATACCTGCTCTCTTTCTAAGGGGTCTTAAAAATTAGCAACGGCAGATTTATACACCTGGGCACCTGGCCATTCCCTCCCAACACCACCAAACAGAAGAGGCAAAGGAAAAAATACAAGAGTTATGGAAACGTTATTCATCTTCTTTTGCTTGTTCCCTTTAGAATAAATTTCCAAAACTTTTTACCAAGCCAATGTGCTTGTTATAACGAAAGAGACAAAGTGCTGTCAATAAACTGGGGCAATTCAGTCTGTGCACTTTTCAATAAATTGCTACATGGGCCTGCTCATACTCAAGGTATTTAATCGGCTCTGAGATCTGGGCTTGTTAATTCAGGGCAGCAGCTGTAGTAGCTACAAGACATAGCTTTTGCTTACATCTTGCTAGAAGAATGAGCTGGCTCACAGAAGTTACCTATTTCCCTGATGCAGTAGAAACTGCATGTACCATTATCATAAGTTCCTGGTGTGTTACCCTATCCCTTTCCAGTTAAGCAGGGGTGATGAGAGAGGGGGATCAGAGCCTAGAAAAGACTCTGGAAACAGAATAGGCAGGAGTTAGAGGTACTATCCATCATGCCAGGATGTCCAAATGCTGCAAGACAAGATCTAGAAGATTCAATGAAAACTAATGCCTTGAGTATGACGGCAGGAGATAGGAAGAGAGGCTGCACTGCAATACTGTCTCATAGAGTATAATATTCGGGGTTTTTTCCTTAGGTTCTCTGAAGGGCATTCACCAAACCTTTGAAATTAAGCATTTGTATGGAACTGTTTAATGGAAATGAGACTCAAGGGGAATTTGCCATTGAAACAGTGGTAGGGAAGTCTTTGCAACATCACAAGAATGCAACTTATCTCTCTGGCTATTTTATATTTATATCTATATGTGTGTGTATATATATATATGCCATGTTAGCATTTTCAGTGTCTTTTTGCCCAGAAGTTAATACCCAAGGTGAATTTAGAAGCTACAGTCCAAACTATGATCAGATCTTCTTGGTTGTGCCAAATGAAGCTGATCTTATCTCACTGGTGACCTTATCCTACTTGAGAGAGCAAAACTCATCACAATAATAAGAAATAACAGAGACAGGGGGAAAGCAATCATGACGGCACCCAGTCAGAACTTCTTTTACCATCATTTCAGAGAATTAGTTCTAAGCTCTTCTCCTGCAAACATCATTTTTCACTCCAGCCAGAGGTTCAACCTCCAAAGTTATTCTGACCACTTGCAGAACATACCCATTTATCCTTGATTCACAGGCTTTTTCTTCCTCCTAGCATGTTCTGTTGCATTTATTTAATAGAAACTCTACACAGTGTATACAGGAAGCAATTTTCTGAGCACAACTTTGCTTAACCAAGTGTACAGGGAACAGAAACTAAGCAGACACACCTTTGAGTGTGTGGAAGCATATGAATGAACACACCACCAAAAAAACTTGATGTGTTTACACAGGAATGTCTATGAAAGGATTCCTTGTAGGAAGAGTGTGTAAGAGAGTTTAAGTACGAGTGGTGTGCATGCAAATGCTGCAGGAGCACATTCAGAGCAAGGCATGTAGGGAAAAGAAGCATGTTTCATTGCATCAACTAACATTTTGGGGGGAAAAAATTATGCAGTCTCTTCTCCCAAGTCTCATACACTCTTTTCCACCATCTTTAAGAGCATCATTGTGAGAGGATGCATTGTACGTGTGTATTTATACTTTGGAATATGTAACCATAACAACAACAGGTTAGACAGATGTGTGTGCACACTTGATTGTGCAAGGGAAGAAAAAATAGAAGCTGTACATTCTTTCAGCCAGCAATATAAAATTTAATGGCTGTCATACTGGCTTTATGACCTCCACCACCAGATATTAGACACCACCTCATTCTAAGACAGAAAGACATCCATTGCTATCTCCTGTTGTCAGCTAGTTACCTGTGACCCCGACTCAGTGCTGGCCCAAAAGGAAGAGAACCAATTCCTCAAGCAGCAGGTAGCATCCAGTGAAATGGCCATAACCAAAGCCACAGTTCAGAGTTAAAGCACAACCTTCCAACAGGTATTTCCACCAGTTCTGAACTCTATCCTTTCTTGTTTCTTGAGTCTTATAACTCCATGGGATCACTCCAGTTTCCAAGATGTCATCAACCTACCACCACCACCCTCCAGAGTAACACTTACTAACTCCTCCACTTGAACTCTGCCTCCCCTCCTTGTTTCTGAATCCTCAGATGGAGCCACCAATGACATCACAGTGTGCTTCCCTGGCAACAAATATGTCGTACCTGCTTGTCCGTCAATAGTGTTGGGCAAGAATAGGAATTGATGCGTACTAAAAGAGGAAGAGCATGGAAAGACCTGCAATCAGAAAAGATGAATTTATCATGAGTGAAAGATAAACCTCTCTTTAATAAAATGCTAATCCAATCCATCCACAGAAGCTACTCCTTGAAGAGTTTCACAACTCCTTAAGTAAGATAAAATATTTTTTCCATTTTGGTCTTGACCCCTTCAGTGACCCTGAAACACAGAAGCCTTGATTGCTCAAGACCAGTGGTACCAGATAGGGGTGTTTCCTGCTGTATCCACTAGATAACACTCCTAATACAGGAACCACAGACAGTTTGGGGGTTTTTATGTGGTATTGCATTCAATCTTCAGGATCAACCCCTAGCATTCTCACAGCAAACACTTACCTGCAGCTGGCCACTTCTTCACATAAGACAGAAACCCTCCCCAGCCAACAAGAGCAGGTGCAATAAGGACATCAGTGCGGAATAACAGCATCAGAGCATCAGTGCAAGACAAGACAGGCTGTCCCCTCTTTCTCTCAAAAAGCAGACCCCTCACACTGACTACAGCACCCATCTCATGACTGAGTTTGGATCTGCTCCACAGTCAGGTTCCCCAGCAGAATTTCTTTTATCCCGTGAGCTCTCCTGAAAGATGTTTGCGGGCATCTTGTTATCACTAACTAGTCAGTTGGGAAGCTCTTGGGGTAAGGAACTGCTGCAGTCGGTTGCACTAAAACCTTATGCACCATTTTGGATAAACACAATTTTCTCTGCTCATGTGCCAGACAAACACAGTGCTTTCGAACATTGTTCTATCTATGGGAGGACGTACTTCTTATTCATAATCAGATGACAGTAAACTTCTTTGTTCTGCATGAGTCTATAATGTGAATATTTAAAGTGAGATGAGAAACCCCAAATAGGGCTCCAATAGAACTGGGGTGAGGGGGGAAAACTCTCTTCCTGCTGCTATAAAGTAGAGAGGGCTGGGAATTTTGTAGCTTCAGCAAAATTCTCCAGGGAGCCAAGAAGAGCAAAACATACCTTCTTTTCACTTAGCATAACACTATTTTTGACAAAAGCCTTTTAACTTCTGTTTAATGATAGGCACGGCATATCTCCAGGGCAAGCCTAAAGCATTGCTTTTGACCTTTACAGCATTTTATGCCTCTTTTTCAAAGTTAGTCGGCATTAGGTATCCACTCTAATTAAGTACTTTCTGAAAATCTTACTGGGTACCTATCTAGGAAAATCCAACCCTAACCAAGTTTTGAAAACCCAACCCTTAGTGTCTTGGGCTCATCACGTCTTGTCTCAAAGGAGGTTAAGCCAATACTGACTCTCAACCACACAAGCAAGTCCATGATGAACTAACAGCCAGGACTATGCCCTACACTGCTTGCAGGACTGTGCC
Organism: Empidonax traillii; assembly: GCF_003031625.1. Lineage (NCBI taxonomy): Eukaryota > Metazoa > Chordata > Aves > Passeriformes > Tyrannidae > Empidonax > Empidonax traillii. The sequence continues at coordinate 985,582 of NW_020955325.1, read as the reverse complement.
CTCCTACATGTCTCCCCTCCGTACCTAGCGGAAGGTTCTGACTTATGCTATGAGACTGGCAGCAGGCCTGCTTTGTCCAGTTCCAGATTCTGCACCCATTACTGTGTATTGAGGCATATTCTTGCATTTCCTAGGCTCAGTCTAGGCTTTAAGACAGGCAAGCTGGAAAGCTAGACAAATGCATATATTCGAAAAAGGGACAGTAAAAAAAATGGAGAGCAGTTCCCCTTCTATAGCCTGGCCCCTGTGTCCCAGAGCAAATACAAACCTTGCTTAAGGGCACTACATAAATTGGTATTATAAATTCAGATGGTGCATCAGGGAGTGCCTCATTCTGTATGATTGGAGTCATTCTCAGGAGCAGTTCAGGCACTCAGCCTGCCACATGCGACTGCTGCCCCAAGGGCTGCCATTACAGACGCATTATTACAAAGCGCTGCAATAAAGCATGAACTAAAACAACTTCATTGAAATGAAGATTAATACGGAACATGTGTTCACCTCCGTACACTCAGAAGGAACAGTCCAGCAAACACAAGCACCACAGTGCTGGGGCTGATGGTCTAGGGTAGCAATGCGGCTGGCCAACCACCGCTATTGCTGAAGGCAAGCAATACATTTCCACAGCATCTTTTAAGTGTCCACAGATGGATTTAATGCAGCAGCTGTGAAGCAGAGAGTGAGGCAAGCAAAACATGTAGAGTACTGAAACATGCAGAAGAGTGAGCTATGTTTGAGGCAGAGAACAGAGAGGGATGCTTCAAACCTACAGAAACAATGCCACTAGCTGCAGAATGATCCGTGCCTTTAGTTATCACAGACTTCAATGGATTTTGGTGTATATTCTCAGCACTTAGAAATGTTGTATCCTCATGAGAGTTACAGGGCAGAAAGATCAGCTAAGGTGATAGTTCTTCCATTGTCCTCAAAATCAGAACAGGATTATTCCCCATGATCTATTTCTTGGTGCCACTGTCACCTCACTTGAACTCTCCCATGCAACTCACTACCTCCCCCTTCTAATGCCCTTTCAGAGCCAGATAAATTTCACCATTGACATAAGCTGAGGGCCATTACATCTATACATTTCCCTGCTCAAATTAAACTCATGACACCCTGTTAGAGTTTGATGGTCCAACTTTCACGCTTCCTTTTCCTGCTGTAGGTTTTTCATTCTTCCTTTCCTTGAAATCAGTCTAAGGCTCCTATCAAAACTGGCTGTGACTACTGACTACAGGTCCCAGTGTATTCGTTCCTTCCTTCTATTAAGCAAGTCAGCCCTGAGGGGTTGACTAGGAGTAAGCATAAAGGCATCTAGGATAGACACAATCCATCACATCTAGAATAAGGGACTCAGTTCTGGAAGTAAGTAGTCCTAGATCCTTTTGAAGTCTCTGAGACACAGCCCTGTGTGAAGGCATTGGAAGGTGGCAAAATCAAGTCTTCTTATTAAGGGGGAAGGGGGAAAGCACATGGGAGGGATATGGTATTTCATAAGAAAAAACAAAGTGTTGGCTGCTATAATGCACCTCCAAAGTGACAGATTCATGAATAATCTGCATGTTGGTGTTTGGCACTTTAGGAAAAAGCAACAATCTTCCCTGACGGCACACCTCACTGAGCAGAGACTTTGACCCTTGGGAATCAGCAGCAGTTATTTATCATTTAGCAGTGTTTAAAACCTCATAGATGATCTGCCTTTGGCATAACACCCAGACAGGTCATCCATGTAATGGATGACACAGGTAGTTAAAAAAAACCAACAAAACAAACCCCAGAGTCATGCATCTCTGCGTATGGGCTGGAAATGAGTGGGGGGGAAAGGACTAATTAAAGTAAAGAACAGATGCCCTCATGATGCTGGCTTCTCTACTGCTTTGTTTCTGGAATGAAAAAAATAATTTTTCATAAAAATAAATTAACTGACATCAAATATTTAATTTTTAGGAGGAAAAAAAAAAAGGATTGAAGGGGAGATATAAATACACAGTAAACAAGCAAAATCTCTACTTAACAGGTTTGTCTTTCCTCCCCAGGTTGACTGGCTCTGCACCAATGCAACTCAGAGAGAATGAGATCTGCTGCATTCAAACAATTCCTAACAGAGCTGAAACTCTGCACTGAACATGGGCGAGCAAAGGTTGGGCAGCTGCCTTTAGACAAGGCTGCCATGTCACTGCCCATTCAAAGGGCAATACTGTAAAGAAACAGGTATGAATTATATTATTTCACAGCAAGGTGCCATCCATTCCTCCTTGCACTGCAATTTTATATCCCAAAAATAGAGTAGCCTTCACAGCCATCCCACAGCGCACCTCTCACATCACCACAAATACAGCTCAATAACAGTCCATTGTCATCAATATTCCCCTGACTGAAGATGACTTAATAAAACATTCTTAGAAGCCGGTCAACAAGGCTTATAATTAAATGGAAGCCATTGTTAAGCTCCACTGAATTATTGTTTTCTCTCAGTTCTCCACACTTCTACTAAAGCAGACATAAGGCTGCATCCCAGGATGGATCCATGGTATGTCTAGCTCTCAACAGAGAACTCTGTAGATCTTTGAAGGGACAGGATTTCTTCTATGATTTTAAAAGACAGCTTCACGGACAATATAGATCTCTTAGATTTAGACCACATATACATACAAACAATGATACATATGTTGATTTTTAAATGCCTGCATAGAGCTGATTCCCATCACTCAGAAAGGTATGTGAATCCTAAAGCAGGCTTCCTACAAAATGAGCATTACATTTCTCTAACAAGAAGATTCCTATTAGGCAAAATGTTGTTTGGATGCCTATAGTCAGCACTGGAGGCACTAAAGCTTTCTAATCTGCAGATCTAGGATCAGGATTTGAATTGAAATAAAACAATGGGTGTATCTGGTTAAATGGTGAGGCAGTGCCTTTCTGCACTGGTCTCTTGTACACTGAAGTCAGAATCTTCCTATAGGAACTAATCATTCAACTGAAGGAAGAAACTGTCAGAAGATCCATTGAGTCTACAGTTCCTACATTTCATATTACCATCCTAATAAAAGATAAGGTTTGCAACAGGTTCTAATTAACAAAGTTTTACTTAACCTATCACTGCCTCAGCAAGAGGCACCCGAGGTTATGTCAATGGGACTATTGTAACCCAGACACAACCAAGTGTCACAGATGAACTGCAGTGTCTTGAACACACTGTGCTTCACTACATGCAAGGAGTCATAGTGATCATACACAGCATGCTTATGATTAACCCATGCACAGGCAAGTTCATAACAACAGAAGACTCCACCCCACCCCACCAAGCTACAAACCAAAGCTGACTGTCAAGATACTGGCCTGCAGACAGAAGACATTGATTATCTTGTCCTTTTTTGCCAGCCACAATCTGAGAACTAAATCTCAATCTGCTTGTGGCATTGCTGATCATCACTGCAGAAGTGGTCATGTCATCTCTGAGTTCATCACAATGTCTGCAAGAACAATGCATAAAGTGCTGCATCAGAAGTAAATTATTCTATGTTTTGTCTGAGACAGAGTTTTACAGGGCATATCAGTGTAACTTCAGAAATCTTGTTGAACAAGAGTTACAATTCCCCATGCAAATGCTTGCTGCAGAATATGAGGTGCCTTTTTTTGGCTTTCCTTTGTTTAAGTTCCTTCCAAAGTGATGCAAGCTGACCTGTGAAAAGCTATCTTACAAAGAAACAACGAAGTTATACTAGCCTATCAATTTAAGTTCGCAGTTACACACACCAGTATCGCTTCTCCAGGCAGAAAACATATTAGATAAGGGATAGCATTATCAACTGCAAAATGGAAAAAAGCTACATCAGATACCAGCACTGACAGAGAATTGGGGTCATCTCCTGGGTCTTGTCTCCTACCTCTGGAAGAAACCATGGTTTGGTGTCAAGCTGAAAGGACTGAGAGCTGTAACTTGACAGTCCAGACACCTGCAATCATGTCTGCAAGTGAGTGTCCTTCTCCATACCTCATTTTTCCCAACTGTAAAATAAAATGCATCTCTCCAACCCCTTCCCATGTATTTTACAAAGGTTAGCTATTTAATACAAAAAAATAATTTCTATAAACAAAAAAATAGAATGCTATACCTGAAAAATCCTTTGAAGATATATATGAGTTACTTTCCTGACTGTCAATTTTTTTAGCTTTCTTTTTCGAAGTTTTAGAGCCAGAAGTCTGACTACATCCCATCTCTAAAGACCTTCCATATTAACAAAAGTTTCCCTACTGTAAAACATTCAAAATTACTCCTTCCCTCTCCCTCTGTGTCAGGAAAAAAAAAAAAAAAAAAAAAAAAAAAAAAAAAAAAAAAAAAAAAAAAAAAAAAAAAAAAAAAAAAAAAAAAAAAAAAAAAAAAAAAAAAAAAAAAAAAAAAAAAAAAAAAAAAAAAAAAGGGGTTATGATGCATCTTTAATGATGGAGCTGAGAGAAGCGCCTGCCATACAAAGAAGCTAATCAGTCAATCAAGAGCCAGCTCACCAGACAGAAGCCGTCAGTGCCTAACTGCTCTGTCTCCACCTGTCCAGGGAAACAACAAAACAGCATGGGACATGCCTGACAATTGAGTGCAAAATAGCACATATATTTCTCTATTTCTAAGCATCAGAGGGGCAAGTTTTTGCTTCAAATTAACACTTCCAGAAATAACAAACAGAGCATCACACATGTACTGATATGCATTTGAAATAAGGCTAACGACTCTCCTTCTTTTTAAAAACAACAGCAATCCTCAAGAAACAGAAGGGCAGCAGGTGAGAATTGCTATAATTAGGCTAGCTGGAAAATCCTTTGCCATAAGCTTGCCAGTCCAGATCAGTTAAGTGAAGAATTGTAGTTTAGAGAAGGAAATACATCTCTTAAAGCCAAAAACAGGAAAAGCTACAGAAGTTTTATGGGTTTGTATTAGTGAGAGCATAAAGGTCATAGCCTTTATTTCCCGTGTTCAATACTGGCTGAGACAAACTACATTATCCTTGTCTGCCTCAGTTTCCTCAACTAGACAAGGATAATGAAACCTACCTACATTATAAAGGCATGATTGATTTTGCAGCTGGCTTTTCCTTGTATGAAAAGTGCTGCCCAAGTACTGACTGTTAAACCCGACATTTTGCTGACTGGTCTCGTGAGAAAAACTTCGATTTTTTTTTTTTTTTCCAATTCTCTCCGAACAATTCTCTTCAAGCGCTTCATAAAAGCATGGGGTGGAGGTAACCCGCACGTCGTGCCGCGGTGGCGGGAGGCCGGTCGCGGCGCGGTGCCGCTCTCCGCGGTGCTGAAACCCGCGGGCTCTCACCTGTGCCCTGCCCACGGACAGAACTTGCTCTACGTCACACGTGGGCTGGGCTGCATGGCTGCACTGCCAATCACTGCAGCGTGTCCTTGGATTGTTGCAACACGCAAACCTGAGCTATGAGTCTAGATCCTGTTGCTGTCACTCACTGGCCTGATCACTCCCTGATAAGAGGTGGCTCAGGTCAACACTGATCTGTGATCTCGCCAGACTTCACCATATGGACATCTTTTCTTATGCTTAAGTCACAGAGAGATCTGTGCCTGCATGGGTCTAAATCTTTCTGTGTACAAACGTCTGCTGTGGAGCACTCTGAACTCAGCGTTCTGCACCCTGAAGCATGGCCTTACTTAAAGCAGTCCATCACTCATCTATTCCTATGGCAGGGAAAGGCAAGAGAAATAGCTGCACACTATGGATTGCAAAACAAACAAACAAAAAAATAAAAAATAAATAAATATTACTTGGAGGGGAGAACAGAGAGGGATCTCACTGTTCCCAGCTTACCTGCCTTTATATTTTTATTCTGGGTCATCACCTATCTAGACATTTCTGTGCTAACAGGGCCCTGCACCAGCAGCAGGTCTCAAAGCACTGTGCAGTTGTTCTGCAGGAAATTGCCTGAGAAACATGGAGAAAACACACGTGTTGTGATTTCACCCCAGCCAGCAGCCAAGTCCCGTGCAACTGCTTCCTCACTTTCCCACCCATGGCATCAGGCAGAGAACTGGAAGGGTAAAAGGTGAACAACCCATGGATTGAGATAAAGACAGTTAAATAGGAAAAGCAAAAGCCACACACACAAGCAAAAGCAAAGCAAAATGAAGAATTAATTAATTCACTTCTTCCCATAGACAGACAGGCGTTCAGACACCTCCAGAAGAGCAGGGTCCCATCATACACAATGATTACTTGGGAAGACAAACACCATCACTACAAACGTCTTGCCCCTTCCTCCTCCCTCAGACTTTATATGCTGAGTATGATGTCACATAGTATGGACCATCCCTTTGGTCAGTTTGAGTCACCTGTCCCAGCTGTGTCCCCCTCTCAACCTCCCATGCAACCCCAACTTCCATGTCAGGATGGCAGTACGGAAAGCAGAAAAGGCTTTGGTTTTGTGTAAGTCCTGCTCAGCAATAACAAAAACATCTCAATATTATCAACCCTGTGTCCAGCAAAAATCTGAAACATGGACCCTAGCCAAAACATAGACAGAAGAAAATTATCTCTACCCCAGCCAACACCAGCACAACATCTCATTTCTTTCATCAAAAGGAACACCTGAGTGAAAGAAAGCACAGGCTTTCCATGTGCACTCCAGTGGCAGAGCTCACATAACAGGAAACCCTACCTGATCAGAGAATCCTACTGTCAGGCAGAAGGAAGAGGGAATAGGCCAGCTGCCTAACATACAATACACTATACAAGAACAAACTTGATATTTTGTTCATGAAATATACAGTGATTGGCCCCTCATTCTGCACTCATCATGAGCAAGGACAACAGTGATGGGAAATGCCCTGTTTTCTACCAAGTCTCTTGAGGTTCATTAAATTACTAGTTGTTTCCTAACCTGGATATTTATGCCCTTTCCTTGTGAAAAAGAACAACAACTCAAACTGTCATCCCACCTGCAAGGAAAAAAAACCAAACCATCCCAATCTTGTAGTTCTCCCAGGGACCCCTTTTAGGCATGAAAAAGAAGCTGGGAAAATACTTTCTAGCCTCATAGAGGTGATATTAGACTAAATTCGTTCATGTTTGTAAGGCAAGAATGCAAGTCATAGAAAAAGCTTATCAAGAAAATTAAATGCGGGGTCCTCAGTGCCTACCTCTAATCTTAGGAACGCTCAGGATGGGGAAGAGAGATAAATAAAATCATACTGCTCTGAGGGCTAACTCAGTATCATGGCTAAAATCCAAACTGAGTAATTACATTCCGTCTCCTGAGTGTGCCCTTGAACATTCTGCTAAGCATGTGACTTCACTTCCTGTTGCCAAATTTTGTTACGTTTGCCTAAGTATCAGCTGTACCAGCCCATATGACCTGACACACTGCAGGAAGAGGAAGGTTTTGTTTATCTCCCACTCTGCAATCTTTTGCTGAAAGGTCTTGTGGAATTTTCATACCTCATGTGAGTTCCAAAGGCATTTTGTTAGGGCTGTTTCACTAGCAGCAGCAATCCCATATTTGCTCCATGGCACATTTTATAAATAACCTTTTTCCAGTGACAGCAATACCAAGAGTGTGCCAAACCTCTAATATCCACAGCACACCTCTTTATACTCCTTATTTAACAGATGCTGAAAAGGCTGAGAACATGCTGGCTGTTTGTTTTCAGCATGGTGTTTAAAGTTTTGCATTACAGTCATTCCCTGTACTACAGCAAGGGCCTTTAGAAACCCAGAAAAAAATCCCCTTGTGATACTAACAGAGCCATGAATTGTCTCTCACAGACACTTTTATACATCTCTTTATTGTATATTTACTTAGGCTTCATTCTTTACAGCACATTTCCTGCTAACAGGAAACATGTTTTATACCCCTACAACATTACTCCAGAGAAGCCAGGGTGAAGATGCAGCAAAGGCAGCATCTACTTCTCACTGGCTGTTTGATTTTCCTGGAATGCTTCCTAACATTAGAAATGCTGGGAATGAGATTTTTAAAATGTCATTGGGACAGAAGGGAAAACAATCCCAAAACACAAATTTACTTCCCCCAACTAGATCTCACATCCTGAGGATACACAGACACCTTATTCAAACTGAATAGATTACAGTTAGCCACTTGAATATTCAAAAATCTAGGCCCCCAAGTCTCCATTCCCTTTTTCACTGGGTATCTTGGACCCTGCTAACCAAGACACATCTTATAAAATCCTGAGATTCACAAGCGGAAAGCTTCCAAAAGATCCCAAAATGCACACATGCAGTCAGACTACCTGTATTTCCTGGAAGCTTCAAACAATAGAACTTCATTCTGAAGTTAAATACCAAAATTACCAAAACCTTTTTTTTTTTTTAATCTAATATTAAGCAGCAAGTGGGAAAGATAATTTTTCAGTACCCCAAAAAAATAATAAAAATAATGAAGTCTAGTTATTATAAATGTTTTCCATCCACACAGTCAGTAACCTCCATTAACAGAAGAGAGGTCTACCTTGTAACATGACATTCCAAAGTGCATCCCAAATGACTTCAAGGTGGAGTTCATGCTCTAGCTACACAGAAGGATGCTCATCTGCTCTTGAAGGAGCAAGATGAGAAAGGCTCTCGAAATCCACCCTTCTGAACACTGACAGAGCAATAGCTGCAAAAAAAACCAAGCAACAAGTTTGAATTACTTGCAGGAACAGCTACAAAGGAAGAAGTGGCAGTTAGGTCAAGATGTGTGTTCATGTGATCCAGACCCACCAGTGTCACCTGTACAAATGAAAGACATCTCCTTAGGGAATGCTGGGAATGTCCCATACAACTGAAGACCTTTAACAGTGAGAGTAGAAATGCTCAACTGCTCTAGGAAAATAAATCACAATGACAACACAGACTGACATAGAACATTCTCTCTCCAAGGGAGCGTTTTTATGCTTTGCACCTTTTCCTCCTATTTGCAATACAACACACATTCTGTAATCTCAGTAAAGACCATTTTCCATGCTTGACTCAGACCAGCTACAGAAATGAAAAGGCAGGAGTTCCATAAAGTAAGTGACGTAAGTGAATGAGCCATCTGATAACTGCTTACTAAAAGAGAGCAAGGAACCTCGTGTTCCTCCCCACCCTCCAGTTTGTCACTATACTGAAGGCTAGGATACTGAGGTCATAGCGCTGCACACCCAGTGGATTGATGTAAAATCCTGCAAGACATCATATACTCTGTTCATACAGGATAGCTCTCTAACTAGCTAAAATGGGCTTCATCCTTGCTTTGTTTCCCTGTGCTGCCTCATCTCCTCATTGGACTTTGCTTTGCCTCAGTGAACTCCCATTGTTCACAGCAGAACATGAAGGTTGATGAATTTATCCTCACATTACTCTCTGGAAGGCAGAGAAGTGTCAACTTCTCATCTGCAAAAGGGTGATAATTAAATGCTGAGAGAATAAATGACTTGCACAAGGTCACTTGGGAAGTATGTGGCAGAGCCGAAAATTAAATGCAGATCTCCAGAGCTGCAGGTCAAGGCCCAGAACACAAGATCTTTCTGCCCTGCTGGCACAGTGAAGATCAGATTCCCAGCATATCATAAGGCCCTCCATAAGAATGCGTGTCTGTGTTACATTGTGTGTAGTTTACCAGTAGGAAGAACTGGATACACTTCAAAGAATCAGGTAAATATCAAAGGTCAAGCAAAGAGGAAAGCAACAGAGAATTTATCTGAAAAGCTAAGAAAGTCCTTTTCAACATATTGTATAAGGCAAATATGCCCCTGTAGCCTTCTTCTACTGGACATACTACTAGTCCAGGGGAAAATCTGACATCGACACCATGTCTAATGTGCAGAAATCACAAAATGCAGCCATAGAGTTATGTATGCAATTTAACATAATGGTTGTTAACAGATTAAATATTTTAGTAGTGCTACAGATAGTGTCAGGGTTACAGTTTAATAGCTATGTATCTGCACCCTCACCTCTTCCTTGCTATGCAAACTTCTGCTAATCACACTCCTAACTTTCCTTCTCTTCCTTCATTTGCAGATGGTTCCTGCCAATATATATGACTGTATTTATCTCCATATGTATAATATGTTTCCTTCATATCTCTCCTTAAAAAGCTTTCAACCCTACAGCTTTCAAAAGGAAATGAGGCACTGGAACAGGTTGCCCAGAGACGTTGTGGATGCCCCATCCCTGGAAGTGTTCAAGGCCAGGTTGAACAGGTCTTTGAGAAACTTGGTCTATTGGAAGGCATCCTTGCCCGTGGCGGGAGGTTGAAACTAGATGATCTTTGACATCCCTTCTAACTCAAACCATTCTATGACCTTAACTAGTATGTGGGTCCTCCCTCTTGTGCATTTGGAAGCCAGGAGTGACACGACATTGTCTCCACAGGAGAAATGTAGGGGCACTGTAAACCATAAAACCTCCTTAGGAAACCAAGAAGGTGTAAGGAAGATGACTGGAATGCAGCACAGAGCTGAGCTGCTATGAAAGTGACACTGGGTGGGTGGTGGGGCATTTAATTTTGAAGGTGCCAAGAGGGAAGCAGGTAAAAAACATGGTGGAGAACTGGGAGAAGAAGAAACTCATCCAGGTGGAGACCAGAACTAACTGGGTCTCAGGCCCACCTTTGATTTCAGAACAACCACATCCAGAACAACATAATGGTATTCTGTAATTTTTCAATTGCTGGTGCTCCTTTTTAAGAGGTATCAATACCATGATGGATTTTAGTGACTCTACCTATCACTAATCCCAGGTGTCTGCGTCATCTCAGCAGTGATTCTTCCTCATGTCTGATGCATGTAGCTACACTGCTTTGCTATGCCTGAACTCTGCAGTGAAGTCCCAGAGTGGCCCTTGTTCTTAATGTGTGCACAGAAGAAAGCAGATGGGTAAAGCTTAACTCTGACAATAATAATAATAGTTGAGGTAATAATAATGAATTAGATGCCATCATCACAGTTCTGGTAAATTGTTCCTGATTTCACAAAATCTGTGTCTGTATTCACAAAATTCAATTACAAAGTTGTGACTTTAATTCCCTGCTACACCTGGACAGCTCATCTCTTCATATTTCATTCCAGTTCCCTCATAACTCCATGGTGTTTCATCAAATAAAATACGGAAAAATTCTATTATATTTTTGTTCCAGACACTTCACCATCAAAATAAGCTCATATTTGTTTAGCATTTTTTTAAGCAATATAAGTATTCATGATCCGAAGTAGTATTTGGAGTAAAGAAAAAGATCAAATGGCTATGAATTGTAGCCCAAAGGGGTTTAACAAATGTACTTCAATTTTTCTAGTAAATTAAAGTACTGAGGAAAAATTTCACCGTGAAACAATGCTCTGAGATAATGGGAAAAAAAAATTATTTTCCTTGACTTTTTTTAAACTACTGCTTAATACTCTTAACCTGGTCACTAGAGGGTGTCATCAAATTACAGCTTTGGAATTACAACCAAGTTAAGATCATCCAGAGGCTTAATTCATTGTAAAGAGCATTCTCAGATGAGACATCCAACTGTTTTGTAGAAACCCAACTTTGCCCTCTGTTATTGTGAGAATATTGCAGACTATCCATAGTCAAAACTCTTTACTGTTAGTAAAGAGTAAATGCTGCTGCCCTGTCTTGCTCTTGCATCCACACAGAGATTTTGGTTTAAAAAAAAACAAAACAAAACCAAAACATAAACAAAGTCAATATCCCTAAAGCTTTTCTTGCCTTGTTCTTCTTGCCCTGGAGGATGCATATGCTGGTATATAAAGGATAATCTCATGACGAACGCTGATTGGATAGGGAACAGGGATCTCCGGAACAGGAGGCTTTCATTTACCCCCTGCTCCGAGGGGGGAAGTGCCCCCCCTCATCCCTTCACCCCGCAGCACCTCATGCCCCCTTGCAGAGAGGACACGGGGCCAGCAGTCAGGCAAAGGGAATGCAGGCAGAGAGAGCTTTATTGATCTGACAACAGTTTAAATACCTTTCGGAGGGATCACAAAGTGACCAGTGAGAGGTCAGGAGGTGTTACAAACAACCAATGATAACAAAGGGTTAACAACCAATAGATGACCTTTCAGTTATCTCTCAGATATTCCACAGGTACAGCGAAGGGTTTTGGGAACAAGAAAGGTTACACAAAGGTTTAGAATCACCATCTTGGACACGTGGTCAATTAAAGAACATTACAAACTCCTGCATTCTTTTATATGTAGCAGAGTTACCCCAACAATCTCAGATATTTTTCATGAATATCTCTGCAATACAACACTGTATCTCTTTCTGTTCTATCCAAACTCTGCACACTGACGCCAACTGATGACATCTGTTTACACTGCCTGTACACAGATAACTTCATGGATCTTACACACCAGAACTGCCAATGGCCCAAAGGTGGTCAGTGGATTTGGTTGCTAGAACCAAAGATGCATTACCCCTTCACAGCAACATCTCTGCTTAAGAAAAAGGGAAGGAAGACTCACCAGGCTGGTATTCTTAGGAAACTCACCCCATCCATAACAAATATATATTTTTGGCCTTCTTCCTCTCCTCCAAATCCACTGCTCTTAGCCCTAAGAGGTGAATTTCAGTAGAGCTTCATGTAACTGCTATCCAAAACAAATAGAAAAAGCTAAACCCAGTAAAACTTGATCAGCAGCTAGGTCAAGAGTAATAACTTCCATGGAAGAAGAAAATAATATTACTTTCAGTATTAATAAGGCAACTACGGGAGTAGGGACCGTTGGCAAAGGCTCCAGTGCAGCAGATCTCCATACATGAGCCACAGATGGCAGCTCTGGTTGCCCCACTGCCAACGCTACCCCAGAGGATCTTACAGCCATGGAGGACAATAATAGTAAAACAGGACACCCCTCCCTTCAGCCTGCCACCTTAACTGTCCTCTGAGCAACAGGATACACAGCGTAATGGGACAGCATAACCATTATCAGGAGGGCTGAATGCTGAAGCTGCCCAAGAGACCACAAGGTACAATGCAAGGCAGTGCCCTACTCAGTTCAGAAAGAAGTATTCCCAACTGTGTGAAACAGAGCCAGAATGCCCTCCCACAGCAGATGCAGTCTGCATGATTGCACTGATTTTGCACCCATGAACATACTTAAAATGCAATAAAAGGAGAGAGATGCTGCAGATGGGGAAATGAAGTCACCACATTTTCATGGAACATTCATTAGCCTAAGGGGTCCCACAGGGTAGCATGCATCATTTTCAACCCCAAACATGCAAGCCATTGGATGACAAAGGCACAAAGTGAGGCACATAGGAATGATTGACTTTCAAATCCTGGGGTTTTCTTTTTGGTGTAAATGTCTCTTCCCATTGCTGCAGCTTTATCATCTTTGCTTTTGAGGGAAGCAGATTTTGATGACTCCAGCGGAAGAACACCAAACTTTGGATGGGAGTCAGAGCTTTGAAATCAAAGCCAGCAATGCCCCTGCAGAATGAGGTGCAACTTCGAAGCATAGGCACAGTCCCAGATCCCTTTTCTTTTGTAATTTTGACATCAGAATCCTCACCCTTCCCAGAGAGGAGGGAAGAGACACAATGACAACTTCACCACATCTTTGCTGGGATTCACACTATATGAAAACCATGTTTCTCTCTCCGTGATCACTCTGTAGTTAAAAACATCATCCCTGCTGTCCCCTTCACACTCTTTCCCTTTCAGATACACTTCACCATCTCAGCCTTTTCACCCCCTTTTGCCAACTTCTGTCCTCCATGAAAGCCCATTCCCAGTCCTTCTCAGCTGCTCCCACCTACACATCCCTTTCTCTCTCCCTCCTCAGCTTTAGCCCCTCTTTAACCTTTTAGCCCTTTGCTCTGCTCACATCTACAGATGTAATCCCATTCTCTTCCCTACTCCTCCCATCAGCTTGTACTTCATTCTCAAACCTTCTTGCTCCCACAGACCCTGTTCCCTGCCCCACATCTCATTTTCCTTCCTCAGTTCTCACAAGGTTATTTCTCAGGCTCTCACCACTTCACTTTGGGATCATCCCTTCCCCTAGGCCCAGCTTACCACCTTTTGTTTACACACACAGACAGGTCTTCCCTCCCCAGCTTTGCTTCTAGATCTGCCACGTATGGAGAATCACCCTGACCTACTTAGGTTCCCTGACCTAGTTATAGCAGAAATACCAATTCTAAACACTTGAGAATAAAGGGCAGTAGGAGGAGGGAAATAATATCATTATTGTTTGAAATAAAAACAAATCTACCAGCACAGGGCTGCTGAGCTATTCCAGCTCTGCCCATTCCCCAAGGAAAGAAAGAGCAGCAGTTCACTTGATATTTCAATGCCAATATGGCCATAGACAGTTCAAACCTAGAAACCACTTGGAAAGAAGGTCTATAGTCTCTTGCTAGCATCCTTTTTTTTTTTCCTTAATCCAGTCTCATTCTTTATGGCCTTACTCACCCAGAGCTTGTCTTCAGCTCCCCACAGGTGTTTCATAGCAACTCTGATTTTGCCCACTCCCTCTCACCAGTCCTCCTTGACTGTGGATCCTGCTACAGAATTAGCCCCTTGTTTAAGAACAGCATTTCTGCAGCTGAGATTCATTTAGAAATCAGGCAATGCTCTTTATATGTTTGTTTGACCTCCTCAGCCCTTTCATTCTACTTCAGCTACTGGCACATCTGTCTTCTCTTCTCCCTTTGCCTCCAACCTGTGCTATTCACTCCTATTCCTTCTCTATCTGTCTTGGTGTTGCAGTGCTGCCACCACTTTTCTTTACCAGCTCTAGAAATGGTGTCAGCAGTGCCAACACTGACACATAAACCTGACCTGAAACAGCAGATGTTCTTCAGAACCAGTCAGGAGTCTGTGGGTTAGCAATGCCCATTCACTTGTGTGCTGTGTACCATGCTCATGGCTTAGCAGCCGGGATTCACTGCTCAGTGGCAGCTGGGTCTGTGATTCACTTCTAGCTAGGCTTTTATTTGAGTCACTGTTAATAGATTTCCCTGTAGTGTTTGTATTTTAGGAATCATATTGGCCCTTTAGTTGCCTGGATGAGTTCATTAAATCAAATTATGTCTCCTTACAGCTGACACTTGTGGTACTTACCCTCCCTGTATAGGGCCAGTGCCCTAATTGACACTGAAAGCAGCCTGCTCTGCACCCTGAGCTCACAAGGTACTCCCACCACCACTACTTCAAATCCTGCCAAATATTCCCTTTCCATTGCCAAAGTCCCATCAGGAAAATGTAGCTGAGTGCACTGTAGCCCTCCCACAATTCCACCAGATGTATTTATACAGACACGAGAGTGTAGTCATTCTGTATCTATTTACTGTGATTTTGTACCTGTTTGCCAGTTTCAGCATAAAACACACTTTTTGTCTATTGATTTCCTGGGTCATAGACTAATCTGCTGAGCAAATGGCTTTGGAAATTTACTGTGGAGCCCCCAAATCCCCACATTGTCATCAGCCACTGCCTGCTAAATTTGCACTTGTGGATACATTAAACTGCAGTTTTGGCTCCTGCATTTCCTCTGTAACTGATTTCTCAGTTCTGTCCCACTACATGTTGGTTTTCCACTCATCACTGTACTGTATCTACATTTGGGTATGGTCCTACAAAGGCCCTGCAAATCCACAATCACTTCAACCACCCTTGGTTTTGACTAACAGCATTACTTGCCTCTCTGCTGTGTCTCCCCTGCTCTGCTCTCCCAGCTGAAATCGGCACCAGCCAGGCCAGCTACAGACCTCCACACTACTCTGATAATGCCTCTGTCCTCTGACCTGCACACTTAGTCAGAGCAAGATTGAATCCTTCCAGCACGCAGGACTGACAAGTAAGGTCTGCGATTTCAACAAATCCTGAATTCACTGAGAAAATGTCTCATACTTACGGCCATTGGCAGAAGCATTTTGTGTCAGCATCACCCCCTACCTCCATTTATGGACTAACAAAAAGGGGTAAAAGGATTGGAAATGGACAAAGTTGTGCCTGCACAAGCTATGTGCAGAGGATCCCTGCCAGCTCCTCAAGACAATACAAACCCAATGAATTAAGACAATTCCAGACATGCTGATTACATTTGCCTTTGCAATTTGTGATGGGATTTTCAGATGTCTCTAAGCATTCTCTACCTGGCATGTGTCAGTTACACTTCACTGCTGCTTTTATTCTATTAATATTGACAGCCACTCAGTTTAAATGCAGGTTAGGATTGAAATCCTGTCTGTTTTTGCTTATCTCTGACTTTTGATCTTGTTTGTTTCCATTCATTATGGGGAAATCTTCCTTTTCATAAAGCCCCTTGGAATATCTCAGCAAACATACAAACACAATGCTAAATGGATTAACTGGGAGATACTGGGGTCCAAAGCCTGCCTGAATAGATGTTCCTGGATAAATCAGCTCTGCATACCAACACTAATGGTCTGAGTTCCCCTAATGGTCTGAGATCCTCCAGATCTTTCGTGAGGTTCAGCACAAGTCCAGTAGATATAACTCTTTACTCTCAGGAAAGGCAGAGGGAAAGAAGAATATCTGGTCTGCAAGAGGGAGCTAGTTACTCAGTAATATTATGAAGCACTGCAAGATTTTAACACATGGCAATGGCAAGGGAGTGGGTGTGTCACGACTGCAGATTATTATGCCAGATTTTATCATTTCACTTTTACCTTGTCCTCTTTCCTGTTTTCTGGTTAATAGCCACATGCTGGGAACTGTCATATTGTTCTTTTGAAAGGTGTTTGGGGCCAGGACTATTTATACACTTACAGAGAGCTTAGCACAGTGGCATTCAGTTCCCAGAATCATAGAATCAGAATGAGACCTCTGAGATTTTACTGCACTATCAATTAATAGTATTAATGCTCTTCCATCTTCAGGTCCTTACAGCATGTTTTCCAGACACGAATTTAGCCTCCAAACATCCCCTGTTGGCTGTTGTTATTGTCATATCATCCGTCTATATTACACCATTTACTTTAATGTCTAGTTCATTGTAGAGCTGAGATACTAAGGCGTCCCTAGACCACAGCACATTGCACAGACAGAAAATTCTGCGTCTGCACTGGCCCTGAGCACAGGGTCATATTCCCAGCTGGCTGGACGGGCTCGTGAGCTGGGCTCCAGTGCCCTGTTCCTGAACTAGAGCCACACTCTCCAGAGCCCTTCTTTGCCCCAAACCAAGTAGGACAGGCCAGCAGTGCTTCTGGTGGCTCTGTGCTCTACACCCCAGACCACAGAGATCTGCCCTTAAAGACTCCCACACAGACTGGCAGCAAACAGCAGGGGCAGAGGAGGCATTTGGGATTCCAGGCCCAAAGATGGGCAGTAGGATGATTTCTGCTACTTGAAACCCTCTCTGAAGACCAACAGCTGTCGCGAGGAGGGGGGGTTGATCCCCGCGATAGACCCTTGAGGCACATCTTGGATAGGAGATGGTCACACAGGAATGACCCCAAAATGGTGTTTATTAAAACAAGATGTGAGTTTACATACAGGGGGATACAGAAGGTTCAGGAATAAAGGTGGGATTCTTGCTTGGAACATCAAATCCCAAGGGTCAGTGATAAGGGAATTTGGATGGATTGGCCACGGGGAATATGTCTGGCCATACAGGGAAAGGGGAGAGCAGGGAAGGAGTGGTGAGGGGCACAGACAGGGGAATCTGCAGGGGTCTGTTAGGCTGGTCTTATTGCTGGATCTCAGGCACTTCCTGCAGCTGCAGCTGTCAAAGCACTTCTAGATAGATTTCTTCCTCTGAGGCTCCTTCGCAGCCTTTATGCATTTTTCTCCAATCTCTGTAGGCCTCGGTTGGCCCATCTCCGACAAACAGCAGTATGGGAGAGGCCATCTAAATGTTCTTCATGGAGAAGAAACCCCTCCAGAATGAGCAGCAAGGTCTATTCAGCCCTTGATCTTTGCTAATAAGGACAAGTAGATTACCACAGTGCATTACACTTTATGAGGGCTTTGGCACACTGGGAACAGGAAGAGACACCACTCGACCAGATGACTCCTGAAGCAGTCATTCATTCTGATGATAACAGCTGAGCCAAGGCTTGCCCAAGGTGGGTGACAGAACAAAACTGGGCTTTTTGGGGAAAGGAAAGAGAATGGTGTCACTGGTTTCTTCAGCACCATGATGGTAAGTCAGAAACCCAAATACCTACCAAGGCTGGTGGCATATTCCATAGTCCAAGCACCCACATATGATACTATCAGCTCTAGCAGAAAACAATTTTCCCTCAAACTACACAAAAGGTGGTTAAAGATAGAGAATAAAACAGCCCACACTACATGCTGTGGAAGTATACTTGCACTTATACTACTTAACAGCTATACAAAGGGTCAAAGATTAAGTACAAGAACAGCACAGATATTTTTATCTAAATAAACCTTCTCTCTAAACAAAAGACCTTATCCTAAACAAAGCTATAACAATGTTGATACTCAGATATTTTATTATATAATTTATTAGGTTGAACACTAATTATGCATCTACCTGTCCAGTATGAGAGTCTCTTTTACTTTTTAAAGCTACCAAACAAGATTCTGTAAGCCATAATGTGGCGTAGGCCACCTCAAACTGTTGGGAGAGACAGTCCCTACATATTGTTTTCTAAAGCTCGGGTGAAGCAGGCAAAGTGTAAATTTAGTGCTTACAGGAACATAGCTCATGAATGCTATCTGCAGGCTCACCCAGAAACACTGAACTTGCTTGCTTTCTTCCAGCAGCTGAATATGCACATCTGTCTCTGAAAGACTGGTATATATAAAAAATTAGAAACTGCATTGAATGAAAACTGTTGATGCATCACTTGATGCTACAGATTAACTACTGCAAACCATCTGTACACACCTGCCTGGACTAGGACACCGGATGTAAGGAACACAGTTCCAGGTAATGCAGAAGTCATATAAGAAACCAGAAACATGTGGCATTCGGGATATAGTCACATCAAAGCCAACTGAAATGCCCCAAAAGCTTTCTTGCTACAACAGCTATTTGAAAGCCTGACAAAGGCCATACAATTGGAAACAAGCCATTCACAATTCATTATGTTTAATGGGGGCCTGATAATGAGCACAGACTGCCTAAGAGCATGGAAACAGGATAACTAAACTGGAGGGTTTGAATCTTTGTGGAAGCATAGGCTTAAAAAAACTGTTACAAGAAGAGGGGACTGCTCTAATAGAAAAGACCTGTGAGCATAGGAAAACACAGGTGATGGTCTGTGAGCTCTAGTAGGAGCTGTAGAACAAAGAAAATCCAGTCATGGTTACTCATCAGATCATAGTATTTCCTAGCTTTGACATATTGTATGGATATGGAGGAAAAACACAAAGAGCAGTTGCTTGTACTTTGCACAAATAATAATTGATGAGGTGTGTGGTCAGAATAGGTGATGTGACCATGCATTTCAAAAGCAACCAGGATAGACACAAACCACCTTGGATTTAACCTCAAAAAGTCCCTCCAATGGCTTCATAAGCATTTTGATAATTCTTTGAGTTCCCCTTCTCCTATGTGTTAATGTCTTCATGACGAAAAGTGACAAGCTGCCTGATGAACAAAAGCAGAAGAGGAGAGCAGAAGGAAGATGCCTGTTAACTGCCATGTTAACTTTCCTGTTTGGCGGTAAAAACCCATCCCCAAAGTGGTTAATTTCTATCCACTCATAAAGGTATTTTGGTGTCATGGGCAAAAAGTGATTTAGGGGATATTACTGATTTGGGGGGATTTTCAACCAATTTAATTTACTGTCAGTGAACAAAGTTCTAATTACCAATTCTGGTACTGAAACAAATAAATGGGCACAGAGGGGAAAACAGTCCTAGCCTCTTCCAAGCCTCTCTTCCCTACTTTCTGCTTCCCAATCCTCTCCCCGCACATTACAAGCTTGCCCCCCCCCCCCCCCCCCCCCCCCCCCCCCCCCCCCCCCCCCCCCCCCCCCCGCACAAGGGGCTGCCCCCGAGCCCAAGAGCAACAATAGAAAAGGGGGTCAGTGCCTTTGCCTCCTGCACCGACCCAACTGAGCCACCCAGAGGCCACCCACCCACCCAAAGCCCACACTGGAGCTGGCGAGCAGCACAAGGCAGCTGCCCTGCGCTGCCTGCCCACTCCAGCGTGGCCTTTGGCTCTTCTTTGGTCTCCTGTCCTGCTCTGCCCCGGCTTTCAGGGGGAAAAAACTTTTTTTTTTGCTTTTAGCACACTTAGGAGCCTAAATAAAAACAAATATATCTATATTGACTCTAGCTATTATGCTTGGTTTCATACAGAGTAAGTGGTTCAAATAAAAATAGATTGGATGGAGTGAATGTGCATCAGTTCCAATAATAACACAGGCAGTTTCAAGAAATGTATAAGTTTCATTTAATGTGCACCAGGCTTACTAAGAAGAGGGAAGAAACATTGGTTTAGAGCACCTTTTAGTCTACATTTTCTGTCTAAAGGCTTCTGTATTTACCAGATTTCTGAAACAGAATGAAAATCTGTAAACAAGTGGAGAAAGGGGTTTGCTAGGAGGCCCAGAAGGGTGTTACAGGGGGAGGAAGTGATAGACAATAAAACATGACTGAGGTAGAAATTCCCACCTATATTACCTCTCTACAGTTAGTCTCCTATGTGTGGAATGATCTACCCATAGAAAGACTGGGCTTCAAACTGAAGTAAAAACTTGGTATAATAACGGGTTGCAAGTTTTGAGAAAACTGGACTAGCTGAGGACCAGTTTTCAAAGGTAAAATTAAGAACAAATAGGAACAGGGAGCTTAACAACCTCCTTGGGTTTAGGCCATATGCCTCCAGAAAGGCTACAGGAAACTACAAGAGGGGTGCCTTGGGCAGGATGCAGTGAGGCTTTCTGCCCCTGGGGCTGTGAATCCAGCAGCTACTACAATCATAATAGCTCCAGGTTAGATAAACAGAAAAGACATCTCTTTGAGATATCAGATGTTCTATGAAAAGCATCAGGGAAATGATCTCAAAGGCAGTGATTCATTTCCAGGAATGGCTGCTGATGGTGAAGAGATCAGTCAAATCCTGCATTCTGTTTCCCAAGATAGATAAGATAGAGTAAAGCTGGGACTGTACTTAAGAGTGAATATTGAAAAGACACTTAACGGATCCAAGTTAACTTAGAAGAGACTGTTAAAACCAAGGATTTACACCCCAGTCTCCAGTCATGATGGAGATCTGTGATGGTCTTACCCCGGGTGGTGCAGGAGACACATCTGGGGGCAAGAAGCCATTTGGGATGCACCAAAGGAAAAGGCCATTATTTCATAGTCTTTGTGTTTTACCTATTTCCCTCTTCATTCCTCACATTTCTTCTACGTCCTGCAGAAAGGAGAACAGCGCCTGGACATTGGAACCCCCTGCTTCAAGAACCCACTCACACCTGATGGAAGGGGAATTTCTCATGAGATTAGAAATATATCAGAGGAGAATGCTCTAAGTGTGTCTTCAGGATGGGCCTTTGAGGTAAAGGATGGGATCCCGTCTCCCAGCAAAAGCTCCTGGAAGTTCCCAGCTCTGGGCCCATCTGTTTCCCACAGGACCATATGTTCCCAGTGAGCAACACCCCAGGAGAGGGTGTTTATCAAGACTAGCAGGTTGAAGCTTGGCAGGATCTGCAAGAAAGCAATTGGAGGCCTTCAAACGCAGACTTTCTATTTGCAGTATGTGAAGCTTGCATGTGTGTGTTTCCTTCAACCACCCATATACCACAGGGGAAAGCATTCAAAAACAGGATCCAAAAATAGAAGAAATTGTGTGACTCACAGCCCTGCCACCCTGAGTTGTATGCTCAGCACAAATCCCAGGCAAAGCACCATTAGGTGCTACATACCCTCCTCACTCAGAGCTGCAAGTCACCCCAAAGGAAAACCTACACTGTATACATATGACAATACATTACGTACCAAAGGCGTCTCCCTCAACAGTGCCCTTATCTCCAAATGGGCACTGTTCCAACACCACACATTTGTATTTCTCTGGGATTTTCAAGTAAGAAACCTGAAATATGCTTTAATGTATTGCTTCTGTGCTGTAATATACTGTGTTCAATTTTGTTATGGTCCTTCCACAAGATGTTCATATTTCAAAGGTCACCTGAATTGGGTTTTGTCTATAGGAACAAAAGGTACATGAGAGTTACCAGTTTTTGCCTGGGTAATACCCACTTTCTCATCAGATAAACAGCAAGCAGCTGAACATTTTCTAAAATTGTTGTTTCTAATAATATTTTTCAAGTTTCTTAATTTTTTGTTTTGCAAGACTGTCCAATATTTTAGCAGATTTTGGCCTCTACTGAAAGAACTAAAAAGGATAAAAATGGGGGTTTTTAAAGCAAGAATGGAAAAAAAAAAAAAAAAAAAAAAAAAAGAAGATTTTCTTGGCCAAACCCTATCTTGAAGACAAATATCAGTCAGAATAGATAAAGTAAAAATTTCAGCACAGAAAAAAAGCTCATTTCATGATCAGCTCCAGCCATTCCCTTTTGCACCATTTTGGCCAGGTGAAAAGACACTGCACTATCACTGCAGAGACCCGGGTTCGATTCCCGGTCGGGGCCCCTCCCCGGGCAGATGGAGCTCGTTAGCCCGTAAGGCAATCCATCTACGTCCTGAGGACCTCGCTGCCACCGTCCAAGCGTGCTTGGCCCCGGCAGATGAACCTCAGGATTAAAGGGTGGGCTCAGTTCCGCGC